>NC_091283.1:838111623-838460623 GCF_032444005.1 Ranitomeya imitator
CCGGTTTCCTCCCACATTCCAAAGACATACAGATAGGGAATTTAGATTGTGAGCCCCATCGGGGACAGCGATGATGATGTGTGCAACCTGTAAAGCGCTGCGGAATATGTTAGCGCTATATAAAAATAAAGATTATTATTATTATGTCTGCAGAAACAGTGGACACGTACGTGCTGCACAGACCCCTATGGGATTCATAGCCCAGACCATTGACTTACCCACAATGCACCAGTCTGGCTTTTTATTACCTACATACATGACATACCTGACCCCTTTAAGAAGATTTAGTCCCAGATATGCCGCGGTGTCAGACATGGTGTAATTGAATATGATACAGCGTGGTGATCGGCGCAGGGAATCAGCCAGTTATTCAGTTGCTAAAATGTATCGGTGCAGTAAAGCAGAAGACATCCTGATTCTATAGGGGGCATTTATGATACATTTGTCCGGGGCATGAACTAAGGAGTGAAGAAGCGCACTGTCACTTTCCTGAATTTTTTTTTTTGCATAATTCCAGAATTTCTGCTAACAATTTAATATATAGTTTATGAACACGGCAGGACCACTTTAACAATAAACTGCCACATACGTGTGAACATGAGGGATATGAGGATGATACTATTTTGGCAATTCCATAACGTGTGTCCAGCATTTTTACCGCTCTGCAGGCTGTGGCGCTAATTTTCAGTTGTCTCTGAGTTAGTGGAACGACACCAGCTGCTATAATATCGATCATACACAGAACACACAGCCATAAGGGATTCCTGCTCTCCTGACTCTGTGTAGCACATGTTCACATGCAACAGCAACATAGGAGACATTATAGGGTGGTGCGAAGCAGCGTAGCTGTGAGTCCAGCTCTCAGGTGAGATTCCATACTTTCAAGAAAACGGTAGCATAGAGGATGCCATACAGGAATACTGAATAAAGTGGCCATGAAACCAAGTCTGGGGTGAGATAAAACAATTACTAGAAAAGAGCAGCAAGGATAACGTTATCTATCAGTACTTAGAAGTGCAGCTGTGAATTCAACTCTTACTAGAAGGCAGCAGCACGGAGGATGTTATATTGGAGCAGTAAGCAGTGTTTCTTAAAATACAGCTCGATGATGAGATAAAACACTAAAAAGCAGCAGCAAGGAGAGCATAATATAGCAGTTCTGTGCAGTGTAGCTGTGAATCCAGCTATAATGTAATATAAAACAATTACTAGAAAACAACAGTACAAGTATATTACACTACAGCAAAGAGGAGTGTAGCAGGGAATTCAGCTCTACGCTGGCACTGTATAAAACAGTACAAAGTAGCTTGAGAACATTACACTGTAGTGTCGAGAAATGTAGATGTAAACCCAGCTCCAGGGTGAGACATAACCTCTGTGCCGCGTTATTGCTCTATGTTCCTCCCTTCATTGACTTCCGTGGAAAGCGGAAACGAACCTAAGTGACCTGCCCTCCATCTTGTTTTTTTTTTTTTTTAAAGAGTGAACTATGAGATCTAGAGAGGAGAAAAAGTGGCTCATAAGTGGAGAAACAAGTAAACTCATCATAGTAAAAAGTTTTTAATAGTCACTTGTACAAGAGATTTAAGCAAAGTTTGTCACATCTTCGTGGGAATCTTTCAATCTGTGTTCTTATGGTACGATCTACGATTAACCACAGCAAAACCGCCATAATGCGCTCAGTTAATACTTACGTTACACCATGCCATCATACACAGCATGTGTTATGGGCGGCCAAACCCGGAGATGATGGGGCATAGCCCTCTAGATACTGGCGGTCCTTCCCTAGTGTCACCTTCCTATAATTCAGTCCTGTTCAGATTATTTAAAAAATATATTATTTAAGATCTACAATCTTACAGAAGAAAAGGTGATTAACCAACAACAATATCCGCTTCACTGCGTTCTTCAGCTCACAGAGGGTTAATCATAAAAGTAATGACACTGGGAATGTCACTGGGGACTTGTTTTATCACTACAAACCCCGTAATATCATTTCTGAGAAGCTATTGATTTTCATATTCCGGACTCTGTTCTGGGTCCTTCACAGCCTCAAACTCTGAGGAATCCGTAGATACAAGTCACTCCTGTAGTTAAAGGGAAACTGGACTCACATTTTATTCTATTTCATTTTTCTTGCACAAATGAGCAGTATTATAGTAGTTATATTATTGTACATAGGAGCAGTATTATAGTAGTTATATTCTTGTACATAGGAGCAGTATTATAGTAGTTATATTCTTGTACATAGGAGCAGTATTATAGTAGTTATATTCTTGTACATAGAGGCAGTATTATAGTAGTTATATTCTTGTACATAGGGGCATTATTATAGTAGTTATATTCTTGTACATAGGAGCAGTATTATAGTAGTTATATTCTTGTACATAGGAGCAGTATTATAGTAGTTATATTCTTGTACATAGGAGCAGTATTATAGTAGTTATATTCTTGTACATAGAGGCAGTATTATAGTAGTTATATTCTTGTACATAGGGGCATTATTATAGTAGTTATATTCTTGTACATAGGAGCAGTATTATAGTAGTTATATTCTTGTACATAGGGGCATTATTATAGTAGTTATATTCTTGTACATAGGGGCAGTATTATAGTAGTTATATTCTTGTACATAGGAGCAGTATTATAGTAGTTATATTCTTGTACATAGGGGAGTATTATAGTAGTTATATTCTTGTACATAGGAGCAGTATTATAGTAGTTATATTCTTGTACATGGGGCAGTATTATAGTAGTTATATTCTTGTACATAGGGGAGTATTATAGTAGTTATATTCTTGTACATAGGAGCAGTATTATGGTAATTATATTCTTGTACATAGGAGCAGTATTATAGTAGTTATATTCTTGTACATAGGGGAGTATTATAGTAGTTATATTCTTGTACATAGGAGCAGTATTATAGTAGTTATATTCTTGTACATAGGAGCAGTATTATAGTAGTTATATTCTTGTACATAGAGGCAGTATTATAGTAGTTATATTCTTGTACATAGGGGCATTATTATAGTAGTTATATTCTTGTACATAGGAGCAGTATTATAGTAGTTATATTCTTGTACATGGGGCAGTATTATAGTAGTTATATTCTTGTACATAGGGGAGTATTATAGTAGTTATATTCTTGTACATAGGAGCAGTATTATGGTAATTATATTCTTGTACATAGGAGCAGTATTATAGTAGTTATATTCTTGTACATAGGGGAGTATTATAGTAGTTATATTCTTGTACATAGGAGCAGTATTATAGTAGTTATATTCTTGTACATAGGAGCAGTATTATAGTAGTTATATTCTTGTACATAGAGGCAGTATTATAGTAGTTATATTCTTGTACATAGGGGCAGTATTATAGTAGTTATATTCTTGTACATAGGAGCAGTATTATAGTAGTTATATTCTTGTACATAGGAGCAGTATTATAGTAGTTATATTCTTGTACATAGGAGCAGTATTATAGTAGTTATATTCTTGTACATAGAGGCAGTATTATAGTAGTTATATTCTTGTACATAGGGGCATTATTATAGTAGTTATATTCTTGTACATAGGAGCAGTATTATAGTAGTTATATTCTTGTACATAGGGGAGTATTATAGTAGTTATATTCTTGTACATAGGTGAGTATTATAGTAGTTATATTCTTGTACATAGGAGCAGTATTATAGTAGTTATATTCTTGTACATAGGAACAGTATTATAGTAGTTATATTCTTGTACATGGGGCAGTATTATAGTAGTTATATTCTTGTACATAGGGGAGTATTATAGTAGTTATATTCTTGTACATAGGAGCAGTATTATAGTAGTTATATTCTTGTACATAGGAACAGTATTATAGTAGTTATATTCTTGTACATGGGGCAGTATTATAGTAGTTATATTCTTGTACATAGGGGAGTATTATAGTAGTTATATTCTTGTACATAGGAGCAGTATTATGGTAATTATATTCTTGTACATAGGAGCAGTATTATAGTAGTTATATTCTTGTACATAGGGGAGTATTATAGTAGTTGTATTCTTGTACATAGGAGCAGTATTATAGTAGTTATATTCTTGTACATAGGAGCAGTATTATAGTAGTTATATTCTTGTACGTAGGGGAGTATTATAGTAGTTATATTCTTGTACATAGGAGCAGTATTATAGTAGTTATATTCTTGTACATAGGAGCAGTATTATAGTAGTTATATTCTTGTACATAGGAGCAGTATTATGGTAATTATATTCTTGTACATAGGAGCAGTATTATAGTAGTTATATTCTTGTACATAGGGGAGTATTATAGTAGTTGTATTCTTGTACATAGGAGCAGTATTATAGTAGTTATATTCTTGTACATAGGAGCAGTATTATAGTAGTTATATTCTTGTACGTAGGGGAGTATTATAGTAGTTATATTCTTGTACATAGGAGCAGTATTATAGTAGTTATATTCTTGTACATAGGAGCAGTATTATAGTAGTTATATTCTTGTACATAGGAGCAGTATTATAGTAGTTATATTCTTGTACATAGGAGCAGTATTATAGTAGTTATATTCTTGTACATAGGAGCAGTATTATAGTAGTTATATTCTTGTACATAGGAGCAGTATTATAGTAGTTATATTCTTGTACATAGGGGGCAGTATTATAGTAGTTATATTCTTGTACATGGGGCAGTATTATAGTAGTTATATTCTTGTACATAGGGGCAGTATTATAGTAGTTATATTCTTGTACATAGGAGCAGTATTATAGTAGTTATATTCTTGTACATAGGGGGCAGTATTATAGTAGTTATATTCTTGTACATAGGAGCAGTATTATAGTAGTTATATTCTTGTACATAGGAGCAGTATTATAGTAGTTATATTCTTGTACATAGGGGGCAGTATTATAGTAGTTATATTCTTGTACATGGGGCAGTATTATAGTAGTTATATTCTTGTACATAGGGGCAGTATTATAGTAGTTATATTCTTGTACATAGGAGCAGTATTATAGTAGTTATATTCTTGTACATAGGGGCAGTATTATAGTAGTTATATTCTTGTACATAGGGGGGCAGTATTATAGTAGTTATATTCTTGTACATAGGGGCAGTATTATAGTAGTTATATTCTTGTACATAGGGGGGCAGTATTATAGTAGTTATATTCTTGTACATAGGGGCAGTATTATAGAAGTTATATTATTGTATATAAGGGTAGTATTATAGTAGTTATATTCTTGTACATAGGAGCAGTATTATAGTAGTTATATTCTTGTACATAGGAGCAGTATTATAGTAGTTATATTCTTGTACATAGGAGTATTATTATAGTACTTATATTCTTGTACATAGCAGCAGTATTATGGTAGTTATATTCTTGTACATAGGGGCAGTATTATAGTAGTTATATTCTTGTACATAGGAGCAGTATTATAGTAGTTATATTCTTGAACATATGAGGCAGTATTAAAGGCATTAGCATATTAAAGGATATATACAGTGGGGCAAAAAAGTATTTAGTCAGTCAGCAATAGTGCAAGTTCCACCACTTAAAAAGATGAGAGGCGTCTGTAATTTACATCATAGGTAGACCTCAACTATGGGAGACAAACTGAGAATAAAAAATCCAGAATATCACATTGTCTGTTTTTTTAACATTTTTTTTGCATATTATGGTGGAAAATAAGTATTTGGTCAGAAACAAACAATCAAGATTTCTGGCTCTCACAGACCTGTAGCTTCTTCTTTAAGAGTCTCCTCTTTCCTCCACTCATTACCTGTAGTAATGGCACCTGCTTAAACTTGTTATCAGTATAAAAAGACACCTGTGCACACCCTCAAACAGTCTGACTCCAAACTCCACTATGGTGAAGACCAAAGAGCTGTCAAAGGACACCAGAAACAAAATTGTAGCCCTGCACCAGGCTGGGAAGACTGAATCTGCAATAGCCAACCAGCTTGGAGTGAAGAAATCAACAGTGGGAGCAATAATTAGAAAATGGAAGACATACAAGACCACTGATAATCTCCCTCCATCTGGGGCTCCACGCAAAATCCCACCCCGTGGGGTCAGAATGATCACAAGAACGGTGAGCAAAAATCCCAGAACAATGCGGGGGGACCTAGTGAATGAACTGCAGAGAGCTGAGACCAATGTAACAAGGCCTACCATAAGTAACACACTACGCCACCATGGACTCAGATCCTGCAGTGCCAGACGTGTCCCACTGCTTAAGCCAGTACATGTCCGGGCCCATCTGAAGTTTGCTAGAGAGCATTTGGATGATCCAGAGGAGTTTTGGGAGAATGTCCTATGGTCTGATGAAACCAAACTGGAACAGTTTGGTAGAAACACAACTTGTCGTGTTTGGAGGAAAAAGAATACTGAGTTGCATCCATCAAACACCATACCTACTGTAAAGCATGGTGGTGGAAACATCATGCTTTGGGGCTGTTTCTCTGCAAAGGGGCCAGGACGACTGATCCGGGTACATGAAAGAATGAATGGGGCCATGTATCGTGAGATTTTGAGTGCAAACCTCCTTCCATCAGCAAGGGCATTGAAGATGAAACGTGGCTGGGTCTTTCAACATGACAATGATCCAAAGCACACCGCCAGGGCAACGAAGGAGTGGCTTCGTAAGAAGCATTTCAAGGTCCTGGAGTGGCCTAGCCAGTCTCCAGATCTCAACCCTATAGAAAACCTTTGGAGGGAGTTGAAAGTCCGTGTTGCCAAGCGAAAAGCCAAAAACATCACTGCTCTAGAGGAGATCTGCATGGAGGAATGGGCCAACATACCAACAACAGTGTGTGGCAACCTTGTGAAGACTTACAGAAAACGTTTGACCTCTGTCATTGCCAACAAAGGATATATTACAAAGTATTGAAATGAAATTTTGTTTCTGACCAAATACTTATTTTCCACCATAATATCCAAATAAAATGTTAAAAAAACAGACAATGTGATTTTCTGGATTTTTTTTTCTCAGTTTGTCTCCCATAGTTGAGGTCTACCTATGATGTAAATTACAGACGCCTCTCATCTTTTTAAGTGGTGGAACTTGCACTATTGCTGACTGACTAAATACTTTTTTGCCCCACTGTATATATATATACATACAGTACGCATAATATATATTCCCAGCAATATGCTCTCCTGAAGGATGATGATGGAACTCGATATTCTGATTCAAGGATGATTTTTATTTCAAACTAAAATACAACCGGTTTCGACTTCTTGGAGTCTTCCTCAGGTATAATATCATGCATGACATTATACCTGAGGAAGACTCCAAGAAGTCGAAACCGGTTGTATTTTAGAAATAAAAAATGATCATAGCGTCCATTGTATAGTAGAATATAGTAACATCTTTATTAAACAGTATAACAGGCATAGGGAGATGTGGACATGTAGCAAAACATACACAGGTGCATGCGGAGGACACAGAATTTAGTGAGTTAACATATTCCACAGTACTAGAGCATATGCTAAACGCACATATCGCACAGTATTAGAACTAAATCAAACTGTTTTATGATCCCACAATTACCATTGTGCTATAATTAAACTTTCAAATCAGCCACTATTCATTTTTGTAAAGCAAAGAATGACAGTACTGCACAATGCACATGTATATTCAAAAAATAAATCAATTTTATTGAATACCAAATTGAATTAAAATACTAATAGTTGATATAAAAAGAATTTACCTGCAATGTGAGGAACACAAGTTACAAGGATTATCAACATATTCACCTGCAGTAATCATGAATTGCAGTGGAAGCACGGCTAGCGGAGCTTGTAGCAGAGATCAGACCAAACATTACATGGCAAAGGATTCCAATTTTAAAGCCTAAATATAGGGTGATTACCTCAATCTATCTACTATGTAAACAGTATACAGTCAATAGATTAATGCTCCATGTAGAAAAGGCGTCACTATGCGCCCAGCTTACTAAAGCTGTATGTAATTAAGAGTAACTAACTTATTTTTCACCATGTGCACAGAAAACGCAAATGCAGGAAAAACCACATTGAAATGCGTACAAATGCAGCGTTTTTTAGATGCATACGTTAACGCATGCGTTTAAAAAACGCGGCGTTTTTACGCTTTTCCATGCGTTTTGCATGCGTTTGTGTTTTCTGTGCACATGGTGAAAAATTTAACAGAAACAAAATCTAGATAAACAGACACCACCAATGGGACTACAGAGGGCGTGTATTATGGGATATCTATATATATACCCTAGGACTGCTGAAATCTTCAGATTTTGCTCCTGTATCCTGTGTCATGATGGATCTTCGCATGGAGAGCTTTTGTTTCAACCTGGATTTAACCATCAAGCTGTTTCTTTGTGCGTTTGCTTGGGAGCAACAAAGAAATAGAGAACAACAGAGAAGGACACGGCATCGGCATTTTTGGAGACACCCCATTATTGAACTCCTGGAGAGCCGTGGGGCCTATCACATGCTATATGGCGAGCTTAATGCCAACCCTGACAAATTCCCGGAATATAGCCGGATGACGCAAGACTTGATCCGGGATTTGCTTGGTCGTGTCCAAGGAGCCATCCGGACACAGGACACCCAGCTCCGTAGAGCGATTCCTGCAGAGGAACGTCTGCTGGTTACATTAAGGTACGTAATAATTCTAAACAAATGCCAGTCATAATTATTGTTGGTCTGCCATGTATTATTTGTATTTTCCTATATGTCTTTAGCTAAGCACCACCATAAATAGAATTGATTGTAATTTTATTTTTTTATTTTTATTTCAGATTTCTGGCAACCGGAGAGAGCTTATCATCGCTCCTCTTTCAGTACCGGCTTGGAATTTCCACCCTGTCTGGAATAGCTGCGGACACCTGCAGGGCTTTGTGGAACGTTCTCTGGGATGAATATATCCCCCTACCCACGGAGGACATGTGGATTGAAATTGCTGAAAAATTCTGTAGTGTGTGTGATTTCCCCAACTGTTTGGGAGCGGTGGATGGAAAACCAGCCAGAACTGTATTGGAGTACTTCAGCTACAACAAATATTTTTCAGTTGTGCTCATGGCAATAGCAGATGCGGACTGTCACATCATCGCCGTGGACATTGGAGCTTTTGGCCGTGGGAATGATTCACAGATTTTCAAGAACTCGGTTATGGGCCGACGTCTGTATGGAAGAAATTTTAATTTTCCACGGCCACGACCTCTCCCCAACACTCAAGGCCCACCGATGCCATTTGTTATGGTTGGGGATGAGGCCTTTCAGATGTGTGAAAACCTACTGAAGCTATATTCCAGTCGGGACTTGAACCAAACTAACAGGATTTATAACTACAGACTGACCAGGGCCCGAAGAACAGTGGAGTGTACCTTTGGGATTCTAGTCTCAAAATGGTGCATTCTTGCGACAGCCATTAATCTAAAAATGGAGACAGTCGATGAGGTGGTCAAAGCCTGTGTGGTTCTGCACAATTACATAATGGCTAAGGAGCGACCCAACATTGAACTGGATGAACCAGTTGCAAACCCATTGCCAGATTACCAGCATCACCCGCTGCGGTCAACAGTTGAAGTTGGCCACATGTGGAACCAATTTGCTGCCTATTTTGATTCTGATATTGGACGTGTGGCATGGCAAGACAATATTGTGTAAAATGTCCTGTTGGGTTCGGGTCTGTACCAGTTATGTTTTAAATGTTAATAATATTTTTTGTTAATAAAATTTGTGTTTTGATATCTTGACCGAGTCTCCTATATATTTCTTCTACAAACCACTTAGGTTGTTAGTGGAAAGGTAGTTGACGTCATTACGTCCTGATTCTGTTCTGCAGTATCTATTGGACGTAGACTGAAGATACGATGGAGGTATAATACAAAGCAGATCTACACTCATCAAGTCAGGTGTCAGAAATAATGAATTCATGATGCACAAATAACAGCCTCATGAATTCACTATTTCTGACACCTGTCCAGCTGAGTATAGATATGTCTTGTATGACCTCCATCGCCTCTTCGGTTTGTGTAAAATAGATTACGTACACTGAAGAAAAAATGGAGGTTATACCCGGCAGTTCTCTACTCACCAGGTCAGGTGTGATATTATATAATGAGTTCATCACGCAGAGTTTTGTGCTTTTGTGCATCATGAACTCACTATTTATGACATATGACCTTTTTAGTACAGTTCTGCTTTGTATTACCGCCATTTTCTCTTCAGTCTGCGACACAGATTAATCAGACTGAAGAGATTATGGACAAAATACAAGTTATATTTTTTTTTGCCACCTCATAGCTCTATACCAAACACACAAAGCTGCAGTCTTGTACTTAATAACTACTGGAGCTATAATTTGGCAAAAAAAAAAAAAATAGTGTGCGGCGTAGTGTTTTTTTAGGCACATGGTGTGTGTTGCCGGCGGCGAAATACACAAATAACCAAACATTATTGGGGGCAAAAAACATTATTTATAAACCAAGAAAATAAATAACTGCGCCTGCTTGGGGTAGAGTGACGGAACTGGGGTGTGTGTAGCTGTGAGGCCTGGCTAAGTGTAGACGACGCAGGGGTGGCAGGAGAAGGGGCATCAACGTAGTGGGATCTGGGAGTTCGGGGATGGGGCTTGACGCATGAGAAGGCAGAGACACACTGGAAGGGTGAGACAAACCTGACATTACAGACACATTGAGAAGTGAGGGGGGAGGAATAGAGATAGTCCGCTGTTTCTTTTTCCCTTTTTGGGATCGGCGCTGCAGTCTGGGGAGCCTAGGAGGGCTCATTTCTTTCGGCCTGGTCATAGTGGCCGACCTGTCAGGGTTTTTGTGCCACTGCTGCTGCATGGTTGCGGTTGGAGGTTGGAAGGCCATGCCAGGGTCCTGCTGCTGCATGGTGGTGGGGAAGGCCATGCCAGGGCCCTGCTGATGTTGCATGGTTGTGGAGCGGAAGGCCATGCCAGGGTCTTGCTCCTGTTGCATAGTTGTGGTGCGGAAGGCCATGCCAGGGCCCTGCTGATGTTGCATGGTTGTGGAGCGGAAGGCCATGCCAGGGTCTTGCTCCTGTTGCATAGTTGTGGTGCGGAAGGCCATGCCAGGGTCCTGCTGCTGGTGCATGGTGGTGGGGAAGGCCATGCCAGGGCCCTGCTGATGTTGCATGGTTGTGGAGCGGAAGGCCATGCCAGGGTCCTGCTGCTGTTGCATGGTTGTGGAGCGGAAGGCCATGCCAGGGTCTTGCTCCTGTTGCATGGTTGTGGTGCGGAAGGCCATGCCAGGGTCTTGCTCCTGTTGCATAGTTGTGGTGCGGAAGGCCATGCCAGGGTCCTGCTGCTACATGGTGGAGGCAGTGGAGGAGGTCCAAGCAGGAGCAGCAGTTGTCATGGTGGTGGTGGTGGGCTGTCCTACAGCACTTGGCATGGTGGTTGTGCTGTAGTGGTGTCCGGCAGTGCTTGGAATGGAGGTGGCCGTGCAGTGGTATGCAACAGAGCTCGGCATTGAGGTCAAGCGTAACAGTGTTGCCACTGGTGAATATGCCGCCACTGTCTGCTGAAAATACCGACTCTGCTGCATAGCCTGCACGTAAGCAGTATTGCAGGACTGCATGACACTAAGCTGGAGATCAGGAACAAGGTGTTCTGACATGCCCTGTTCAATTTGATTGAAAAAATTATGTGCTGGCCTCTGGAGGTCGGCTTTCACTTGGTTAAGGCTTTTGGTGACCTCCTGGATTCGTGTATTCATATGGCTAATGGCAGTATTCAGTCTGTCTCCCATCGCCTTGAGTCCATCATGAAAGACCGAGCTCAAGTGCAAAAACTCGGGCATGAGTGACCTGTCCGATGCCCTCTGCCGCTGCCGGGAAGAGCCCCCCCAAAAAAGAGGCAGAGGACTGGGACAGAGGAACACCTGATGGACCAGCTTCCTGGTCTCCAGTTAGTGTGGCAGGCCGACTTGCTGCATCGCTGCTGGATGGCTGGGACGGGTCCATGTCTGATGAAGGACCGCTCCAGAGCCAGGTCAAGAGTGCTGCTCCAGGTGCTGTGAAAAAAGAAGAAAAAAAAAAATGAATACCAAACATTTACAAAACACCAGAAATAATAGAATAGAAACATACAGATTATGGCAATACAACGCAACCTAATACACAGGAAAAATACTTTCTCTGGGCAAGGACCGGTCTCAAAAATGCCAGAATGCGGTGGTATTTATATTTTCGGATCCTTGCTCCAGAATCACTAGGAACCCGGCTCTCTTGACGAAGGTCTTTGTTGAAGCGGTCCTTCACGATCGCCAACGTTTTTGACTTTGAGCACCTTTGAAAAAACCAAAAACAATGGTTAGACAATGGACTTTTGGCCGTGATCACACATCTGTGTGTGATCAGAGAAACTCCTGAGAGTTTCTCTCATCACACACAGTTGTGTGATCCCGGCCAAGGTCTCTGCTGCTTCACACTGCATTGCAATACTTACAAAATGCATTTCGGACCCGAGTCGGGGCGTTGTCCCAGCCATCCCACATCGCTTGGGCCACCTCATTTCATAGCCGCCGGATCGTCATGTTGTCCGAGTGCTGCGGAACCCGGGTGTCCCACAACGGGACTTGCTCCTGGACCAGGGAGATGAGGATATCGTTGTCAATGAGGTCCTCATCCCGTTCTGGAACCTAAAACATAAAAAAAGACAATGTTGGAGAGATTAACATAAGGAAAAGAAATAAAACCGAGACAGAAAACTGGCATGAATATTGAAAGTCAAGAAAAAAAAAAGTAGTCAAGAAGAAAAAGGTAAAGAAAGAGGAAAGTAAAGAAATGAACATTCAAGAATAGTAAAGTGAGGATACAGTAAACAGTCAGCCTTGTATATTTACACGCTGCCGCCTTGCCACCCGACCGTGACCCCGCTGCTCCTGCTCGGCCTCTGCCGCAGTGGAAGAAATGCTCTAAAAAAAGGAAAAAAAATTGTCACGTGTAGATGTGACAGTGAATACTTACCAATCTGAGGAGGTGAGTACTCACTTCACTGACATGTTCGGCTTGTGCAGGCCCAAGACGTTGCTCCTCCTCAGAAGATGACATTCTGATGCATGCAGAAAGAAAAAAATGCCAGAAATTAGGACATATAGAGACAGAAAATAGAAAATAAAGACATTGGCTAGGATATACTCACATTGTTCAGAGTGTTGATTCTTCCCAGGTTCCTGCATCTGATCTGCTTCCCAGTCTGCTGGGTAGTGATCTCCAAATGCCCACTCCCTCCCTTTATCACCTTGTATGTGGGGGGTGGCTAATCAGTGTCTAGACATGCTTTCCTGTGGTGCAACGCATGCGTTCACAAACGCAAGCAAACGCATGTGCTTGCGAACGCATGCGTTCACGTAGGCCGTAATGCATTTTTTTGCCGCATTCCGTCCGCTAACAACCGCATACGTTTCTAGGCAGCAAATTGACGCCTCTAAAATTGCCAAACCGCAGACGACGAAACGACGCAAGCGTCGTCAAACGTGGCAAAACGCAACCGATCGCAGAAACATGCGTCCCTAATGTTAAAGATAGGAATACACGACGCATGCGGATAATTGCGGCACAAACGCTGCGGACACAACCGCAAATGTGAAACCAGCCTTACATGGTGTGTGATATCCGTGCACTCGTTCCTCCGGCCCGACGCGCATTTCGTCCACACTTCTTCAGGGGGTTAATGGTACTTTAAACATAATACAAATAATAATAATAATAATCAGTATATAATAGATACTATCTGGTGCATATTAGGATGTGTGATAATAATATGTTTGTAAAGGAGTCTAAGAGTATGTGCACACGTAGTTGAAACCTCTGCGGATTTTTCCACACCTGTTTTGAGAAATCTGCAAGTAAAAAGCACTGCGTTTTACCTGCAGATTTACTGTGGATTTACCGCGGTTTTTATGTGGATTCCACCTGCGGTTTTACACCTGCGGATTCCTATTATGGAGCAGGTGTAAACCGCTGCGGAATCCGCACAAAGAATTGACATCCTGCGGAATAAACACTGCTACGTTTCTGCATTTTTTTCTGCAGCATGTGCACTGCGGATTTTGTTTTCCATAGGTTTACATGGTACTGTACAACGCATGGAAAACTGCTGCGAATTCGCCGCAGCAAAATCTGAAACGTGTGCACATAGCCTTAGAATGGTAACAGTTACATTGTATCTTCTTTATAATTATGTAAATGAGCACTTGGTAATTCGGACGCTGCAGGTTGGTTATGAATACAGTAAACTCCATTTCTGCATCCAGTTGATGTATACACAGAGCGGCGGTGGCGGTGGCGGTGGCTTGATTTCCGTGATGACGGCGGTTTCGCCCAGTGCATTCAATTTAAAATCTAAATGCTCGGTTGGCATTCGGCATGGCGGTTTTAATGGCCTGACACGTGGTCTGCTCATAAACACAGTTGTATTTGCGCTCGGAGCACACAGGTCACTTCACACGTTTACAGTAAGAGATTTATGAACTTGCAAAATGTCACAGACGCGATTATAAGCGAAGAACTATTGTGTCATCGGCGGAGAACGGTTACAAATGGTAATTGTAACTGAGCGCTGTGACTAATTGGTCTCATAATCTGGTATTCTCGGGAGGGAGCGTTCCGTCTGCGGCACTTAAGACGAAGGCGAGTAATATCCAAGTATAAACATCCAGAATGTTCAGTCCGGGGCGTTGACTAATCCGCGAAGGCACATTCTCCTTGCGCCTGCACCAACACTTGGCAATGCCGAATGCTTCACCGAGGGTTCACTCATAACCATGTCCCCCTCTACCATCCATGCACTGGTCATGGACCCTTCTGTGTATTGGGAAAGCCAAGACTCTGCTTTTATGTGGGATTAGCGGGGTCTTGGCACCAATCTGTGTCTAGATTTGGAACTTTGTGCAAGTTATGGAGGTGTCGCTTCAGCACCAGATCCCGTTGCAGGATTACCATTAAAATATCGGTGAAGTAGTGTTTTCGGATGAGCACCCCACATCCCACATCCTCCATCCAGCCTTACATGGTTTTAGGTGGACGTCTGACGGAAGGTGAATATGGGGGATTACTTGCGTAGAAATGAGCGAGACTGATCGGTGCCAATTGGCCGGAAAATTCAATTTGGTTCCAACAATATTTGGTCCTTATCAAATTTTTTATTTATGCTACAACGTCTCTGCATAATAAACAGATGACCGGGAAGGGGTTAATATGAAGAAGACCTCACCAGTCCTAGGCTCGCACTTCTGTCTTGCCGCCACAGCTGCCCGACAGTCCTACATTCTGTCATTGACATGAGTTGTGCTCCAGAAGACCGCAAGGTCCGGTCTGTGACGGAAGATGTAGCCCGAAGACCAACCAGAAAACTTAATAGAAGACCCCTCCAAATTGAGACTAGGTGGCAGGAGAGGTGAGGGCGAGCCTAGGATAAGTGATGGAAACTAGAGTGCACACAATGGCTGAGATTTTCTTTTCTCTGAAGGTCACTATTCATCTTTGCTGCGTAGATTGGAACAGAATGAGCAGAGCCACCTCACTAGCATTAGTGGGGCAAGGAGGTAATGATGGCTGTACGGTTCTGCTGAAGGTCTAGATTTGTCCATGGGAAGTAACAATATACACACCAATAAGGCATTGTTTGCAGACCCCAATAACTTATGTGGGCGGGGGGCTGTTAGGCATTATTTCCTGGAGACTGTAATAATCTGTGACATTTCTTTGTACTAAGTATCAGCTCTTCTGCACTGTCAATAAAAAGACCATAAAGGATGGAATTACGTGACACCAATATGGGGGCGCCGGGGAAGGAAATAAAGTGAGATACAACATTTCAAAAAAAAAAGAAAAAAAAGCTTATTCTATTGTCAAAATAATTTCCAAAATTATCACTCTAAGAAAGTAATCCATCGTGAACATTTGTGGTAAATCTAAAGGTTATGCCATAAATGTCACCATTAGTGATACATGTGGCCGTGGGGACGCGAACTTGTCACTCAAACACCAGCGCTACACCGTGCATCCCCAAGCACCCTCGTCACACTCAAGTAACGAGCACCTGCGCTGATCACAAGTCGCCAGGAATGGAGAGGTGTCTGGGTGTGTCCCATCATCTATCCACTTCTGCTGGAAATCTCATAGAGGTGAATGAAGAAAGCTGCGCAAGTGCAACCATCTCTCCAGGGCCCTGTATTCATACAATCATAGAATCATAGACTCATAGAATGTTAAAGTTGGAAGGGACCTCCGGGGTCATCGTGTCCAACCCCCTGCTCAATGCAGGAGTCACTAACCCATCTCAGACAGATGTCTGTCCAGCCTCTGTGTGAAGACTTCCATTGAAGGAGAACTCACCACCTCTCATGGCCGCCTGTTCCATTCATTGATCGCCCTCACTGTCAAAAAGTTTTTTGTAATATCGAATCTGTATCTTCTCCCTTTCAGTTTCATCCCATTTCTTCTCGTGTTTTCAGGTGTAAATTAGAATAATGATGATCCCTCTACACTGTGACAGCCCCTCAGATATTTGTAGACGGCTATTAAGTCTCCTCTCAGTCTTCTTTTTTGCAAGCTAAACATTCCCAGATCCTTTAACCGATCCTCGTAGGACATACTTTGCAGTCCGCTCACTATCCTAATAGCTCTTCCCTGAACTTGCTCCAGTTTTTCAATGTCTTTTTTAAAATGTGCCCAGAACTGGACCCAGTATTACAGATGAGGCCTGACCAAGGAGAAGTACAGGGGGATAATTACTTCACGTGATCTAGACTGTATGCTTCTGCTAATACAACCTAGAACTGTATTTGCCTTTTTTGCTGCTGCATCACACTGTTGATTCCTGTGCAGTCTGTGATCTATTAGTATTCTTACGTCTTTATCACGCGTGCTGTTGCTTAGTTCTATTCCTCCCACTCTGTAGATGTAATTTTTGCTTTTCTTGCCCAGATGCAGAATCTTGCATTACTCCCTGTTAAATATAATTCTATTAGTCACTGCCCATTGCTCATGCTTATCTAGATCCTTCTGAATCCTTACTCTGCCTTCTCTAGTGTTATCTATCCCTCTTAGCTTTGCATTTTCTTCAAATTTGATCAGTTTACCTTCAGTTCCCTTTTCTGGATAATTTATAAAGATGTTGAACAACACTGGGGCCAGGACAGAGCCTTGTGGTCCCCCCCTTGAAACACTCTTCTAATTGGACGTGCCACCATTTATTACCACTTTTTGAGGGCTATCACTGAGCCAGTAATGAATCCACTTAACCGTATCCTTGTCAATCCCATATTCTAGATAGTTCTAAGTCCTAGAGATGGACCTTCATACACCAGACATTTGTGACACATACTATGGTTCTGTCCGATATGGGAATGATTGAGCCTTTCTCCAGCTTTGGCAAATTTTTCTGAAAAATCACATTCATGGTGAATAAATTTGTTGTGAATCACAAACGCTCTTATAGCCCTGAAAAGACATGTGGAACACCCTGAGGTCTCGTAGGACTGTATTCAACCCCATTGAACCTCTTTAATGAAAAATACCGCCTCTGTAATGTAAAAAGTGACCTCAGATATACAGGTCCTTCTCAAAAAATTAGCATATAGTGTTAAATTTCATTATTTACCATAATGTAATGATTACAATTAAACTTTCATATATTATAGATTCATTATCCACCAACTGAAATTTGTCAGGTCTTTTATTGTTTTAATACTGATGATTTTGGCATACAACTCCTGATAACCCAAAAAACCTGTCTCAATAAATTAGCATATTTCACCCATCCAATCAAATAAAAGTGTTTTTTAATAACAAACAAAGAACCATCAAATAATAATGTTCAGTTATGCACTCAATACTTGGTCGGGAATCCTTTGGCAGAAATGACTGCTTCAATGCGGCGTGGCATGGAGGCAATCAGCCTGTGACACTGCTGAGATGTTATGGAGGCCCAGGATGCTTCAATAGCGGCCTTAAGCTCATCCAGAGTGTTGGGTCTTGCGTCTCTCAACTTTCTCTTCACAATATCCCACAGATTCTCTATGGGGTTCAGGTCAGGAGGGTTGGCAGGCCAATTGAGCACAGTAATACCATGGTCAGTAAACCATTTACCAGTGGTTTTGGCACTGTGAGCAGGTGCCAGGTCGTGCTGAAAAATGAAATCTTCATCTCCATAAAGCATTTCAGCCGATGGAAGCATGAAGTGCTCCAAAATCTCCTGATAGCTAGCTGCATTGACCCTGCCCTTGATGAAACACAGTGGACCAACACCAGCAGCTGACATGGCACCCCACACCATCACTGACTGTGGGTACTTGACACTGGACTTCAGGCATTTTGGCATTTCCTTCTCCCCAGTCTTCCTCCAGACTCTGGCACCTTGATTTCCGAATGACATGCAAAATTTGCTTTCATCAGAAAAAAGTACTTGGGACCACTTAGCAACAGTCCAGTGCTGCTTCTCTGTAGCTCAAAAGTGGCTTTACCTGGGGAATGCGGCACCTGTAGCCCATTTCCTGCACACGCCTGTGCACGGTGGCTCTGGATGTTTCCACACCAGACTCAGTCCACTGCTTCCTCAGGTTCCCCAAGGTCTGGAATCGGTCCTTCTCCACAATCTTCCTCAGGGTCCGGTCTCCTCTTCTCGTTGTACAGCGTTTTCTGCCACATTGTTTCCTTCCAACAGACTTACCATTGAGGTGCCTTAATACAGCACTCTGGGAACAGCCTATTTGGTGAGAAATTTCTTTCTGGGTCTTACCCTCTTGCTTGAGGGTGTCAATGATGGCCTTCTTGACATCTGTCAGGTCGCTAGTCTTACCCATGATGGGGGTTTTGAGTAATGAACCAGGCAGCGAGTTTATAAAAGCCTCAGGTATATTTTGCATGTGTTTAGAGTTAATTAGTTGATTCAGAAGATTAGGGTAATAGGTCGTTTAGAGAACCTTTTCTTGATATGCTAATTTATTGAGACAGGTTTTTTGGGTTATCAGGAGTTGTATGCCAAAATCATCAGTATTAAAACAATAAAAGACCTGACAAATTTCAGTTGGTGGATAATGAATCTATAATATATGAAAGTTTAATTGTAATCATTACATTATGGTAAATAATGAAATTTAACACTATATGCTAATTTTTTGAGAAGGACCTGTAGTATACAGTATGTGTGTAGTAGTAGGGCAGAGTGTGTACGTACAGCAGGTGTGAGCGTGTGTATATAGCAAGTAGTGTGTGAAGCTGGGTGTGTATATATAGCTGGGCAGAGTGTGTATGTACAGCAGGTGTGAGCGTGTGTGTATATAGCAAAGCTCGGTGTGTTTATAGGAGAGTAGTGTGTGATTTTATATATCTACTATATAATTGTCTAAGGGTCACTTCCGTCTGTCTGTCTGTCCTTCTGTCACGGTTATTCATTTGCTGATTGGTCTCGGCAGCTGCCTGTCATGGCTGCCGCGACCAATCAGCGACGGGCACAGTCCGGAAGAAAATGGCCGCTCCTTCCTCCCGCAGTCAGTGCCTGATGCCCACATACTCCCCTCCGGTCAGCGCTCACACAGGGTTAATGGCAGCGTTGACCGCGGTGTAACGCACTCGGTTAACGCTGCTTTTAACCCTGTGTGACCAACTTTTTACTATTGATGTTGCCTATGCAGCATGAATAGTAAAAATATCTAATGTTAAAAATAATAAAAAAAATAAAAAATAGTTACATACTCACCCTCCGGTGGCCCCCCCGGATCAGGAACCGGCCTTTCCCGCTCCGTGCGGCGCCCCGGTGACCCGTGCATGCATTGCGGTCTCGCAAACCGGCCGCTTCGATCCAGAGGCTCCAGGAGGTGAGTATGTAACTATTTTTTATTTTAATTATTTTTTTTTTAAACAGGGATATGGTGCATACTACATGACTGGGCAATATACTACGTGACTGGGCAATATACTACGTGACTGGCCAATATACTATGTGACCGGGCAATATACTACGTAACTGGGCAATATACTACGTGACTGGGCAATATACTACGTGACTGGGCAATATACTACGTGGCTGGGCAATATACTATGTGACTGAGCAATATACTACGTGACTGGGCAATATACTACGTAACTGGGCAATATACTACGTGACTGGGCAATATACTACGTGACTGGGCAATATACTATGTGACCGGGCAATATACTACGTGACTGGGCAATATACTACGTAACTGGGCAATATACTACGTGACTGGGCAATATACTACGTGGCTGGGCAATATACTATGTGACTGAGCAATATACTACGTAACTGGGCAATATACTACGTGACTGGGCAATATACTACGTAACTGGCCAATATACTATGTGACTGAGCAATATACTACGTAACTGGGCAATATACTACGTGACTGGGCAATATACTACGTAACTGGCCAATATACTATGTGACTGGGCAATATACTACGTGACTGGCCAATATACTATGTGACTGAGCAATATACTACGTAACTGGGCAATATACTACGTGACTGGGCAATATACTACGTGACTGGGCAATATACTATGTGACTGAGCAATATACTACGTAACTGGGCAATATACTACGTGACTGGGCAATATACTACGTAACTGGCCAATATACTATGTGACTGAGCAATATACTACGTAACTGGGCAATATACTACGTGACTGGGCAATATACTACGTAACTGGGCAATATACTACGTAGCTGGGCAATATACTACGTGACTGGGCAATATACTACGTGACTGAGCAATATACTACGTAACTGGGCAATATACTACGTGACTGGGCAATATACTACGTAACTGGGCAATATACTACGTAGCTGGGCAATATACTACGTGGCTGGGCAATATACTACGTAGCTGGGCAATATACTACGTGACTGGGCAATATACTACGTGACTGGGCAATATACTACATGGCTGGGCAATATACTACGTGGCTGGGCAATATACTACACGACTGGGCAATATACTACGTGACTGGGCAATATACTACCTGGCTGGCCAATATACTACGTGGCTGGGCAATATACTACGTGGCTGGGCAATATACTACGTGGCTGGGCAATATACTACGTGGCTGGGCAATATACTACACGACTGGGCAATATACTACGTGACTGGGCAATATACTACATGGCTGGCCAATATACTACATGGCTGGGCAATATACTACGTGGCTGGGCAATATACTACGTGACTGGGCAATATACTACATGGCTGGCCAATATACTACGTGGCTGGGCAATATACTACGTGACTGGGCAATATACTACGTAGCTGGGCAATATACTACGTGGGCTGTGCAATATACTACGTGGCTGGGCAATATACTACGTAGCTGGGCAATATACTACGTGACTGGCCAATATACTACGTGACTGGGCAATATACTACGTGACTGGCCAATATACTACGTGGCTGGGCAATATACTACGTAGCTGGCCAATATACTACGTGACTGGGCAATATACTACGTGACTGGCCAATATACTACGTGACTGGGCAATATACTATGTGTCTGGGCAATATACTACGTGGCTGGGCAATATACTACGTGGCTGGGCAATATACTATGTGTCTGGGCAATATACTACGTGGCTGGGCAATATACTATGTGGCTGGGCAATATATTATGTGACTGGGCAATATACTACGTGGACATGCATGTTCTAGAATACCCGATGCGTTAGAATCGGGCCACCAACTAGTATAACATAAATGTCCACAACCTGTATCCAATATGCTGTACAGGGGGATACAATTTATCTACATATAAATATTGACGGCACGTAGTGGGAGGTCGACCAACATTAATATATTGGCTGGTATCTGTATAATAGGTGTCAGAGGTGTGGAAGAAAATGTTCCGCTCCTGGACATCCACAGGAACGGCTGTCACCATCAACTGCAGCATAATAATGATCTCCGCTGACCGCGCTTACATAATAGGAAAAAGTGAGAAAAATAAACAAGCAGCGTTCTATGGACATCATCATATCTGCTGAAATATGGCTTCATAAAACCCAGTAAATGCACCTAATATACGAGCAGCAGACAATGCTCAGACTCCTGCCTCAACACAAAGCTTCTCTGACTCCTGAAACGCGACCTACAAAATAGAGTCCTTGGCAAATGTGTATCAGCAGCCGAGCACTTATACCATATCTCTGTGCGGTAATAATATCCTCATAGTGGCGGCACTGACTCAACATCTACTGACAGAAAATCGCACCACGGTATTATAGTAGTTATATTCTTATACAGAGGAGCAGTATTATAGTAGTTATATTCTTGTACAGAGGAGCAGTATTATAGTAGTTATATTCTTGTCCATAGGAGCAGTATTATAGTAGTTATATTCTTGTACATAGGTGCAGTATTATAGTAGTTATATTCTTGTACATAGGGGCAGTATTATAGTAGTTATATTCTTGTACATAGGTGCAGTATTATAGTAGTTATATTCTTGTACATAGGAGCAGTATTATAGTAGTTATATTCTTGTACATAGGGGCAGTATTATAGTAGTTATATTCCTGTGCATAGGGGCAGTATTATAGTAGTTATATTCTTGTACATAGGTGCAGTATTATAGTAGTTATATTCTTGTACATAGGGGCAGTATTATAGTAGTTATATTCTTGTACATAGGGAGCAGTATTATAGTAGTTATATTCCTGTGCATAGGGGCAGTATTATAGTAGTTATATTCTTGTACATAGGTGCAGTATTATAGTAGTTATATTCTTGTACATAGGAGCAGTATTATAGTAGTTATATTCTTGTATATAGGGGCAGTATTATAGTAGTTATATTCTTGTGTATCAGACCAGTATTATAGTAGTTATATTCTTCTACATAGGGGCAGTATTATAGTAGTTATATTCTTGTGTATCAGACCAGTATTATAGTAGTTATATTCTTCTACATAGGGGCAGTATTATAGTAGTTATATTCTTGTACATAGGTGCAGTATTATAGTAGTTATATTCTTGTACATAGGGGCAGTATTATAGTAGTTATATTCTTGTACATAGGAGCAGTATTATAGTAGTTATATTCTTGTACATAGGAGCAGTATTATAGTAGTTATATTCTTGTATATAGGGGCAGTATTATAGTAGTTATATTCTTGTGTATCAGACCAGTATTATAGTAGTTATATTCTTCTACATAGGGGCAGTATTATAGTAGTTATATTCTTGTACATAGGGGCAGTATTATAGTAGGTATATTCTTGTACATAGGGGCAGTATTATAGTAGTTATATTCTTGTACATAGGGAGCAGTATTATAGTAGTTATATTCCTGTGCATAGGGGCAGTATTATAGTAGTTATATTCTTGTACATAGGTGCAGTATTATAGTAGTTATATTCTTGTACATAGGGGCAGTATTATAGTAGTTATATTCTTGTACATAGGGAGCAGTATTATAGTAGTTATATTCCTGTGCATAGGGGCAGTATTATAGTAGTTATATTCTTGTACATAGGAGCAGTATTATAGTAGTTATATTCTTGTATATAGGGGCAGTATTATATTAGTTATATTCTTGTGTATCAGACCAGTATTATAGTAGTTATATTCTTCTACATAGGGGCAGTATTATAGTAGTTATATTCTTGTGTATCAGACCAGTATTATAGTAGTTATATTCTTCTACATAGGGGCAGTATTATAGTAGTTATATTCTTGTACATAGGGGCAGTATTATAGTAGGTATATTCTTGTACATAGGTGCAGTATTATAGTAGTTATATTCTTGTACATAGGGGCAGTATTATAGTAGTTATATTCTTGTACATAGGGAGCAGTATTATAGTAGTTATATTCCTGTGCATAGGGGCAGTATTATAGTAATTATATTCTTGTACATAGGTGCAGTATTATAGTAGTTATATTCTTGTACATAGGGAGCAGTATTATAGTAGTTATATTCCTGTACATAGGGGCAGTATTATAGTAGTTATATTCTTGTACATAGGAGCAGTATTATAGTAGTTATATTCTTGTACATAGGAGCAGTATTATAGTAGTTATATTCCTGTACATAGGGGCAGTATTATAGTAGTTATATTCTTGTATATAGGAGCAGTATTATAGTAGTTATATTCTTGTACATAGGGGCAGTATTATAGTAGTTATATTCTTGTACATAGGAGCAGTATTATAGTAGTTATATTCTTGTACATAGGAGCAGTATTATAGTAGTTATATTCTTGTACATAGGGGGCAGTATTATAGTAGTTATATTCTTGTACATAGGGAGCAGTAATATAGTAGTTATATTCTTGTACATAGGGGCAGTATTATAGTAGTTATATTCTTGTATATAGGAGCAGTATTATAGTAGTTATATTCTTGTACATAGGGGCAGTATTATAGTAGTTATATTCTTGTACATAGGAGCAGTATTATAGTAGTTATATTCTTGTACATAGGAGCAGTATTATAGTAGTTATATTCTTGTACATAGGGGGCAGTATTATAGTAGTTATATTCTTGTACATAGGGAGCAGTAATATAGTAGTTATATTCTTGTACATAGCGGCAGTATTATAGTAGTTATATTCTTGTACATAGGAGCAGTATTATAGTAGTTATATTCTTGTACATAGGGGCAGTATTATAGTAGTTATATTCTTGTACATAGGAGCAGTATTATAGTAGTTATATTTTTGTACATAGGAGCAGTATTATAGCAGTTATATTCCTATACATAGAGGCAGTATTATTGTGTGGTAGGTTTGTATTGTTCCCTTCTCGAATAGTGTGGTACATATGATGGTCAGACTCTCCGCTCAGCATCTCAGTTTTCTTGGTGTTTCCTAATGATTTGCAATGATGGTAACATGGCGGTATTTATTGCTCACAGGTTGAGGATGACACCATCACTAAGTGTCTTCTTTTCTTGCTGGTGCAGCTCTTATGTATTCAGCTCATATTTTGTCTGTGTTTCGTCTCGTGGTCGGGTTCACGGTACAGCTTGTTCGTCAGTATATTTAGTATCTAGAGTTTTGCTATGGCAACAGAAAAAAAATTAAAGATTCCTTTAGAAAATGTAGCATTTCACTGCTTTTGTTTTCTTGTCATTGAATAGATGAAATATTCACCTTCTTCCTCCCTCGTTATTTGTTCATGTCCTGAAAAACGTCATAAAATAAAAAACCGTAAAGAAGCAATGACGAAGAAGAAATAATTGCACTTCAAGAAAAAATAGAAATGATTTGTCCAGAATTTTTGGATGTTTCCCAATGTGCAAAATATCTAGAAATAGTGAATTATTGGATGTGAGAGTGAAAAAGAAGGAGAAGAGTGAAACGCGTTAATGGTTACTAGGGGCTGAGCTGAACGTAAGGGGCTGAAAGCCGCAGACTCTCCTTCAATGCCGGACCCCCCAGTGTATAAGGGGCGACTCCATCATTAATGTCTATGGATGTAGATGAGGACAGAGAAGCCCCCGGAGGAGGATGTGGGGGGCACATACTTTCTCCATATTAATGTCTATGGATGTAGGTGAGGACAGAGAAGCCCCCGGATGTGGATGTGGGGGGCACATACTTTCTCCATATTAATGTCTATGGATGTAGATGAGGACAGAGAAGCCCCCGGAGGAGGATGTGGGGGGCACATACTTTCTCCATATTAATGTCTATGGATGTAGATGAGGACAGAGAAGCCCCCGGAGGAGGATGTGGGGGGCACATACTTTCTCCATATTAATGTCTATAGATGTAGATGAGGACAGTGAAGCCCCCGGAGGAGGATGTGGGGGGCACATACTTTCTCCATATTAATGTCTATGGATGTAGATGAGGACAGAGAAGCCCCCGGAGGTGGATGTGGGGGGCACATACTTTCTCCATATTAATGTCTATGGATGTAGATGAGGACAGTGAAGCCCCCGGAGGTGGATGTGGGGGGCACATACTGTCTCTATATTAATGTCTATGGATGTAGATGAGGACAGTGAAGCCCCCGGAGGTGGATGTGGGGGGCACATACTGTCTCTATATTAATGTCTATGGATGTAGATGAGGACAGTGAAGCCCCCGGAGGTGGATGTGGGGGGCACATACTTTCTCCATATTAATGTCTATGGATGTAGATGAGGACAGAGAAGCCCCCGGAGGAGGATGTGGGGGGCACATACTGTCTCCATATTAATGTCTATGGATGTAGATGAGGACAGAGAAGCCCCCGGAGGAGGATGTGGGGGGCACATACTTTCTCCATATTAATGTCTATGGATGTAGATGAGGACAGTGAAGCCCCCGGAGGTGGATGTGGGGGGCACATACTTTCTCCATATTAATGTCTATGGATGTAGATGAGGACAGAGAAGCCCCCGGAGGAGGATGTGGGGGGCACATACTGTCTCCATATTAATGTCTATGGATGTAGATGAGGACAGTGAAGCCCCCGGAGGTGGATGTGGGGGGCACATACTTTCTCCATATTAATGTCTATGGATGTAGATGAGGACAGAGAAGCCCCCGGAGGAGGATGTGGGGGGCACATACTTTCTCCATATTAATGTCTATGGATGTAGATGAGGACAGAGAAGCCCCCGGAGGAGGATGTGGGGGGCACATACTTTCTCCATATTAATGTCTATGGATGTAGATGAGGACAGAGAAGCCCCCGGAGGAGGATGTGGGGGGCACATACTTTCTCCATATTAATGTCTATGGATGTAGATGAGGACAGAGAAGCCCCCGGAGGTGGATGTGGGGGGCACATACTTTCTCCATATTAATGTCTTTGGATGTAGATGAGGACAGAGAAGCCCCCGGAGGAGGATGTGGGGGGCACATACTTTCTCCATATTAATGTCTATGGATGTAGATGAGGACAGTGAAGCCCCCGGAGGTGGATGTGGGGGGCACATACTTTCTCCATATTAATGTCTATGGATGTAGATGAGGACAGAGAAGCCCCCGGAGGTGGATGTGGGGGGCACATACTTTCTCCATATTAATGTCTATGGATGTAGATGAGGACAGAGAAGCCCCCGGAGGAGGATGTGGGGGGCACATACTTTCTCCATATTAATGTCTATGGATGTAGATGAGGACAGTGAAGCCCCCGGAGGAGGATGTGGGGGGCACATACTTTCTCCATATTAATGTCTATGGATGTAGATGAGGACAGAGAAGCCCCCGGAGGTGGATGTGGGGGGCACATACTTTCTCCATATTACTGTCTATGGATGTAGATGAGGACAGAGAAGCCCCCGGAGGAGGATGTGGGGGGCACATACTTTCTCCATATTAATGTCTATGGATGTAGATGAGGACAGAGAAGCCCCCGGAGGAGGATGTGGGGGGCACATACTTTCTCCATATTAATGTCTATGGATGTAGATGAGGACAGTGAAGCCCCCGGAGGAGGATGTGGGGGGCACATACTGTCTCCATATTAATGTCTATGGATGTAGATGAGGACAGTGAAGCCCCCGGAGGAGGATGTGGGGGGCACATACTTTCTCCATATTAATGTCTATGGATGTAGATGAGGACAGAGAAGCCCCCGGAGGAGGATGTGGGGGGCACATACTTTCTCCATATTAATGTCTATGAATGTAGATGAGGACAGAGAAGCCCCCGGAGGAGGATGTGGGGGGCACACACTTTCTCCATATTAATGTCTATAGATGTAGATGAGGACAGAGAAGCCCCCGGAGGAGGATGTGGGGGGCACATACTTTCTCCATATTAATGTCTATGGATGTAGATGAGGACAGAGAAGCCCCCGGAGGAGGATGTGGGGGGCACATACTTTCTCCATATTAATGTCTATGGATGTAGATGAGGACAGAGAAGCCCCCGGAGGAGGATGTGGGGGGCACATACTTTCTCCATATTAATGTCTATGGATGTAGATGAGGACAGAGAAGCCCCCGGAGGAGGATGTGGGGGGCACATACTTTCTCCATATTAATGTCTATGGATGTAGATGAGGACAGAGAAGCCCCCGGAGGTGGATGTGGGGGGCACATACTTTCTCCATATTAATGTCTATGGATGTAGATGAGGACAGAGAAGCCCCCGGAGGAGGATGTGGGGGGCACATACTTTCTCCATATTAATGTCTATGGATGTAGATGAGGACAGAGAAGCCCCCGGAGGTGGATGTGGGGGGCACATACTTTCTCCATATTAATGTCTATGGATGTAGATGAGGACAGAGAAGCCCCCGGAGGTGGATGTGGGGGGCACATACTTTCTCCATATTAATGTCTATGGATGTAGATGAGGACAGAGAAGCCCCCGGAGGTGGATGTGGGGGGCACATACTTTCTCCATATTAATGTCTATGGATGTAGATGAGGACAGTGAAGCCCCCGGAGGTGGATGTGGGGGGCACATACTTTCTCCATATTAATGTCTATGGATGTAGATGAGGACAGAGAAGCCCCCGGAGGTGGATGTGGGGGGCACATACTTTCTCCATATTAATGTCTATGGATGTAGATGAGGACAGAGAAGCCCCCGGAGGAGGATGTGGGGGGCACATACTTTCTCCATATTAATGTCTATGGATGTAGGTGAGAATAGAGAAGCCCCCGGAGGAGGATGTGGGGGGCACATACTTTCTCCATATTAATGTCTATGGATGTAGATGAGGACAGAGAAGCCCCCGGAGGTGGATGTGGGGGGCACATACTGTCTCCATATTAATGTCTATGGATGTAGATGAGGACAGAGAAGCCCCCGGATGTGGATGTGGGGGGCACATACTTTCTCCATATTGATGTCTATGGATGTAGATGAGGACAGTGAAGCCCCCGGAGGTGGATGTGGGGGGCACATACTTTCTCCATATTAATGTCTATGGATGTAGATGAGGACAGAGAAGCCCCCGGAGGTGGATGTGGGGGGCACATACTTTCTCCATATTAATGTCTATGGATGTAGATGAGGACAGAGAAGCCCCCGGAGGAGGATGTGGGGGGCACATACTTTCTCCATATTAATGTCTATGGATGTAGATGAGGACAGAGAAGCCCCCGGAGGAGGATGTGGGGGGCACATACTTTCTCCATATTAATGTCTATGGATGTAGGTGAGAATAGAGAAGCCCCCGGAGGAGGATGTGGGGGGCACATACTGTCTCCATATTAATGTCTATGGATGTAGATGAGGACAGAGAAGCCCCCGGATGTGGATGTGGGGGGCACATACTTTCTCCATATTGATGTCTATGGATGTAGATGAGGACAGTGAAGCCCCCGGAGGTGGATGTGGGGGGCACATACTTTCTCCATATTAATGTCTATGGATGTAGATGAGGACAGAGAAGCCCCCGGAGGTGGATGTGGGGGGCACATACTGTCTCCATATTAATGTCTATGGATGTAGATGAGGACAGAGAAGCCCCCGGAGGAGGATGTGGGGGGCACATACTTTCTCCATATTAATGTCTATGGATGTAGATGAGGACAGAGAAGCCCCCGGAGGAGGATGTGGGGGGCACATACTTTCTCCATATTAATGTCTATGGATGTAGGTGAGAATAGAGAAGCCCCCGGAGGAGGATGTGGGGGACACATACTTTCTCCATATTAATGTCTATGGATGTAGATGAGGACAGTGAAGCCCCCGGAGGAGGATGTGGGGGACACATACTTTCTCCATATTAATGTCTATACATGTAGATGAGGACAGAGAAGCCCCCGGAGGTGGATGTGGGGGGCACATACTTTCTCCATATTAATGTCTATGGATGTAGATGAGGACAGAGAAGCCCCCGGAGGTGGATGTGGGGGGCACATACTTTCTCCATATTAATGTCTATGGATGTAGATGAGAACAGAGAAGCCCCCGGAGGTGGATGTGGGGGGCACATACTTTCTCCATATTAATGTCTATGGATGTAGATGAGGACAGAGAAGCCCCCGGAGGTGGATGTGGGGGGCACATACTTTCTCCATATTAATGTCTATGGATGTAGATGAGGACAGAGAAGCCCCCGGAGGAGGATGTGGGGGGCACATACTTTCTCCATATTAATGTCTATAGATGTAGATGAGGACAGAGAAGCCCCCGGAGGTGGATGTGGGGGGCACATACTGTCTCCATATTAATGTCTATGGATGTAGATGAGGACAGTGAAGCCCCCGGAGGTGGATGTGGGGGGCACATACTTTCTCCATATTAATGTCTATGGATGTAGGTGAGAACAGTGAAGCCCCCGGAGGTGGATGTGGGGGGGCACATACTTTCTCTATATTAATGTCTATGGATGTAGATGAGGACAGAGAAGCCCCCGGAGGAGGATGTGGGGGGCACATACTTTCTCCATATTAATGTCTATGGATGTAGGTGAGAACAGTGAAGCCCCCGGAGGTGGATGTGGGGGGGCACATACTTTCTCCATATTAATGTCTATGGATGTAGATGAGGACAGAGAAGCCCCCGGAGGTGGATGTGGGGGGCACATACTTTCTCCATATTAATGTCTATGGATGTAGATGAGGACAGAGAAGCCCCCGGAGGTGGATGTGGGGGGCACATACTGTCTCCATATTAATGTCTATGGATGTAGATGAGGACAGAGAAGCCCCCGGAGGTGGATGTGGGGGGCACATACTTTCTCCATATTAATGTCTATGGATGTAGATGAGGACAGAGAAGCCCCCGGAGGAGGATGTGGGGGGCACATACTTTCTCCATATTAATGTCTATGGATGTAGATGAGGACAGAGAAGCCCCCGGAGGAGGATGTGGGGGGCACATACTTTCTCCATATTAATGTCTATGGATGTAGATGAGGACAGAGAAGCCCCCGGAGGTGGATGTGGGGGGCACATACTTTCTCCATATTAATGTCTATGGATGTAGGTGAGAATAGAGAAGCCCCCGGAGGAGGATGTGGGGGGCACATACTTTCTCCATATTAATGTCTATGGATGTAGATGAGGACAGAGAAGCCCCCGGAGGTGGATGTGGGGGGCACATACTTTCTCCATATTAATGTCTATGGATGTAGATGAGGACAGAGAAGCCCCCGGAGGAGGATGTGGGGGGCACATACTTTCTCTATATTAATGTCTATGGATGTAGATGAGGACAGAGAAGCCCCCGGAGGTGGATGTGGGGGGCACATACTTTCTCCATATTAATGTCTATGGATGTAGATGAGGACAGAGAAGCCCCCGGAGGAGGATGTGGGGGGCACATACTTTCTCCATATTAATGTCTATGGATGTAGATGAGGACAGAGAAGCCCCCGGAGGTGGATGTGGGGGGCACATACTGTCTCCATATTAATGTCTATGGATGTAGATGAGGACAGTGAAGCCCCCGGAGGTGGATGTGGGGGGCACATACTTTCTCCATATTAATGTCTATGGATGTAGATGAGGACAGTGAATCCCCCGGAGGTGGATGTGGGGGGCACATACTTTCTCCATATTAATGTCTATGGATGTAGATGAGGACAGTGAATCCCCCGGAGGAGGATGTGGGGGGCACATACTTTCTCCATATTAATGTCTATGGATGTAGATGAGGACAGAGAAGCCCCCGGAGGAGGATGTGGGGGGCACATACTTTCTCCATATTAATGTCTATAGATGTAGATGAGGACAGTGAATCCCCCGGAGGAGGATGTGGGGGGCACATACTTTCTCCATATTAATGTCTATGGATGTAGATGAGGACAGAGAAGCCCCCGGAGGAGGATGTGGGGGGCACATACTTTTCTCCATATTAATGTCTATGGATGTAGATGAGGACAGAGAAGCCCCCGGAGGAGGATGTGGGGGGCACATACTTTTCTCCATATTAATGTCTATGGATGTAGATGAGGACAGAGAAGCCCCCGGAGGTGGATGTGGGGGGCACATACTTTCTCCATATTAATGTCTATACATGTAGATGAGGACAGAGAAGCCCCCGGAGGAGGATGTGGGGGGCACATACTTTTCTCCATATTACTGTCTATGGATGTAGATGAGGACAGAGAAGCCCCCGGAGGTGGATGTGGGGGGCACATACTTTCTCCATATTAATGTCTATAGATGTAGATGAGGACAGAGAAGCCCCCGGAGGAGGATGTGGGGGGCACATACTTTTCTCCATATTAATGTCTATGGATGTAGATGAGGACAGAGAAGCCCCCGGAGGAGGATGTGGGGGGCACATACTTTTCTCCATATTAATGTCTATGGATGTAGATGAGGACAGAGAAGCCCCCGGAGGTGGATGTGGGGGGCACATACTTTCTCCATATTAATGTCTATACATGTAGATGAGGACAGAGAAGCCCCCGGAGGAGGATGTGGGGGGCACATACTTTTCTCCATATTACTGTCTATGGATGTAGATGAGGACAGAGAAGCCCCCGGAGGTGGATGTGGGGGGCACATACTTTCTTGTGTATTTTATGTCCCATAAGGCCAATTATGGTAATAATAGGCAGAGCTGTTGCTGCCCCCTAAAGGCTTTCTGCGGTATTACGCACATATTTTTCTCACTTTTCTTCTTTCCCGCACACTCGTCGCTCGCTGTAATCAGTATTGTGGGACAATTACATAAATCTGATCGTTCCCTATAAATACAGCGGCTGATCTCATTTACGGCCCATCGTCGGGTTCAGGGCTCCACATTTAGAGGTTCTGGATGATTATTTAAAATGTATTAACACCAATAAAATATTTAGGCTTCAAACAACAAATGTAAGCAGGAAAATTGCATTTTATTTATTAATGTCGGTGGCAGGGAGAGTTGTCGGAGTCCTGTTAAGGCGCGTGATGGCGGTGATATCGCTTGATATTGTAATTACTACGATATTCCGCTGAATTATTCATGCGCTCGAGCTGCCATCAAAATTGCTTTCTTTCTACTTTTGGACTTATAAATGTTTTACGCGAGACGTGAGCTTGCGCTTCCTTTCATCCAAACCGATCGGTGCAGGAGACGCGGGACGCGAGCGGCTGTCGGTCCACATGTGACCTGTAGAGAGCGCCGCTATACGCCGTCTGCAAGCTTGGATATTACACAAGGGATTTACAAACGCCCCATCAGACTGTCATACCAAGCTTACTGACCAATTCTCAGTTTCCTCATTCTGCAGCCGGCAATAGAAGGAAAACGGTGCAAAATGTTTCGCAAAAATGACTTTTTGCCCCTGTTACATCCATGTAATTAGATTTGATAATTAGAAAAAAGGGGAACATCCCTTTAAGTTAAAGGGGGGCTCCACCTAAATCCGAAGCTTCAGCTGTTGACCACCGTTCTCTTCTATAGGGATAAAAGGGAAGAGGTTGTGCCTAATTCTGCCAGCCCTTCCCCGACTCTGCTTGTGGGATTGTTCCCGTCCACATTAGTATCCCGGTATGTGCAGCAGATGGCGGTTATAACGCACGCACGCGGTTAATATAGGTTAATATAACGTAAGGATCCGGTAAATGTTGGTTGAGCGCGCGGCGGAGTGATAAGCAGAACCGCTGCGATAACCAGACATGATTAACACACTCTTGTCTTCCTGTCTAATTATATAGCAGATTAAAGCATTCATTATAGCTGATTAATGCCGCCATTGAGAGCACTGACAAATCTATTTAAACCGCACTAGGACTCGGTAAAAAAAAATTGACCTCCGGAATGAAGAGGCCGGAGTCATAACGTGATCTCTATATCCTGGGTGTCCGCAGATCGCTGGCGGATCACAACGGACTCTAAGGAATCTACTATGGAGATGCAACTATGTATGACGGGGTAGGAGGGATATGCAGCTGCTTATGGCTTACCTGCCTCCCCGACCAAGATATGCAAATTATCTCTCCTCAAGGAGGAAGGAAGCTGGTGCTATAGTTCCTACCTCAGCCATTAGGTGGCACTGTTGTGTCAGCTTTCGTTTTCCTGGAAGAGAGCTAATTTGCATTTTCTTCCCCCAGGATGCATTGCCTGGACTATAAGTCTCAGCAAAGAGAAACAGTACTACTAAGGGGGAAGCATATCCTGATGCACATAACATCGGTGCTTGTAAAAAATGAAAGAAACAGAACCAATGAGTCCCCTATGATACGTGCAGCACGGTATTGTTACTACACTGCACTTATAAAGGGCAAATAATCCCTAAACCCCCATCATTCCCTACAACGGCAGTTCTATAGTCGCCTGTGTGAATGGAGCTGTAGTGAGCATGTGCGACCACCATTCCTATAGACAGTGAATACAGCAGTGGTCGCACATGCTCATTACCGCGCCGAGAATATGTGACCCCTGTTCTTGGGATTTGTTGTTTGTTTTTTTTAGCTGTTCCATAATTTTTCATCTATTATGTGTATATGTGATGCATAGTGCATATAGAACAACCCCTTTAAATACTATAATTTACAATTATGTGGAAAAGGAAGAGTTAAGAAGTTTAGGTTCCTGCGTTTCGGTTTGTTGCTAAACATTAGCTACAATGTATCAATAACTTGTAGACTGATTGGTAGCAATTAGTGATGAGCGAATATTCTCGTTACTTGGGATTTCTCGAGCACGCTTGGGGGTCCTCCAAGTATTTTTTAGTGCTCGGAGATTTAGTTTTCCTCCCCTCCCCTCTGCCGCTCATTAAGGTAATGAATATGCGCTCCACGCCTATGGGAGTGGAGTCATGTGCATATTCATTACCTTAATGAGCGGTACCATGTGACCGCTGAGCACAGGAACAGAAAAGAGCTGCTGGCGCCGGGACAGAGATGCAGTGGCAGAGGGTGAGTATTGATGTCTTCTGGAAGCCGGCGGCCGCAGCTGTCACTGTGCTACAGCCGCCGGCTCCCCGCTCCCCCTCCCCCGCCTGCTCCCCCTCCCCCCTGGCTTTCTGGACCATGACTCATGTATAAGCTGAGGAGGGGGGGCGTTTTCAGCACACAAAAAATGTGCTGAAAATCTCGGCTTATACACAAGTATATACGGTATATTTTTGAGTAAAATGTAACTTTCTCTTTTATTCTATAAACTACTGACAGCATGTCTCCGAAGTTCCAAGCAATAAATTTTGTATTTATTTTCTGAAAATGAGAAATGGTCAAAATAACAACAAAATGCATTGCTTGCAGACCTCAAATAACGCCCAAAAAAAAAACAAGTTCCTAATCATATAGAAACAACAATACTAATGTTTTAACTCAGGAAGAGTTCAGAAATCAATGTTTTGTGGAATAACCATGATTCTTAATCCCAGCTTTCCTGCGTCTTGGCAGCTTTCCACCAGTCTCTCATTCTGCTCCTGGTACAATAATGTCAGCAGTTCTTCTTTGTTTGATGGCTTGTGACGATCCATCATCCTCCTGATTACATTCTAGAGGTTCTCAATGGGGTTCAGGTCTGGAGATTGGGCGGCCATGACAGGGATTTGATGTGGTGGTCCCTCATTCACACCTTGATTGACCTAGCTGTGTGGCATGGCGCATTGTCCTGCTGGAAAAACCAGTCCTCGGAGTTGGGGAACATTGCCTGAGCAGATGGAATCAACTGTTTTTCCAGAATAACCTTGTATGCGGTTTGATTCATACGTCCTTCGCAAAGAACAACCTGCCCAATTCCAGCCTTCCTGAAGCATCACCAGATCATCTGGTCATCTAATGGTTAGAAGGAGACCTGGTGAGGTGGACAAGCAACAGTGTCTGCACCCACTGTGAGATTTGGAAGGGGAACGGAGAAAGTATAAGGGGTTTAATGGTCCTGTTTTGTAATAAATGTAGTGCAGATGATGGGACCCTCGAGCTGTGGGGCTTATGACCATCTAGTGCAGATGATGGGACCCTCGAGCTGTGGGGCTTATGGCCATCTAGTGCAGATGATGGGACCCTGGAGCTGTGGGGCTTATGGCCATCTAGTGCAGATGATGGGACCCTCGAGCTGTGGGGCTTATGACCATCTAGTGCAGATGATGGGACCCTCGAGCTGCGGGGCTTATGGCCATCTAGTGCAGATGATGGGACCCTCGAGCTGTGGGGCTTATGGCCATCTAGTGCAGATGATGGGACCCTCGAGCTGTGGGGCTTATGGCCATCTAGTGCAGATGATGGGACCCTCGAGCTGTGGGGCTTATGGCCATCTAGTGCAGATGATGGGACCCTCGAGCTGCTGGGCTTATGGCCATCTAGTGCAGATGATGGGACCCTCGAGCTGTGGGGATTATGGCCATCTAGTGCAGATGATGGGACCCTCGAGCTGTGGGGCTTATGGCCATCTAGTGCAGATGATGGGACCCTCGAGCTGTGGGGCTTATGGCCATCTAGTGCAGATTATGGGACCCTGGAGCTGTGGGGCTTATGGCCATCTAGTGCAGATGATGGGACCCTCGAGCTGTGGGGCTTATGGCCATCTAGTGCAGATGATGGGACCCTGGAGCTGTGGGGCTTATGGCCATCTAGTGCAGATGATGGGACCCTCGAGCTGTGGGGCTTATGACCATCTAGTGCAGATGATGGGACCCTCGACCTGCGGGGCTTATGGCCATCTAGTGCAGATGATGGGACCCTCGAGCTGTGGGGCTTATGGCCATCTAGTGCAGATGATGGGACCCTCGAGCTGTGGGGCTTATGGCCATCTAGTGCAGATGATGGGACCCTCGAGCTGTGGGGCTTATGGCCATCTAGTGCAGATGATGGGACCCTCGAGCTGCTGGGCTTATGGCCATCTAGTGCAGATGATGGGACCCTCGAGCTGTGGGGATTATGGCCATCTAGTGCAGATGATGGGACCCTCGAGCTGTGGGGCTTATGGCCATCTAGTGCAGATGATGGGACCCTCGAGCTGTGGGGCTTATGGCCATCTAGTGCAGATTATGGGACCCTGGAGCTGTGGGACTTATGGCCATCTAGTGCAGATGATGGGACCCTCGAGCTGTGGGGCTTATGGCCATCTAGTGCAGATGATGGGACCCTCGAGCTGGGGGCTTATGGCCATCTAGTGCAGATGATGGGACCCTCGAGCTGCGGGGCTTATGGCCATCTAGTGCAGATGATGGGACCCTGGAGCTGTGGGGCTTATGGCCATCTAGTGCAGATGATGGGACCCTCGAGCTGTGGGGCTTATGACCATCTAGTGCAGATGATGGGACCCTCGAGCTGCGGGGCTTATGGCCATCTAGTGCAGATGATGGGACCCTCGAGCTGTGGGGCTTATGGCCATCTAGTGCAGATGATGGGACCCTCGAGCTGTGGGGCTTATGGCCATCTAGTGCAGATGATGGGACCCTCGAGCTGTGGGGCTTATGGCCATCTAGTGCAGATGATGGGACCCTCGAGCTGCTGGGCTTATGGCCATCTAGTGCAGATGATGGGACCCTCGAGCTGTGGGGCTTATGGCCATCTAGTGCAGATGATGGGACCCTCGAGCTGTGGGGCTTATGGCCATCTAGTGCAGATGATGGGACCCTCGAGCTGTGGGGCTTATGGCCATCTAGTGCAGATGATGGGACCCTGGAGCTGTGGGGCTTATGGCCATCTAGTGCAGATGATGGGACCCTCGAGCTGTGGGGCTTATGGCCATCTAGTGCAGATGATGGGACCCTCGAGCTGGGGGCTTATGGCCATCTAGTGCAGATGATGGGACCCTCGAGCTGTGGGGCTTATGGCCATCTAGTGCAGATGATGGGACCCTGGAGCTGCGGGGCTTATGGCCATCTAGTGCAGATGATGCGAACCTCAAGCTGCGGGGCTTATGGCCATCTAGTGCAGATGATGGGACCCTCGAGCTGCGGGACTTATGGCCATCTAGTGCAGATGATGGGACCCTCGAGCTGCGGGGCTTATGACCATCTAGTGCAGATGATGGGACCCTCGAGCTGCGGGGCTTATGGCCATCTAGTGCAGATGATGCGACCCTGGAACTGCGGGGCTTATGGCCATCTAGTGCAGATGATGCGACCCTCGAGCTGTGGGGCTTATGACCATCTAGTGCAGATGATGGGACCCTGGAGCTGTGGGGCTTATGGCCATCAAGTGCAGATGATGGGACCCTCGAGCTGCGGGGCTTATGACCATCTAGTGCACATGATGGGACCCTCGAGCTGCGGGGCTTATGACCATCTAGTGCAGATGATGGGACCCTCGAACTGCGGGGCTTATGGCCATCTAGTGCAGATGATTGGACCTTCGAGCTGTGGGGCTTATGGCCATCTAGTGCAGATGATGGGACCCTCAAGCTGCGGGGCTTGTGACCATTTAGAGCAGATGATGGGACCCTCGAGCTGCGGGGCTTATGGCCACCTAGTGCAGATGATGGGACCCTCGAGCTGCGGGGCTTATGACCATCTAGTGCAGATGATGGGACCCTCGAGCTGCGGGGCTTATGACCATTTAGAGCAGATGATGGGACCCTCGAGCTGTGGGGCTTATGGCCATCTAGTGCAGATGATGCGACCCTCGAGCTGCGGTGCTTATGACCATCTAGTGCAGATGATGGGACCCTCGAGCTGCGGGGCTTATGACCATCTAGTGCAGATGATGGGACCCTCGAGCTGCGGGGATTATGGCCATCTAGTGCAGATGATGCGACCCTCGAACTGCGGGGCTTATGGCCATCTAGTGCAAATGATGGGACCCTCGAGCTGGGGGCTTATGGCCATCTAGTGCAGATGATGGGACCCTCGAGCTGCGGGGCTTATGGCCATCTAGTGCAGATGATGGGACCCTGGAGCTGTGGGGCTTATGGCCATCTAGTGCAGATGATGGGACCCTCGAGCTGTGGGGCTTATGACCATCTAGTGCAGATGATGGGACCCTCGAGCTGCGGGGCTTATGGCCATCTAGTGCAGATGATGGGACCCTCGAGCTGTGGGGCTTATGGCCATCTAGTGCAGATGATGGGACCCTCGAGCTGTGGGGCTTATGGCCATCTAGTGCAGATGATGGGACCCTCGAGCTGTGGGGCTTATGGCCATCTAGTGCAGATGATGGGACCCTCGAGCTGCTGGGCTTATGGCCATCTAGTGCAGATGATGGGACCCTCGAGCTGTGGGGCTTATGGCCATCTAGTGCAGATGATGGGACCCTCGAGCTGTGGGGCTTATGGCCATCTAGTGCAGATGATGGGACCCTCGAGCTGTGGGGCTTATGGCCATCTAGTGCAGATGATGGGACCCTGGAGCTGTGGGGCTTATGGCCATCTAGTGCAGATGATGGGACCCTCGAGCTGTGGGGCTTATGGCCATCTAGTGCAGATGATGGGACCCTCGAGCTGGGGGCTTATGGCCATCTAGTGCAGATGATGGGACCCTCGAGCTGTGGGGCTTATGGCCATCTAGTGCAGATGATGGGACCCTGGAGCTGCGGGGCTTATGGCCATCTAGTGCAGATGATGCGACCCTCAAGCTGCGGGGCTTATGGCCATCTAGTGCAGATGATGGGACCCTCGAGCTGCGGGACTTATGGCCATCTAGTGCAGATGATGGGACCCTCGAGCTGCGGGGCTTATGGCCATCTAGTGCAGATGATGGGACCCTGGAGCTGTGGGGCTTATGGCCATCTAGTGCAGATGATGGGACCCTCGAGCTGTGGGGCTTATGACCATCTAGTGCAGATGATGGGACCCTCGAGCTGCGGGGCTTATGGCCATCTAGTGCAGATGATGGGACCCTCGAGCTGTGGGGCTTATGGCCATCTAGTGCAGATGATGGGACCCTCGAGCTGTGGGGCTTATGGCCATCTAGTGAAGATGATGGGACCCTCGAGCTGTGGGGCTTATGGCCATCTAGTGCAGATGATGGGACCCTCGAGCTGCTGGGCTTATGGCCATCTTGTGCAGATGATGGGACCCTCGAGCTGTGGGGCTTATGGCCATCTAGTGCAGATGATGGGACCCTCGAGCTGTGGGGCTTATGGCCATCTAGTGCAGATGATGGGACCCTCGAGCTGTGGGGCTTATGGCCATCTAGTGCAGATGATGGGACCCTGGAGCTGTGGGGCTTATGGCCATCTAGTGCAGATGATGGGACCCTCGAGCTGTGGGGCTTATGGCCATCTAGTGCAGATGATGGGACCCTCGAGCTGGGGGCTTATGGCCATCTAGTGCAGATGATGGGACCATCGAGCTGTGGGGCTTATGGCCATCTAGTGCAGATGATGGGACCCTGGAGCTGCGGGGCTTATGGCCATCTAGTGCAGATGATGCGACCCTCAAGCTGCGGGGCTTATGGCCATCTAGTGCAGATGATGGGACCCTCGAGCTGCGGGACTTATGGCCATCTAGTGCAGATGATGGGACCCTCGAGCTGCGGGGCTTATGACTATCTAGTGCAGATGATGGGACCCTCGAGCTGCGGGGCTTATGGCCATCTAGTGCAGATGATGGGACCCTCGAGCTGCGGGGCTTATGGCCATCTAGTGCAGATGATGCGACCCTGGAACTGCGGGGCTTATGGCCATCTAGTGCAGATGATGCGACCCTCGAGCTGTGGGGCTTATGACCATCTAGTGCAGATGATGGGACCCTGGAGCTGTGGGGCTTATGGCCATCAAGTGCAGATGATGGGACCCTCGAGCTGCGGGGCTTATGACCATCTAGTGCACATGATGGGACCCTCGAGCTGCGGGGCTTATGACCATCTAGTGCAGATGATGCGACCCTCGAACTGCGGGGCTTATGGCCATCTAGTGCAGATGATTGGACCCTCGAGCTGTGGGGCTTATGGCCATCTAGTGCAGATGATGGGACCCTCGAGCTGTGGGGCTTATGGCCATCTAGTGCAGATGATGGGACCCTCGAGCTGTGGGGCTTATGACCATCTAGTGCAGATGATGGGACCCTCGAGCTGCGGGGCTTATGGCCATCTAGTGCAGATGATGGGACCCTCGAGCTGTGGGGCTTATGGCCATCTAGTGCAGATGATGGGACCCTGGAGCTGTGGGGCTTATGGCCATCTAGTGCAGATGATGGGACCCTCGAGCTGTGGGGCTTATGGCCATCTAGTGCAGATGATGGGACCCTCGAGCTGGGGGCTTATGGCCATCTAGTGCAGATGATGGGACCCTCGAGCTGTGGGGCTTATGGCCATCTAGTGCAGATGATGGGACCCTGGAGCTGCGGGGCTTATGGCCATCTAGTGCAGATGATGCGACCCTCAAGCTGCGGGGCTTATGGCCATCTAGTGCAGATGATGGGACCCTCGAGCTGCGGGACTTATGGCCATCTAGTGCAGATGATGGGACCCTCGAGCTGCGGGGCTTATGACCATCTAGTGCAGATGATGGGACCCTCGAGCTGCGGGGCTTATGGCCATCTAGTGCAGATGATGCGACCCTGGAACTGCGGGGCTTATGGCCATCTAGTGCAGATGATGCGACCCTCGAGCTGTGGGGCTTATGACCATCTAGTGCAGATGATGGGACCCTGGAGCTGTGGGGCTTATGGCCATCAAGTGCAGATGATGGGACCCTCGAGCTGCGGGGCTTATGACCATCTAGTGCACATGATGGGACCCTCGAGCTGCGGGGCTTATGACCATCTAGTGCAGATGATGGGACCCTCGAACTGCGGGGCTTATGGCCATCTAGTGCAGATGATTGGACCCTCGAGCTGTGGGGCTTATGGCCATCTAGTGCAGATGATGGGACCCTCGAGCTGTGGGGCTTATGGCCATCTAGTGCAGATGATGGGACCCTCGAGCTGTGGGGCTTATGGCCATCTAGTGCAGATGATGGGACCCTCGAGCTGCTGGGCTTATGGCCATCTAGAGCAGATGATGGGACCCTCGAGCTGTGGGGCTTATGGCCATCTAGTGCAGATGATGGGACCCTCGAGCTGTGGGGCTTATGGCCATCTAGTGCAGATGATGGGACCCTCGAGCTGTGGGGCTTATGGCCATCTAGTGCAGATGATGGGACCCTGGAGCTGTGGGGCTTATGGCCATCTAGTGCAGATGATGGGACCCTCGAGCTGTGGGGCTTATGGCCATCTAGTGCAGATGATGGGACCCTGGAGCTGTGGGGCTTATGGCCATCTAGTGCAGATGATGGGACCCTCGAGCTGTGGGGCTTATGGCCATCTAGAGCAGATGATGGGACCCTCGAGCTGGGGGCTTATGGCCATCTAGTGCAGATGATGGGACCCTCGAGCTGTGGGGCTTATGGCCATCTAGTGCAGATGATGGGACCCTGGAGCTGCGGGGCTTATGGCCATCTAGTGCAGATGATGCGACCCTCAAGCTGCGGGGCTTATGGCCATCTAGTGCAGATGATGGGACCCTCAAGCTGCGGGACTTATGGCCATCTAGTGCAGATGATGGGACCCTCGAGCTGCGGGGCTTATGACCATCTAGTGCAGATGATGGGACCCTCGAGCTGTGGGGCTTATGGCCATCTAGTGCAGATGATGCGACCCTGGAACTGCGGGGCTTATGGCCATCTAGTGCAGATGATGCGACCCTCGAGCTGTGGGGCTTATGACCATCTAGTGCAGATGATGGGACCCTGGAGCTGTGGGGCTTATGGCCATCAAGTGCAGATGATGGGACCCTCGAGCTGCGGGGCTTATGACCATCTAGTGCACATGATGGGACCCTCGAGCTGCGGGGCTTATGACCATCTAGTGCAGATGATGGGACCCTCGAACTGCGGGGCTTATGGCCATCTAGTGCAGATGATTGGACCCTCGAGCTGTGGGGCTTATGGCCATCTAGTGCAGATGATGGGACCCTCAAGCTGCGGGGCTTGTGACCATTTAGAGCAGATGATGGGACCCTCGAGCTGCGGGGCTTATGGCCACCTAGTGCAGATGATGGGACCCTCGAGCTGCGGGGCTTATGACCATCTAGTGCAGATGATGGGACCCTCGAGCTGCGGGGCTTATGACCATTTAGAGCAGATGGGACCCTCGAGCTGTGGGGCTTATGGCCATCTAGTGCAGATGATGCGACCCTCGAGCTGCGGTGCTTATGACCATCTAGTGCAGATGATGGGACCCTCGAGCTGCGGGGCTTATGACCATCTAGTGCAGATGATGGGACCCTCGAGCTGCGGGGATTATGGCCATCTAGTGCAGATGATGCGACCCTCGAACTGCGGGGCTTATGGCCATCTAGTGCAAATGATGGGACCCTCGAGCTGCGGGGCTTATGACCATCTAGTGCAGATGATGGGACCCTCGAGCTGCGGGGCTTGTGACCATTTAGAGCAGATGATGGGACCCTCGAGCTGCGGGGCTTATGGCCACCTAGTGCAGATGATGGGACCCTCGAGCTGCGGGGCTTATGACCATCTAGTGCAGATGATGGGACCCTCGAGCTGCGGGGCTTATGACCATTTAGAGCAGATGATGGGACCCTCGAGCTGCGGGGCTTATGGCCATCTAGGTCAGATGATGCAACCCTCGAGCTGCGGTGCTTATGACCATCTAGTGCAGATGATGGGACCCTCGAGCTGCGGGGCTTATGACCATCTAGTGCAGATGATGGGACCCTCGAGCTGCGGGGCTTATGACCATTTAGAGCAGATGATGGGACCCTCGAGCTGCGGGGCTTATGGCCACCTAGTGCAGATGATGGGACCCTCGAGCTGCGGGGATTATGGCCATCTAGTGCAGATGATGGGACCATCGAGCTGCGGGGCTTATGGCCATCTAGTGCAGATGATGGGACCCTCGAGCTGCGGGGCTTATTGCCATCTAGTGCAGATGATGGGACCCTTGAGCTGCAGGGCTTATCGCCATCTAGTGCAGATGATGGGACCGTTGAGCTGCGGGGCTTATGGCCATCTAGTGCAGATGATGGGACCCTCGAGCTGCAGGGCTTATCGCCATCTAGTGCAGATGATGGGACCCTTGAGCTGCGGGGCTTATGGCAATCTGTAGTTGCAATATCTCATATAGAGACAATATCTGCAAGACACGTTGTACCGGGCCTCTCTGACACTATATAACGGAGGGCACGGGATGGGGCTCTGCACATGGAGTCAGTGCCTGGGGCACTGCCATTGGCTTTATCCACCTAGGACACCAGGACAACGTGACCCAAGTTCTGCTTTTTTCTAATTGCTCATGAACATTTTTAATATCATGAACCGCAGTGCAAAATCATTTTCAACCCCTTAACTTCCTGATCTCAAAAAGTTTCCGAATTACCTTCTCCTGTAAATATAAATATCTGTCATCAGAGCAGCATTTTGTGCTCCAGAGCTGAATGCCGACAATCCCAAACTTCATGCTGAAATTGATACAATTTTTTAACTTTCAAATCACTTTAAACTGGTTAAAATAAACAAACAAAAGTTTGCATTCCCCTCCGGAGGTCATCGGGGTCCTCAGCACCGTATAATCTCCGCTGCCACTTTATTGTGTAATTGTATTAGATTGTGGCTCATATTTTCAGCTTTCTGACCCTGAGATGTGAAGTTTGGAGAAGCTCCGTCCTGTATAGCAGATGTCACCGGATTCAGAGCAATAACTCAGCACAATTTCTGAGATTTAGGAGTCATCAATTCTTACTTATTTAGGACATGACCAAATCCCCGGCAGCGGCGGCCTGTGAGAGAGACGACTCATGAAACCTCCAGTGCAGAAAGTTTCAGCTTCTACATAAGAATATTCATTATCCTTCTTGTTTAAATCATCAGTATCTGAGGGCGATAAATCACTTCTCGTTCAGCAACCGCCCGACGCCATGTAAATAACCCGCAGATCTAGTTCTTGTTAATAAACAAAGGAGATTATTCCTATAATTCACTGAAGATGTTCTCAGAATCATTTCTTACCAAAAACTGTTGTATACGGAGGGCAGTATTATAGTAGTTATATCCTTGTACATAGGGGGCAGTATTATAGTAGTTATATTCTTGTACATAGGAGCAGTATTATAGTAGTTATATTCTTGTACATAGGGGCAGTATTATAGTAGTTATATTCTTGTACATAGGGGCAGTATTATAGTAGTTACATTCTTGTACATAGGAGTAGTATTATAGTAGTTATATTCTTGTACATAGGAGCAGTATTATAGTAGTTAGATTCTTGTACATAGGAGCAGTATTATAGTAGTTATATTCTTGTACATAGGAGCAGTATTATAGTAGTTATATTCTTGTACATAGGAGCAGTATTATAGTAGTTATATTCTTGTACATAGGGGCAGTATTATAGTAGTTATATCCTTGTACATAGGAGCAGTATTATAGTAGTTATATTCTTGTACATAGGGGTAGTATTATAGTAGTTATATTCTTGTACATAGGGGCAGTATTATAGTAGTTATATTCTTGTACATAGGAGCAGTATTATAGTAGTTATATTCCTGTACATAAGGGCAGTATTATAGTAGTTATATTCTTGTACATAGCAGCAGTATTATAGTAGTTATATTCCTGTACATAGGAGGAGTATTATAGTAGTTATATTCTTGTACATAGGGGCAGTATTATAGTAGTTATATTCTTGTACACAGGAGCAGTATTATAGTAGTTATATTCTTGTATATAGGGGCAGTATTATAGTAGTTATATTCTTGTACATAGGAGCAGTATTATAGTAGTTATATTCTTATACATAGGAGCAGTATTATAGTAGTTATATTCTTGTACACAGGAGCAGTATTATAGTAGTTATATTCTTGTATATAGGGGCAGTATTATAGTAGTTATATTCTTGTACATAGGAGCAGTATTATAGTAGTTATATTCTTATACATAGGAGCAGTATTATAGTAGTTATATTCTTGTACACAGGAGCAGTATTATAGTAGTTATATTCTTGTATATAGGGTCAGTATTATAGTAGTTATATTCCTGTACATAGGAGCAGTATTATAGTAGTTATATTCTTGTACATAGGGTCAGTATTATAGTAGTTATATTCTTGTACATAGGAGCAGTATTATAGTAGTTATATTCTTGTACATAGGAGCAGTATTATAGTAGTTATATTCTTGTACATGGGGGTAGTATTATAGTAGTTATATTCTTGTACATAGGGGCAGTATTATAGTAGTTATATTCTTGTACATAGGAGCAGTATTATAGTAGTTATATTCCTGTACATAAGGGCAGTATTATAGTAGTTATATTCTTGTACATAGCAGCAGTATTATAGTAGTTATATTCCTGTACATAGGAGCAGTATTATAGTAGTTATATTCTTATACATAGGAGCAGTATTATAGTAGTTATATTCTTGTACACAGGAGCAGTATTATAGTAGTTATATTCTTGTATATAGGGTCAGTATTATAGTAGTTATATTCTTATACATAGGAGCAGTATTATAGTAGTTATATTCATGTACATAGGAGCAGTATTATAGTAGTTATATTCTTGTACATAGGGGACAGTATTAGAGTAGTTATATTCTTGTACATAGGAGCAGTATTATAGTAGTTATATTCATGTACATAGGAGCAGTATTATAGTAGTTATATTCATGTACATAGGAGCAGTATTATAGTAGTTATATTCTTATACATAGGAGCAGTATTATAGTAGTTATATTCTTGTACACAGGAGCAGTATTATAGTAGTTATATTCTTGTATATAGGGTCAGTATTATAGTAGTTATATTCTTGTACATAGGAGCAGTATTATAGTAGTTATATTCTTGTACATAGGAGCAGTATTATAGTAGTTATATTCTTATACATAGGGAGCAGTATTATAGTAGTTATATTCTTGTATATAGGGAGCAGTATTATAGTAGTTATATTCTTGTACAGAGGGGCAGTATTATAGTAGTTATATTCTTGTACATAGCAGCAGTATTATCGTAGTTATATTCTTGTACATAGGGGACAGTATTATAGTAGTTATATTCTTGCACAGAGGGGCAGTATTATAGTAGTTATATTCTTGTACATAGCAGCAGTATTATAGTAGTTATATTCTTGTACATAGGGGACAGTATTATAGTAGTTATATTCTTGTACATAGGAGCAGTATTATAGTAGTTATATTCTTGTACATAGGGGCAGTATTATAGTAAAAGAAAAAGCAGAAGTCCAGCGCGGGTGATGTCCATAAAAAATACCTTTTATTCCATATTCGTTAAAAGCACATACATCCAAAGTCCATCTTCATATCCATAGACACAAAAACGGGTGATTCATACCAGTGACAGTCACAGGCTTAAAGTGCATTAATGCACTTTAAGCCTGTGACTGTCACTGGTATGAATCACCTGTTTTTGTGTCTATGGATATGAAGATGGACTTTGGATGTATGTGCTTTTAACGAATATGGAATAAAAGGTATTTTTTATGGACATCACCCGCGCTGGACTTCTGCTTTTTCTTCAAACTACTTGCTGCACTGCATGATCCGTGCGCTGGGCCTGAGAGGAGGTGAGCTGATCTTCGTTGCTTTTTCTTTTCCAGTATTATAGTAGTTATATTCTTGTACATAGCAGCAGTATTATAGTAGTTATATTCTTGTACATAGGGGACAGTATTATAGTAGTTATATTCTTGCACATAGGAGCAGTATTATAGTAGTTATATTCTTGTACATAGGAGCAGTATTATAGTAGTTATATTCTTGTACATAGGGGACAGTATTATAGTAGTTATATTCTTGTACATGGGAGTAGTATTAGAGTAGTTATATTCTTGTACATAGGGGGCAGTATTATAATAGTTATATTCTTGTATATAGGGAGCAGTATTATAGTAGTTATATTCTTGTACATAGGGGGCAGTATTATAGTAGTTATATTCTTGTATATAGGGGCAGTATTATAGTAGTTATATTCTTGTATATAGGGGCAGTATTATAGCAGTTATATTCTTGTAAATAGGGGCAGTATTATAGTAGTCATATTCGTGTACGTAGGGGGCAGTATTATAGTAGTTATATTCTTGTACATAGGGGACAGTATTATAGTAGTTATATTCTTGTACATAGGGGCAGTATTATAGCAGTTATATTCTTGTAAATAGGAGCAGTATTATAGTAGTCATATTCGTGTACGTAGGGGGCAGTATTATAGTAGTTATATTCTTGTACATAGGGGACAGTATTATAGTAGTTATATTCTTGTACATAGGGGCAGTATTATAGTAGTTATATTCTTGTACATAGGAGCAGTATTATAGTAGTTATATTCTTGTACATAGGAGCAGTATTATAGTAGTTATATTCTTGTACATAGGGGCAGTATTATAGTAGTTATAGTCTTGTACATAGGGGACAGTATTATAGTACTCAGATTCCTAATTTTTTTATTATATACATTGTGATATGAAAAAAATGCATTGCCTTAAAAAAAATATGTGTAAGGAAAAGCTTCATTCCCTGATTACACATTTCCTTTTATAAATTCCAGGACCACTGTTTTCCGATGCTGTGTGTATTTCAATACTACACATTTACAAAATTTTCAAGGAGAAATGACTTCCGAAACTCAGAGAGAAAAAGTGATTTGCATTCCCCTTGGAGGCCTATAAAAAGTTTGATCTTTCTGCTTCCTAATATCAATATTTCCACCCCCATCATCACTGCCTTTCGGATCCAGCTGGTCAGTCTATGGATCATAAGGCAATGTCAGATACATCCATAATTACTTTTATAGACTCCTATGGATTGACGAGATGCACTAATGTATCTCTCATCGACTGAAAGGGACTCCTACCAAGAGATCTCCCAAGGTCTCCAATCACATCAAATTGAGAACGCATGATGAGGGATATTAATGTAACTAAATGTGAGAGAAAAGCTAATAAAAGAACGAAGAGTAATAAACAAAGTATAATGTATTCTTAACACTCTGTTCCCTCTTTCACTTTAGGTTTTCAATCATTTTACAGTATTTTTCATAGTAAGAATGTTACACCTCTATTTTTGTTGCAAAAAATTCTAAAAGTATAATTAAAACTCAAAAATGTGATATATATCCTTATTTCCTGCAAATTGTAAAGTTAAATGAGGTTGCAAGTGGCTAAGATCTGCGACACTCCGATCACTGAATTATTATATAAAATTAATTTTAGCAATGTTGCTAAATAGTTAACTGTCTTGCATAAATTAGAGTAAGGTAGAAATATCATACTGCCCCCCGTTTACAAGAATATAACTACTATAATACTGTCCCCTATGTACAAGAATATAACTACTATAATACTGCTCCTATGTACAAGAATATAACTACTATAATACTGCCGCTATGTACAAGAATATAACTTCTATAATACTGCCCCTATGTACAAGAATATAACTACTATAATACTGCTCCTATGTACAAGAATATAACTACTATAATACTGCCGCTATGTACAAGAATATAACTACTATAATACTGCCCCTTATGTACAAGAATATAACTACTATAATACTGCCCCTATGTACAAGAATATAACTACTATAATACTGCCGCTATGTACAAGAATATAACTACTATAATATTGCCCCCTATGTACAAGAATATAACTACTATAATACTGCCTCTATGTACAAGAATATAACTACTATAATACTGCCCCCTATGTACAAGAATATAACTACTATAATACTGCCTCTATGTACAAGAATATAACTACTATAATACTGCCCCCTATGTACAAGAATATAACTGCTATAATACTGCCTCTATGTACAAGAATATAACTACTATAATACTGCCCCCTATGTACAAGAATATAACTACTATAATACTGCTCCTATGTACAAGAATATAACTACTATAATACTGCCGCTATGTACAAGAATATAACTACTATAATACTGCCCCCTATGTACAAGAATATAACTACTATAATACTGCCTCTATGTACAAGAATATAACTACTATAATACTGCCCCTATGTACAAGAATATAACTACTATAATACTGCCCCTATGTACAAGAATATAACTACTATAATACTGTCCCCTATGTACAAGAATATAACTACTATAATACTGCCCCTATGTACAAGAATATAACTACTATAATACTGCCCCTATGTACAAGAATATAACTACTATAATACTGCCGCTATGTACAAGAATATAACTACTATAATACTGCCGCTATGTACAAGAATATAACTTCTATAATACTGATCCTGTGTACAAGAATATAACTACTATAATACTGCTCCTATGTACAAGAATATAACTACTATGATACTGCTCCTATGTACAAGAATATAACTACTATAATACTGCCCCTATGTACAAGAATATAACTACTATAATACTGCTCCTATGTACAAGAATATAACTACTATAATACTGCTCCTATGTACAAGAATATAACTACTATAATACTGCCCCTATGTACAAGAATATAACTACTATAATACTGCCCCTATGTACAAGAATATAACTACTATAATACTGCCCCTATGTACAAGAATATAACTACTATAATACTGCCCCTATGTACAAGAATATAACTACTATAATACTGCTCCTATGTACAAGAATATAACTACTATAATACTGCTCCTATGTACAAGAATATAACTACTATAATACTGCCCCTATGTACAAGAATATAACTACTATAATACTGCCCCTATGTACAAGAATATAACTACTATAATACTGCCCCTATGTACAAGAATATAACTACTATAATACTGCCCCTATGTACAAGAATATAACTTCTATAATACTGCCCCATGTACAAGAATATAACTACTATAATACTGCCACTATGTACAAGAATGTAACTACTATAATACTGCTCCTATGTACAAGAATATAACTACTATAATACTGCCCCCTATGTACAAGAATATAACTACTATAATACTGCCCCTATGTACAAGAATATAACTACTATAATACTGCCCCTATGTACAAGAATATAACTACTATAATACTGCCCCTATGTATAAGAATATAACTACTATAATACTGTCCCCTATGTACAAGAATATAACTACTATAATACTGCCCCTATGTATAAGAATATAACGACTATAATACTGCCCCTATGTACAAGAATATAACTACTATAATACTGCCCCTATGTATAAGAATATAACTACTATAATACTGCCCTTATGTACAAGAATATAACTACTATAATACTGCTCCTATGTGCAAGAATATAACTACTATAATACTGCTCCTATGTACAAGAATATAACTACTATAATACTGCCGCTATGTACAAGAATATAACTACTATAATACTGCCGCTATGTACAAGAATATAACTTCTATAATACTGATCCTGTGTACAAGAATATAACTACTATAATACTGCTCCTATGTACAAGAATATAACTACTATGATACTGCTCCTATGTACAAGAATATAACTACTATAATACTGCCCCTATGTACAAGAATATAACTACTATAATACTGCTCCTATGTACAAGAATATAACTACTATAATACTGCTCCTATGTACAAGAATATAACTACTATAATACTGCCCCTATGTACAAGAATATAACTACTATAATACTGCCCCTATGTACAAGAATATAACTACTATAATACTGCCCCTATGTACAAGAATATAACTACTATAATACTGCCCCTATGTACAAGAATATAACTACTATAATACTGCTCCTATGTACAAGAATATAACTACTATAATACTGCTCCTATGTACAAGAATATAACTATTATAATACTGCCCCTATGTACAAGAATATAACTACTATAATACTGCTCCGTATGTACAAGAATATAACTACTATAATACTGCCCCTATGTACAAGAATTTAACTACTATAATACTGCCCCATGTACAAGAATATAACTACTATAATACTGCCACTATGTACAAGAATATAACTACTATAATACTGCTCCTATGTACAAGAATATAACTACTATAATACTGCCCCCTATGTACAAGAATATAACTACTATAATACTGCCCCTATGTACAAGAATATAACTACTATAATACTGCCCCTATGTACAAGAATATAACTACTATAATACTGCCCCTATGTATAAGAATATAACTACTATAATACTGCCCCCTATGTACAAGAATATAACTACTATAATACTGCCCCTATGTATAAGAATATAACGACTATAATACTGCCCCTATGTACAAGAATATAACTACTATAATACTGCCCCTATGTATAAGAATATAACTACTATAATACTGCCCTTATGTACAAGAATATAACTACTATAATACTGCTCCTATGTGCAAGAATATAACTACTATAATACTGTCCCCTATGTACAAGAATATATCTACTATAATACTGCCCCTATGTACAAGAATATAACTACTATAATACTGCCCCCTATGTACAAGTATATAACTACTATAATACTGCTCCTATGTACAAGAATATAACTACTATAATACTGCTCCCTATGTACAATAATATTACTACTATAATACTGCCCCTATGTACAAGAATATAACTACTATAATACTGCTCCCTATGTACAATAATATAACTACTATAATACTGCTCCTATGTACAAGAATATAACTACTATAATACTGCTACCTATGTACAATAATATAACTACTATAATACTGCCCCTATGTACAAGAATATAACTACTATAATACTGCCCCTATATACAAGAGTATAACTACTATAATACTGCTCCTATGTACAATAATATAACTACTATAATACTGCCCCTATATACAAGAATATATCTACTATAATACTGCACCTATGTACATAGATATAACTACTATAAATCTATTGATAAGAATGATATTTCCTGTATAGCGCCCTCTATGGATAGATATAGGAATGTGAAGAATTGAACATGTTCAGGACTGACACTAAGTTACGGTTGTTTTTCTGGACAGTATGTAGAGCTGCTTATTGTCTGGTATTGAGCTGAAGATACAATTTATTTCGGCGTCTTTGTAATATCTTGGTAATAACTTCTCGGTGTGATGGGTTTTGCACTTGATCTGGGTTTTCAATCACTGAAATTGTTTTATCAAGATGAACAGTTCGGCCGGGGAAGGTCCGATACTTCATCACACATGGATGTAATTCGGCTGTTGTAATTGTGCCATTAATATCCTATTGTCGTGTTAATGTCTTATCCTTTCCATATTTATGGATTATTAAGTGATACAAGTGAATCTTTCTGCCATTTGCAGTGACGAGCTCGGGGGCGACCACCTCCTGCTGCAGAATTACTGTGGACAATGGGAATAGCAGAAATCCACTTTTATGTCTTTGTGAGTTTTTACTGCACAATTTACTATATGAATTGTAACTTTATGAAGGCAGATTACATTAACTTCAAAGGGGAAGAAACAAAAACAAAACAAATGTCTAAAACTTTCTGCGATCTCCAGATTCCTAAATCTATTCTCTTTTTAGAAGATTTACAAAAATCAGAGGCAACTGTAGGGAGGAGTAGTGCAAAATAATGTTTATAAGATTGTACCCCTTATTGAGATCAGTGGAATGTAATGCGATCAATAGATTACTACAATGAGCAGATATTTAATCCAAGAGCAGCATAATATAGAGCACGAGACCCTGATTCCAGCAGTGTGTCACTTATTAGGCTTTGTGCGGGAGTTTCAATACAATCAGTGTTTTATTAGTAGGAGATTATCACTGCAGGACTATTTTTCACGTGCAGACAAGTCCAGCTAATCTGTGTAACCCCACCCCCACCACTGATTGGCAACTTGCTGGTGTGGGCGGGGTTACATAGAGCTCAACATTCTGAGCACTGATACATCTACAGCAGATAAAACAGGGATTCTATCAAAACTCCACTAAGCAACCAAGTAAGTGATATATCACTGGAATCAGGGTCTCTGCCCCTACATTATGCTGCTCTCAGATTATATTGGAAAAACCTGCTGACAGATTCCCTTTAAGATGGGGACTCCCATAAGTCTTGAGATTAGTGGACCATCTTCAGTAAGAGATCAGCAGCATAAAACTACATGAGTATGCAATACAGACCAAAAGTTTGGACACACCTTCTCATTTAAAGATTTTTCTGTATTTTCATGAGTATGAAAATTGTACGTTCACACTGAAGGCATCAAAACTATGAATTAACACATGTGGAATTATATACTTAACAAAAAAGTGTGAAACAACTGAAATTATGTCTTATATTCTAGGTTCTTCAAAGTAGCCACCTTCTGCTTTGATGACTGCTTTGCACACTCTTGGCATTCTCTTGATGAGCTTCCATATACCCACTCCTGGAGGGGGTGACCGCCCAGTGTACAATTGCTGCCTTTTTTCCTGCAATCTCACCTGGGCTCTGGAGCCTATAAGGGATCTAAAAAGCCTATATGAAAAGACCAATGCTATGTAAGACTTCCAATAATTGGGGGCCACACTGGAGCTTTTGTGTTGGGGCCCTTAAGCTTCACGTTATGTCACTGACTAGAGTAGAGCAACAGAGATTGAGGACTAGTCACACCAACAACCAGATTTTTTGCATTTTTTGTGTGCCTGGAAAACGGTTTTAAAGAGAATCTAGTTTTTGCCACCTAATCAGAGAGCAACATGATGTAGGGGCTGAGACCCTGATTCCAGGGATGCGTCACTTACTGGGCTACTTGCTGCAGTTTTGATAAAACTACAGTTGCATCAGCACAAGATTATTATCAATACAGGGCAAGATGTCTTGTTCCGCGTAGTGCAAGCTCTGTTTAACCTCAACCCCACCACTGATTGGCTGCTTTCTGCCTATGCACAGTGTACACAGAAAGCTGCAAATCAGTGGTGTGGGTGGGATTATGCAGAGCTCAGCAATCAGAAAACTGCTAGATCTGCAACAGAGAAAACATTAATTTTTATTAAAACTACACTTTGCTGGAATCAGGATTTCTGACCCTAGATCAGATTAGGCGGCAGATACCTGGGATCAGGTCACTACAACGTCTTTTATTTCTTGAACCTTCCCCTTTCTCAGTTTGTTCGGGGGCTTTCACACCACGCTCATGCACCCGTTTATTGGTCCTGTCGAGGTTTACGTCCGTAAAACGGGACTTGGGTGTATGCGGTGACGGGGCAGTAGACTATAATGACAGCGTGAACTTGTGTTCGACACCGACACCCAGACGTAGTACACACCCGAAAATGATGCACGGCAGAGAGCGCGCTCCCTCTGTCTACACCATTATAGTCTATGGCCCGGTCAGCGCACACCGTGTGACGGCGTCCTCAGATGCTCCACGCCCGTCCTGCTCAGTGAGGATTTTACTGTCATCTAAACCCTGCGTGACAATACAAAAGCCACGTCGTATGATAAATAATAGATTATAAATAATCGTAATCAATAACAATATTTACAACACTTAATCCCAACAATGGAAGGAATGCTAACGAATACAGAGCAAAATGCAGAAGATTCCGTAATGTAAGGGATCGGCGGCGGTTCATTTCCTGCCGCGGGAACCAGATATGTAAACACACACGTTAATTTCCCCCGTGATGAGGCGCGCTGCACCGACACCCTGAAGCACCAGTGATACATTGTTTCATATGGAACATTCCCAGTCCTGACAGGAGGTGCGATTAATCCACATCTAGTAATTACCAACCCCCAGCCAAGTACAAGCTTCTACAGCGAATCTTTAGTGTCTGCTCTTCCCTTATAGAACAATCGATTGTAGGTTTGATATATTTTATATAATGGAAAATGCTGCGTATAGCAAGAATGTAGCGAGGGGGTAGAGTGGTGGGCATGTGCCCAGGGGTGCCACTAACATAAGGCTAGGACACCTAACATGTATATTGGGGTGCCAATATAGGGGTCATTACCGGCACTGGAGTCTGAGCCCACCCAACCAGAAGGACACCAGGAAGATAATTGCTGGTAAGGGCCTTGGTGTTGTTGTTTTTTTTTTTTATATATATATATCAGATTTGGGCAAAAACAACAACAGCTTAAAATACCTCTCTGGCACAATTTTATTTTATTTTTTTTAGGTTTTAAAACAATAAAAACCTCCTATCTACCCTCCAGCACCAATCCGGAGGTCAGTTGTGATAGAGAAGACTGCTTTGCATTTTTTTTGCGTTTTTTTTTTGCTATAAAAACGCTATAAAACCGCTAAAAAACGCTCACATTAAGCATCCTATTATTAGAATGCATTCCGCATTTTTTGTGCACATGCTGCGTTTTGTTTCCGCGGCGGAATCGCATTCCGGAAAAAAACGCAGCATGTTCATTCTTTGTGCGGAATGGCGGGGGATTCCGCACACATAAGAATAGAATAATTTCTTGCCCGTTCATTGCTCCGTAGAATTTCTGTGCGGCGGCGGCGTCCATAGGTGTCTCCCCGCCATGTGCCGCCCGCCGCCATGATAATGTATTCTCCCCGTGGCAGGATGAAATAATGTGTCGTCAGAGATTCGCTGTAATCCGCGCGGAGCCTCAGGTGCTGAACTCGTAACTATATATTGTAGCAGAAAATGCTTTGACATTTTTAAGAGCGCGTCGTGCAGCGAGGTGACAGCGTCTCCCAGAAGGCAGCGCAGCCCGGCGCACAAATTAATACTACATGATGTGATAATGTGGAGGCTGATATCAGCTCAGGAGTCCGGGGAATAAACCTCACCTAGGGCGGCAGGCGGCGGCTTCTACTGGTCCCAGTGAGGGAAGTGTCCCTTCTTCACTCACCAGATCAGATTGTCCTGAAAACTCTGTGCTGCTGTGGATTTTGCTTCTTCCACTGTAACTCTTAGTCCATGACCTCCTACAAGATCGGCCCACCAGGATCAGCCCGGACCTCACAGTCATCAGTATCTTGCGCCAGGATAACCCCTTTAAGACCCTGTTACCTCTGCACAATTTCTGGTTCTATCCATGGTTGGAGGGACCAGTGGGGAGGGGATCCCTAAAAGTTATATCAGCAGATCTTTATTTGTCTTGTAAGAGGGTGGTGCTGTTATGGACAGTAAGAAACACGCTGTCACTTTAAGAGGCTGCACCCCCTTGTCTGTATGCTGCTGATATCACTGGGATTTCTGCATTTCTCTGTAATTTTATTCCTCCAGCAAACTGGATTGGTAGATAAACTCTCTTAAAGACAGAAGGGCCCCTGCGTAAGGCCAGTATTTGGGCCCTTTACGGGCCAATTGTCCATCTCAACGCACCCCTATATGTGTCTGTGACAGAGGTTGCCTGCAGCTTTGGAGGTGGTAGTGGCCCCCTTACACCTTGGGTCCTTGGTTTCACCAACAGTTTGTTCGTCCCGGCTTTGGAGGATCTCCCTGGCCTTTTTCTTGGTTGGTGCTGGTTTTCGAGAACCTTAATTATTGAGTTGTGGGTTCATCCGGAGAGCTCTAGCATTGGTCGCAGATAACGGCTCATGACCCAGGTTCACTCTTGTAATATTCTTTTGGAGAAAATGACCAAAAATCAAACTCACAAGAGTTTCTGCAGTTTTTTGAGGCAGTGACTTCTGAACGGACTTCAGTGACCCCATACGGACCTGTCAGAGAAGAAGATGTCAAGAGGTCGACACTAGAGAAATTTGGCTTCTGGCAGGAACATTAATTAATGGCTCTGTTATTGGGTTGGTGCCACCATGGCAAGAGAGGTACGGACTTTATATGTGAAGCCCGAAGGTCCTGGTGCCCAGGAAAATTCCCAGTAGATGGTTTGGCTGCAGATAACTGTGCTGGTAAAAGAAGGGCAAAGCCAGGTCCGGGGTCAGGATGAAACCAGTGGAGGGATCAATCAGAGCAGACATGTCAAATCACCAGGGAGAATGCTCTTGTAAAGTCCTACAACCATTGCCCACTAGCTGTTTAATTGCAGGAATGTGGCCTCCAAAACTACGACTGCTCACCCTCTGCCTGCCATTATTAGAGATGCTGCCATCATCACAGCTTCTCCAGAATCCATGAAGGTGCCAGACATGGTCACCATCAATGTTCCCTTCTGACCTCTGTCAACGGCACGTACAATAGATGATGGGGGGTCCCATAGTAGAACCTCCTCTTCATCTTGGTATTGGTTCTTGGGACCCAGAGCAAAAAAGGGTGAAGATGCATCACCAAGGGCCACGTCTTCTTTTTTATTAAAACCAGTAGTTCCCTTACTGGGGGACTCCGTCTAACTGACATTTCGGTAAGATGAACTAGTGGGCACAACCAAAATCACAACGACACTCGCCCATCTTGATGGCTTATGGGATCTGTAACAATTGCTGTTTGGATGCATTATGGAGGATCCTTCATTATGTGGTGGTCTTAGATAATGGACCAATTATGTGGTGGTCTTAGATAATGGACCACCCGTAATGTCATCTGGTGACCTTCCTTTATGACAGGTTATTAAAGGGGATAGAGTAAAACCAGAAGCACAGACCCCATGAAGCCCCTGATGTTGGCTCCTCAGGTGGTCGCCGCTCGCCCTCTGACCAGATAGTTTGCCATTTGCTTTCCTCAACATATTTGATTCTGAAAAGTTCCCCAATGTGTAGACCATCCCATATCCCGATACTTAATCTCCTTTGTTCCTATTCACTTTTTTTTTTTGCTGAAGCAGCTGGAATCCATTTGATAGAGCGCGGAGCTTGTGAAAAGACATCATTTAACCGTTCATTGATCTTCGCTCCTTTCTATCTCTCCCATTGTAACTTTAGAAAGGATCCTCCTGTGCACAGACGCTCGCTAATGGAAAAAGTGAATGAGAAAACCTGGGAACAATGGCGGCACCCTTTAATATAATGATTACCTGGCTGTAACAATGTGTGCTCGGATTGCTCCAATAGTCAGGCATTAACCGGACACAAAAACCCCAAGATTGTAGAGAATTGACATTTTCTTCTCCACTTTTAAACAATTGCGCACTGGTTCAGTCCAAACATTGTCGAATAACTTTGCAAATTGTTTTCTATAAGGTGGCCCTATCGAATCTATGTCTGCTGCTCCTCATCCATGCTCATGTTCTCAAGGCTCCTGGGTATGTTCTCAAGAGGGAGAGGGGAGTCATTTGCTGCCAGACCACCCTGTCCCCTCCAAACTTTTCTGTCCCCTCCAGACCACCCTGTCCCCTCCAGACTCCTCTGTCTCCACCAAAATCTTCTGTCCCCTCCAGACTCCTCTGTCCCCTCCAAACTCTTCTGTGTCCTCCAGACTCCTCTGTCTCCACCAAAATCTTCTGTCCCCTCCAGACTCCTCTGTCTCCACCAAACTATTCTGTGTCCTCCAGACTCCTCTGTCCCCACCAAACTCTTCTGTCCCCTCCAGACTCCTCTGTCTCCACCAAACTCTTCTGTCCCCTCCAGACTCCTCTGTCCCCACCAAACTCCTCTGTCCCCTCCAGACTCCTCTGTCCCCACCAAACTCTTCTGTCCCCTCCAGACTCCTCTGTCTCCACCAAACTCTTCTGTGTCCTCCAGACTCCTCTGTCCCCACCAAACTCTTCTGTCCCCTCCAGACTCCTCTGTCCCCACCAAACTCTTCTGTCCCCTCCAGACTCCTCTGTCTCCACCAAACTCTTCTGTCCCCTCCAGACTCCTCTGTCCCCACCAAACTCCTCTGTCCCCTCCAGACTCCTCTGTCCCCACCAAACTCTTCTGTCCCCTCCAGACTCCTCTGTCTCCACCAAACTCTTCTGTGTCCTCCAGACTCCTCTGTCCCCACCAAACTCTTCTGTCCCCTCCAGACTCCTCTTTCCCCACCAAACTCTTCTGTCCCCTCCAGACTCCTCTGTCCCCACCAAACTCTTCTGTGTCCTCCAGACTCCTCTGTCTCCACCAAACTCTTCTGTCCCCTCCAGACTCCTCTGTCCCCACCAAACTCTTCTGTCCCCTCCAGACTCCTCTGTCCCCACCAAACTCTTCTGTCCCCTCCAGACTCCTCTGTCTCCACCAAACTCTTCTGTGTCCTCCAGACTCCTCTGTCCCCACCAAACTCTTCTGTCCCCTCCAGACTCCTCTGTCCCCACCAAACTCTTCTGTCCCCTCCAGACTCCTCTGTCTCCACCAAACTCTTCTGTCCCCTCCAGACTCCTCTGTCCCCACCAAACTCTTCTGTGTCCTCCAGACTCCTCTGTCCCCACCAAACTCTTCTGTCCCCTCCAGACTCCTCTGTCTCCACCAAACTCTTCTGTGTCCTCCAGACTCCTCTGTCTCCACCAAACTCTTCTGTGTCCTCCAGACTCCTCTGTCCCCACCAAACTCTTCTGTCCCCTCCAGACTCCTCTGTCCCCACCAAACTCTTCTGTCCCCTCCAGACTCCTCTGTCTCCACCAAACTCTTCTGTGTCCTCCAGACTCCTCTGTCTCCACCAAACTCTTCTGTGTCCTCCAGACTCCTCTGTCCCCACCAAACTCTTCTGTGTCCTCCAGACTCCTCTGTCTCCACCAAACTCTTCTGTGTCCTCCAGACTCCTCTGTCCCCACCAAACTCTTCTGTCCCCTCCAGACTCCTCTGTCTCCACCAAACTCTTCTGTCCCCTCCAGACTCCTCTGTCTCCACCAAACTCTTCTGTGTCCTCCAGACTCCTCTGTCCCCACCAAACTCTTCTGTCCCCTCCAGACTCCTCTGTCCCCACCAAACTCTTCTGTCCCCTCCAGACTCCTCTGTCTCCACCAAACTCTTCTGTCCCCTCCAGACTCCTCTGTCCCCACCAAACTCCTCTGTCCCCTCCAGACTCCTCTGTCCCCACCAAACTCTTCTGTCCCCTCCAGACTCCTCTGTCTCCACCAAACTCTTCTGTGTCCTCCAGACTCCTCTGTCCCCACCAAACTCTTCTGTCCCCTCCAGACTCCTCTGTCCCCACCAAACTCTTCTGTCCCCTCCAGACTCCTCTGTCTCCACCAAACTCTTCTGTCCCCTCCAGACTCCTCTGTCCCCACCAAACTCCTCTGTCCCCTCCAGACTCCTCTGTCCCCACCAAACTCTTCTGTCCCCTCCAGACTCCTCTGTCTCCACCAAACTCTTCTGTGTCCTCCAGACTCCTCTGTCCCCACCAAACTCTTCTGTCCCCTCCAGACTCCTCTGTCCCCACCAAACTCTTCTGTCCCCTCCAGACTCCTCTGTCCCCACCAAACTCTTCTGTCCCCTCCAGACTCCTCTGTCTCCACCAAACTCTTCTGTGTCCTCCAGACTCCTCTGTCCCCACCAAACTCTTCTGTCCCCTCCAGACTCCTCTGTCCCCACCAAACTCTTCTGTCCCCTCCAGACTCCTCTGTCTCCACCAAACTCTTCTGTCCCCTCCAGACTCCTCTGTCCCCACCAAACTCCTCTGTCCCCTCCAGACTCCTCTGTCCCCCACCAAACTCTTCTGTCCCCTCCAGACTCCTCTGTCTCCACCAAACTCTTCTGTGTCCTCCAGACTCCTCTGTCCCCACCAAACTCTTCTGTCCCCTCCAGACTCCTCTTTCCCCACCAAACTCTTCTGTCCCCTCCAGACTCCTCTGTCCCCACCAAACTCTTCTGTGTCCTCCAGACTCCTCTGTCTCCACCAAACTCTTCTGTCCCCTCCAGACTCCTCTGTCCCCACCAAACTCTTCTGTCCCCTCCAGACTCCTCTGTCCCCACCAAACTCTTCTGTCCCCTCCAGACTCCTCTGTCTCCACCAAACTCTTCTGTGTCCTCCAGACTCCTCTGTCCCCACCAAACTCTTCTGTCCCCTCCAGACTCCTCTGTCCCCACCAAACTCTTCTGTCCCCTCCAGACTCCTCTGTCTCCACCAAACTCTTCTGTCCCCTCCAGACTCCTCTGTCCCCACCAAACTCTTCTGTGTCCTCCAGACTCCTCTGTCCCCACCAAACTCTTCTGTGTCCTCCAGACTCCTCTGTCCCCACCAAACTCTTCTGTCCCCTCCAGACTCCTCTGTCTCCACCAAACTCTTCTGTGTCCTCCAGACTCCTCTGTCTCCACCAAACTCTTCTGTGTCCTCCAGACTCCTCTGTCCCCACCAAACTCTTCTGTGTCCTCCAGACTCCTCTGTCCCCACCAAACTCTTCTGTGTCCTCCAGACTCCTCTGTCCCCACCAAACTCTTCTGTGTCCTCCAGACTCCTCTGTCTCCACCAAACTCTTCTGTGTCCTCCAGACTCCTCTGTCCCCACCAAACTCTTCTGTGTCCTCCAGACTCCTCTGTCTCCACCAAACTCTTCTGTGTCCTCCAGACTCCTCTGTCCCCACCAAACTCTTCTGTGTCCTCCAGACTCCTCTGTCCCCACCAAACTCTTCTGTCCCCTCCAGACTCCTCTGTCTCCACCAAACTCTTCTGTGTCCTCCAGACTCCTCTGTCCCCACCAAACTCTTCTGTCCCCTCCAGACTCCTCTGTCTCCACCAAACTCTTCTGTCCCCTCCAGACTCCTCTGTCCCCACCAAACTCTTCTGTCCCCTCCAGACTCCTCTGTCTCCACCAAACTCTTCTGTCCCCTCCAGACTCCTCTGTCTCCACCAAACTCTTCTGTGTCCTCCAGACTCCTCTGTCCCCTCCAGATGCTTCTTTCCCCTCCTGACTCCTCTGTCCCCACCAAACTCTTCTGTGTCCTCCAGACTCCTCTGTCCCCACCAAACTCTTCTGTCCCCTCCAGACTCCTCTGTCCCCACCAAACTCTTCTGTGTCCTCCAGACTCCTCTGTTACCACCAAACTCTTCTGTCCCCTCCAGACTCCTCTGTCTCCACCAAACTCTTCTGTGTCCTCCAGACTCCTCTGTCCCCACCAAACTCTTCTGTCCCCTCCAGACTCCTCTGTCCCCACCAAACTCTTCTGTGTCCTCCAGACTCCTCTGTCCCCACCAAACTCCTCTGTCCCCTCCAGACTCCTCTGTCCCCACCAAACTCTTCTGTCCCCTCCAGACTCCTCTGTCTCCACCAAACTCTTCTGTGTCCTCCAGACTCCTCTGTCCCCTCCAGATGCTTCTTTCCCCTCCTGACTCCTCTGTCCCCACCAAACTCTTCTGTGTCCTCCAGACTCCTCTGTCCCCACCAAACTCTTCTGTGTCCTCCAGACTCCTCTGTCCCCTCCAGATGCTTCTTTCCCCTCCTGACTCCTCTGTCCCCACCAAACTCTTCTGTGTCCTCCAGACTCCTCTGTCCCCTCCAGATGCTTCTTTCCCCTCTAGACACCTCTGGCCATTCCAGATCCCTTCGTCCACGTTTTTGCACTGGGGTCCATGAACCACAAGTTACCCTACTGGGTGCAAGGGTCACAATTGCACCCAGGCCCTGGAGGTTAAGGGGGTCCAAAAACTCCCTTTTTAGCCTATATAAAAGACCAATGCTATAAAAAGGCTTTCAATAGTTGGGGACCCCTATGGATCTTTTGCATTGGGGCCCATATGCTTCTGTCAATGTTTATGGGCAGTTTTTGCTTTTTGGAGTTTTAGACTGTAGTCACCTCCAGAGCTGCAGTTAAAAGATCAAGGACGCCTTTAATTCTTTTGACCTCTTCCAACCTTTAAAAATAGAAAGGACCCATCCACTCCATTCTCCATAGGTGACCCCCGGAATACATGCCGCCGAGATGCCCCCTGAGCCCTGACCCCCGGGCTGCACCCTGTACCTAACTAAATGGCGATACAACAACCCCCACGGATAAAGCCGCAGCCCTATGCAACATGTAGACGATGGGGCTGCTGGTTTGTCATTAGAGGGACTACTAGTGAAATGCAATGTATTTATCCCAGGTGGGTGTATCCTGTGATCCTGTGTATGGGGGTCCTCGGGGGGCTCCTGATACTCGCAGGTTTTGGGCATTTCCTATACGCTGTCTACAGTGTTTCACATTGGTCGGAAGCGACGAGTTGATGAAATCGATACATTTCTGGTTACAATATTTTGTATCTTCTCTGCTGATAATATCTGATGGGAGAACGGCAGCACTAATGGCTGCTGCCCCCCGCCAGTGAGTATTAAGTGCTCCCCCCGCCAGTGAGTATCGTCTCCGCAGTAATGATAGCCTTCCATTAGCAGGTGCTGCCGACTTCCAGCTGCCGCCATTAGTTTCCATACAGGATTCGGGGTTCACAGCTGCGCCACGTACCGCGGCTCCGATATCGCTCGCTTTAACGCTGCAATTATTCTGGAAGAAAGACAATTGATGACATTCGGGGGTCTCCAGCGGGGAACCATCGGAGCGGATGCACAGACCTCCTCGTCCCTATCATTAGATCCCGCTGCTGATTGGCCCCGAGATCTGATTAACGTTATAAATATGATCTTAATAATGGGCTGCCGCAAATATCCCTTTAATCAGAACAGTCACATTCTGTCTATTTGCAGAATGGAACATCTCACCGGGAAGGAAAGAGTCAAGAACGACCTGATCCTCCGCCGCGCTGCTTCGCTGCCAGCTCTCAGGGATGACGCACTTTCCCTTTAAATACATTTATCAACGCTACAAATATATGATTGCTGGGACACCACTGAGCCCGAAAATGGGGGTCCCGAAGTCCCCCGTGTGAATGGAGCAGTTGTGCACATCGCTACATTGACTTCTATGGGAGAAGCTGTTCCATCAGTCCCATGTAAGTGATTACACCCAGGGTCCCTACTGGGAAGCAGGGTCCTTTATTCGTCATTATTCGCCCCCTCCGCACCTCCAGCCGTGGCAATCACCTACGGACCAAACATGCAGCAACTGAGAACATATTAAATGGTGGATACCGGAGAATCCTTTCATAGCGTATACACACCTTTGGATGCATTCTTCTCTTTTTTACTTAAATTTATGTTTTTTTTAGGCTAAAATAGAAATAGAATCATTTTTGCTCTGGGATTGTATATACATTTTGCCCTATTTGCCTCCTAATTACAAAATGAGATAACTGAGCACCTGTCAGTGAGCTCGTCCTGACAGGCAGCACGTTACGCTGTGTTCCACAATGCAACCTTTGATGTTTCAGATTTTAAGTAAAATAGATTACTTGCATTTTTTTTAAAAAATATGCAGCGTAAAAAAACTCATTGTGGGAACAAAGTCTCAGAGTTTCATCAGTTTTATTCATACGTGGAGAAAAGTTTCTCCATCCTCTTCTATCTCAGGCTCCTTTCCCACGATGAGCCTTTTCTGATATTGCAGTTTTTTTTTTGCATAATTTTTGCACCCGTTAAATAAAATACATCAGCTGCATTTTTTTCAAAAACACCCAACGTAAAAAAACGTTCCCCTGTATTTTTGATAACCAGTCAGACAAAACTGACAGCTGCTGCCTGCAAGCCTCAGCTGTCAGCTTTAGCAAGGCTGGTTATCAAGACTAGAGGGGTCCCCACGCTGTTTTTATAAAATGATTTAAATAACTAATTTAAAAAAACAGTGTGGGGGTCACCCCCCATTTTTGACAACCAGCCAAGCTAAAGCATACAATGTCAGGCTGGTAAGGAGCCATGGATATTGGCCCCCCAAGTCTAAGAGTAGCAGCCCACAGCTGCCCAGATGCACCAATTTTGGCGCTTTGCCCGCCTCTTCCCACGTGCCCTGTGGTGGTGGCAAGTGGGGTTAATATTTGAGGGGTTGATGTCATTTTTGTATTGTCGGCAGACAATAAGCAGAAGCTCTGATATCTCTGGATAACGTCTTCTGTGACTGATCCTGTCCTGAGCCCCCCCTAGGAGGGGCGTCCATATCATATTTTTGCTAAGGAGCCCCATGATATATAAGGCTGGTTTCACACTTGCGTTTTAAAACGCATGCGTTTAAAAAAAAAAACGCATGGTGAAAAAACACATGTAAACGCGTGCAAACGCTGCGTTTTTTAGATGCATGCGTTTTTGGATGTGGTGAAAAAAACGCGGCGTTTTGACGCGTTTACATGCGTTTTTTCATGCGTTTGCATTTTTTAAACGCATGATGAGAAGTGTGTGACAGCTGCCAATCATCAAAATCAAGTAAAAATCCCACTATAAACAGCAATAGCTAGGGTTAGGGTTAGGGGTAGAGATCCTAACCCTAACCCTAACGGGATCCTAACCCTACCCCTACCCCTAACCCTAAAGGGATCCTAACCATAACCCTTAGGGTTAGGGGTAGGGTTAGGATCCCTAGGGTTAGGGGTAGGGTTAGGATCCCGTTAGGGTTAGGGTTAGGGGTAGGGTTAGGATCCCTAGGGTTAGGGGTAGGGTTAGGGTTAGGATCCCTAGGGTTAGGGTTAGGGGTAGGGGTAGGGGTAGGGTTAGGATCCCTTTAGGGTTAGGATCTCTTTATCACCTTTATGGTGGGGGGTGGCATATCAGTGTGTTTTCTGGTTTTTTTCTATAAAAACGCATGCGTATTTAACGCAACCAAACGCATGTGCTTAAAAACGCATGCGTTTCCATTGACTCCAATGCATTTTTTGCCACAAAAAAAACGCATACGAACGCATGCGTTTTTTTGCGTAAAAAAAAGCCTCTGAAAATTACTAAATGTTGCATTTCTGCAAAAGAACGCATGCAGCAAAAAAACGCATGCGTTCAAAAACGCGACCAAACGCGTATAAAAAACGTTTTTTGCGGTACAAACGCTGCAGATACAAACGCAAGTGTGAAACCAGCCTAAGTACACCATTGACTGGTTTAGTGTTTGGACCATTTTTGTCTGTGATATGGGAAATGACTTTTATTCCTTTTCATCCCGACAGTTGCTTCTAGATCAGATCCGACCCTTAGGCCGGCTTCACACTTGCGAGTTTTACGGACGTAAGAGCGCAGAAACTACGTCCGTAAAACTCGCAAAAAATACGGCACAATTATTCTCTATGCCCCTGCTCCTATCTGCCGTATTTTACTGATCAGTATTATACGGCTTTCTACGGCCGTACAAAATCGCAGCATGCTGCGTTTGTCACCGTACTGCGCAAGAAATACGCCAATGAAAGTCTATGGAAGCGTGAAAAATACGGATTACACACGGACAAGCAGTGTGACTTGCGAGAAATACGCAGCGGTGTTAGAGAGAAAAGCCGGTAATTCAGTGCGGTGTACAGTAAAATCACACTGACAGCTTACAGTAGAATAGGTAGAATAAATGTGTACACATAGAATAGGTATATATATATATATATATATATATATATGTCAGTGAGACACATATATGTATATATATTAATATTTATTCCAGCGCTATACAGCTTGAAAGCCGGTAATTCAATTACCGGCTTTTTCTTTCTCCTTCCTAAAACCCGACATGATTTGAGACCTGGTTTACATACAGTAAACCATGTCTTCTCTCCATTTTTTTTGCAGATTCCACACTACTAATGTCAGTAGAGTGTATCTGCAAAATTTGGCCGTTCTAGCTCTTAAAATAAAGGGTTAAATGGCGGAAAAAATTGGCGTGGGCTCCCGCACAATTTTCTCCGCCAGAGTAGTAAAGCCAGTGACTGAGGGCAGATATTAATAGCCTGGAGAGGGTCCACGGTTATTGGCCCCCCCCCTGGCTAAAAACATCTGCCCCCAGCCACCCCAGAACAGGCACATCTGGAAGATGCGCCTATTCTGGCACTTGGCCACTCTCTTCCCATTCCCGTGTAGCGGTGGGATATGGGGTAATGAAGGGTTAATGCCACCTTGCTATTGTAAGGTGACATTAAGCCTAATTAACCCCTTTACCCCCAAGGGTGGTTTGCACGTTAATGACCGGGCCAATTTTTACAATTCTGACCACTGTCCCTTTATGAGGTTATAACTCTGGAACGCTTCAATGGATTCCAGTGATTCTGATATTGTTTTCTCGTGACATATTGTACTTCATGACAATGGTAAAAATTCTTTGATAGTACTTGCGTTTATTTGTGAAAAAAACGGAAATTTGGCGAAAATTATGAAAATTTCGCAATTTTCCAACTTTGAATTTTTATGCAATTAAACCACAGATATATGTCCCACAAAATACTTAATAAGTAACATTTCCCACATGTTTACTTTACATCAGCACAATTTTGGAACCAAAATTTTTTTTTGTTAGGGAGTTATAAGGGTTAAAAGTTGACCAGCAATTTCTCATTTTTACAACACCATTTTTTTTAGGGACCACATCTCATTTGAAGTCATTTTGAGGGGTCTATATGATAGAAAATACCCAAGTGTGACACCATTTTAAAAACTGCACCCCTCATGGTGCTCAAAACCATATTCAAGAAGTTTATTAACCCTTCTGGTGCTTCACAGGAATTTTTGGAATGTTTAAATAAAAATGAACATTTAACTTTTTTTCACAAAAAATTTAATTCAGCTCCAATTTGTTTTATTTTACCAAGGGTAACAGGAGAAAATGGACCGCAAAAGTTGTTGAACAATTTGTCCTGAGTACACCGATACCCCATATGTGGGGGTAAACCACTGTTTGGGCGCATGACAGAGCTCGGAAGCGAAGGAGCGCCATTTGACTTTTCAATGCAAAATTGACTGGAATCGAGATGGGACACCATGTTGCGTTTGGAGAGCCCCTGATGTGCCTAAACATTGAAACCCCCCACAAGTGACAACATTTTGGAAAGTAGACCCCCTAAGGAACTTATCTAGAGGTGTGGTGAGCACTTTGACCCACCAAGTGCTTCACAGAACTTTATAATGCAGAACCGTAAAAATAAAAAATCATATTTTTTCACAAAAATTATCTTTTCGCCCCCAATTTTTTATTTTCCCAAGGGTAAGAGAAGAAATTGGACCCCAAAAGTTGTTGTACAATTTGTCCTGAGTACGCTGATACCCCATATGTGGGGGTAAACCACTGTTTGGGCGCATGGGAGAGCTCGGAAGGGAAGGAGCGCCGTTTGACTTTTCAATGCAAAATTGACAGGAATTGAGATGGGACGCCATGTTGCGTTTGGAGAGCCACTGATGTGCCTAAACATTGAAACCCCCCACAATTGACACCATTTTGGAAAGTAGACCCCCTAAGGAACTTATCTAGATGTGTGGTGAGCGCTTTGACCCACCAAGGGCTTCACAGAAGTTTATAATGCAGAGCCGTAAAAATAAAACAAACGTTTTTTCCCACAAAAATTATTTTTTAGCCCCCAGTTTTGTATTTTCCCGAGGGTAACAGGAGAAATTGGACCCCAAAATTTGTTGTCCAATTTGTCGTGAGTGCGCTGATACCCCATAAGTGGGGGGGAACCACTGTTTGGGCGCATGGGAGGGCTCGGAAGGGAAGGAGCTCCATTTGGAATGCAGACTTAGATGGAATGGTCTGCAGGTGTCACATTGCGTTTGCAGAGCCCCTAATGTACCTAAACAGTAGAAACCCCCCACAAGTGACACCATTTTGGAAAGTAGACCCCCTAAGGAACTTATCTAGATGTGTGGTGAGCGCTTTGACCCACCAAGGGCTTCACAGAAGTTTATAATGCAGAGCCGTAAAAATAAAACAAAAATTTTTTCCCACAAAAATTATTTTTTAGCCCCCAGTTTTGTATTTTCCCGAGGGTAAGAGGAGAAATTCGACCCCAAAAGTTGTTGTCCAATTTGTCCTGAGTACGCTGATACCCCATATGTGGAGGGAACCACCGTTTGGGCGCATGGGAGGGCTCGGAAGGGAAGGAGTGCCATTTGGAATGCAGACTTAGATGGAATAGTCTGCAGGCGTCACATTGCGTTTGCAGAGCCCCTAATGTACCTAAACAGTAGAAACCCCCCACAAGTGACCCCATATTGGAAACTAGACCCCCCAGGGAACTCATCTAGATTTGTTCGGAGAACTTTGAGCCCCCAAGTGTTTCACTACAGTTTATAACGCAGAGCCGTGAAAATAAAAAATCTTTTTTTTTTCCCACAAAAATTATTTTTTAGCCCCTAGTTTGTTTTTTCCCAAGGGTAACAGGAGAAATTGGACCACAAAAGTTGTTGTCCTATTTGTCCTGAGTACGCTGATACCCCATATGTTGGGGCACACGGGAGAGCTCGGAAGGGGAGGAGCACTGTTTTACTTTTTCAACGCAGAATTGGCTGGAATTGAGATCGGACGCCATGTCGTGTTTGGAGAGCCCCTGATGTGCCTAAACAGTGGAAACCCTCCAATTATAACTGAAGCCCTAATCCAAACACACCCCTAACCCTAATTCCAACGGTAACCCTAACCACACCCCTAACCCTGACACACCCCTATATCCCAACCCTATTCCCAACTGTAAATGTAATCTAAACCCTAACTTTAGCCCCAACCCTAACTGTAGCCCCAACCCTAACTGTAGCCCCAACCCCAACCCTAACCCTAACCCTAACCCTAGCCCTAACCCTAGCCCTAGCCCCAACCCTAACCCTAGCCCTAACCCTAACCCTAGCCCTAACCCTAGCCCTAACCCTAGCCCTAACGGGAAAATGGATATAAATACATTTTTTTAATTTTTCCCTAACTAAGGGGGTGATGAAGGGGGGTTTGATTTACTTTTATAGCGGGTTTTTTAGCGGATTTTTATGATTGGCAGCCGTCACACACTGAAAGACGCTTTTTATTGCAAAAAATATTTTTTGCGTTACCACATTTTGAGAGCTATAATTTTTCCATATTTTGGTCCACAGAGTCATGTGAGGTCTTGTTTTTTGCGGGACGAGTTGACGATTTTATTGGTAACATTTTCAGGCACGTGACATTTTTTGATCGCTTTTTATTCCGATTTTTGTGAGGAAGAATGACCAAAAAACAGCTATTCATGAATTTCTTTTGGGGGAGGCGTTTATACCGTTCCGCGTTTGGTAAAATTGATAAAGCAGTTTTATTCTTCGGGTCAGTACGATTACAGCGACACCTCATTTATATCATTTTTTTATGTTTTGGCGCTTTTATACGATAAAAACTATTTTACGGAAAAAATAATTATTTTTGCATCGCTTTATTCTCAGGACTATAACTTTTTTATGTTTTTGCTGATGATGCTGTTTGGCGGCTCGTTTTTTGCGGGACAAGATGACGCTTTCAGCGGTACCATGGTTATTTATATCCATCTTTTTGATCGCGTGTTATTCCACTTTTTGTTCGGCGGTATGATGATAAAGCGTTGTTTTTTGCCTCGTTTTTTTTTTTTTTTTCTTACGGTGTTTACTGAAGGGGTTAACTGGTGGGCCAGTTTTATAGGTCGGGCCGTTACGGACGCGGCGATACTAAATATGTGTACTTTTATTGTTTTTTTTTTTTTATGTAGATAAAGAAATGTATTTATGGGAATAATATTATTTTTTTTTCTCATTATTTTGGAATATTTTTTTAAATTTTTTTTTACACATTTGAAAAAATTTTTTTTAACTTTTTTACTTTGTCCCAGGGGGGACATCACAGATCAGTGATCTGACAGTTTGCACAGCACTCTGTCAGATGACCGATCTGATAGGAGTGCAGGCTGCTTCACAGTGCCTGCTCTGAGCAGGCTCTGTGAAGCCACCTCCCTCCCTGCAGGACCCGGATCCGCGGCCATCTTGGATCCGGGCCTGGAGCAGGGAGGGAGGGAGGTAAGACCCTCGCAGCAACGCGATCACATCGCGTTGCTGCGGGGGGCTCAGGGAAGCCCGCAGGGAGCCCCCTCCCTGCGGGAAGCTTCCCTGCACCGCCGGCACATCGCGATCATCTTTGATCGCGGTGTGCCGGGGGTTAATGTGCCGGGGGCGGTCTTTGACCGCTCCTGGCACATAGTGCCGGATGTCAGCTGCGATAGGCAGCTGACACCCGGCCGCGATCGGCGGCGCTCCCCCCGTGAGCGCTGCCGATCGCATATGACGTACTATTGCGTCCTTGGGAAGTAAAGCCCACCCCACATGGACGCAATAGTACGTCTAATGGCAGAAAGGGGTTAATAATGGAGAGGCGTCAATTATGACACCTATCCATTATTAATCCAATTGTAGTAAAGGGTTAAATAAAACACAAACACATTATTTAAAATTATTTTAATGAAATAAAAACAATGGTTGTTGGAGCATTTTATTCTACGCCCAATCCAGTCACTGAAGACCCTCGTTCTGTGAAAGAAAAAACATAATAAACCAACAATATACATACCTTCCGATGATCTGTAAGGTCCAACGATGTAAAGCACCCAGGCTTTCTAGGTAAGTTCCCACGATCTATGAACATCCAGCAGAGGGCGCCTCACCGCAAATGAAGCTAAATATAGCTCATTGATCTATATTTAGCTTAATTCCCCGGGGTTTTGCAGCGAGGAGCAGCCTGCATTAGCAAAGCTCCTTGCTGCAAAATGTTTTAACCCCTTCAGAAGGATTTACATCGTTGGACGTTACAGATCTGCGGAGGGTAAGTATATTGTTGGTTTATTATGTTTTTTCTTTCACAGAACGAGGGTCTTCAGTGACTGGATTGGGCGTAGAATAAAATACTCCAACAACCATTGTTTTTATTTCATAAAATAATTTTAAATAATGTGGTTGTGTTTTTTTTAACCCTTTACTACAATTGGATTAATAATGGATAGGTGTCATAATTGACGCCTCTCCATTATTAATTAGGCTTAATGTCACCTTACAATAGCAAGGTGGCATTAACCCTTCATTACCTCATATCCCACCGCTACACGGGAATGGGAAGAGAGTGGCCAAGTGCCAGAATAGGCGCATCTTCCAGATGTGCCTTTTCTGGGGTGGCTGGGGGCAGATATTTTTAGCCAGGGGGGGGCCAATAACCGTGGACCCTCTCTAGGCTATTAATATCTGCCCTCAGTCACTGGCTTTACTACTCTGGCAGAGAAAATTGCGCGGGAGCCCACGCCAATTTTTTCCGCCATTTAACCCTTTATTTTAAGAGCTAGAACGGCCAAATTTTGCAAATACACTCTACTGACATTAGTAGTGTGGAATCTGCAAAAAAAATGGAGAGAAGACATGGTTTACTGTATGTAAACCATGTCTCAAATCATGTCGGGTTTTAGGAAGGAGAAAGAAAAAGCCGATAATTGAATTACCAGCTTTCAAGCTGTATAGCGCTGGAAAAAATAGTAATATATATACATATATGTGTCTACTGACATATATATATGTCAGTAGACAGTATATATATATATTTTTTTCTTTTTGGGACACATGGATCATTTCTATAGCGGTATGTTGGTTTTGCAAGCCTGCGAGAAAACCACGCAGTACGGATGCCATACGGATTACATACGGAGGATGCCATGCGCAAAAAACGCTGACACACCCTGCCTACGGAGGAGCTACGGACCACTATTTTCGGGACATTTCAGCGTATTACGGCCGTAATATACGGACCGTATTTTCATACGCTGAGTGTGAAGCCGGCCTAACTCTGCTTTTTTCCGGAGCTTGACATCCCCCGCACCGCCGCTGCTCGGCGTCATTAAATGGAAGATTCATCTCACTTAGGTACAAATGAGGCTCGGACCCCGGACTTGTGGAACCTTTCAGGATATTCAGAAAATGTCTCCGTTTTCTTTAATCCTGACGGCTGAAGTGTTTTATGCTGATTAATATAAATCGCTCCTTTTCTTCTCTTTTTTTTTGTAAGTCGCAGGTTTTCATAGATTTCAATAATATTGTATCTAATTCACTTCTGGCTTTGAAATGTTTCGGAATCTTTGAAGTTAAATTTGTTTCCGGTTATTAAACGAGGTAAAATCTTCAGTGATGTCCACGTCGGACTTCTCCTCTCAAGCTCTTTGATACATTAAACGCTTCTCCCTTTATTATAGATAATTAGTATAAAAGAGTAATTTAGAACTTTCCACCCCCCCCCCCCCAGAGGAGGATAATGTCCCGACACCCCCCAAACTATGACCTGACGCCACTTATAAACCCAACACTAAGGTCGTGTTCACACTGCGACTTTTTATTACAGTTTTTAAGCCATTCCCTTCTGGCTTTCAAAAATTGGGAGAAAAAGAGTCCGTCATGTCCTTGAAGCGTCTCTTGACGGAAAACGCTCTGAACTCTGCGCTGTCCAATCACAGGGCTGAAAAAACGCTTCAGGAAAAACTTTTTCTGAAGCAGTTTTCACTAGAAAACCCGTGCTATTGACTGCCAGAAAAAAAAAACCCACAGTGCGCACAAACTGGCATAAGGGCTCGCTCACACGAGCAAATAAATCGGATAAAAAAATCGGATTGCACTCGGACCAGTGTTATCCTATGGGGCAGTGCAGATCTGCGATTGTTTTCTATGCAGTCTTTAACGAGCCTTGCCGCATGACTTACCCACTTTGCACTGATGAGGGGCAGTACCCCGAAACATTGTCTGCAAATTGAGATATTAGTCTTGGACTTTATACTAAATCATGTGACAAGGCTCGTTGAAGGGTCGACATTGACTGTTTAGGATCGCTACTTCCTATAGGTGGCGCTAGAGTTCTAGTCCTCTTCCTCCCTGAAGAGACAATTTGCATATTTAATTTCCCAGAGGAGCATTGCAAGGCTTAAAAGTCTCCTCACCTTGACGTGTCACTCTTTGCAAGGAGAAATCTCACCCCTTGGATCCTACACTTTATAAATACTTGATACTTTGTGTTCGTATCACATAAAATCCCAATAAATCCCAATAAAATACATTTAAGTTTGTGCATGTAACGTGAAGAAATGCAAAAAGGTTTACAGGGTATGAATACTTTTTCAAGGCACTGTAGGGTGAATTATCCAAGGCCAAACCGCACTATACGACTACTCAGGGCCATGATTGTTGATTTGGATGGTCTAGGATAAAATGGCGCCCCCCGCTGGCTGAGCTGAATCTCCTTGCTATTGGCACCACTCCAATGCATGGGAATAGGAAATGAGGAGCAGATTTGGCCCTTCGCCGGCACTTAGCTCCTCACCCCACAGAAGTAAAGCCATTATCTGCTGCAGACGGCGAAAGATTCCTGCCTAAGATCAAGTGTGATAATGGCGAAGTCAGTGATTGGGCGAAGGACCCCTGGAAAGAATAAAACATTGTGTCCTGTGGAGCCACGCCGAGACTGATAGAGGGTCCTCGCCTGTTCCAGCAGCGCGGTCAGCGCAGAGCTTTGTGCGGTGCCGCGCTCGCCATCTGCAGACCCCGGGTTATGGACAGTACGATGTAGAGGTCAGAAAAGCAAGAGTAGGTCCGAGAGGACAAAATGTTAACGCATGGATTCTCAGTCTTTTGTATCTTTTTGCTTTTTCTCGCTGGGTTATTAACCACACAGTAAAAGTTCTGTTTTAATATTTTTTCCTAGGCGCAGATTCCCAGTCCTCATCAACCTTCTCTTTCATTAATCTGTTGCAAAGTCAAAAATGGCCTTCTTTCCTATCATCAATCAATTTTTGCCACTTTTTGAGTAGAAAAAGTCACTGTCATGCTGTAATACTGAGGGTTAATGCAGAGTAACACAAACTCCACTGGATAGCACCAGAGTGGAGAGTGAGCTGAATATCCTGCTATCTGCTAACAAAAGGGGAAACCAAGGCGCAGAGTCAGACGAGAGCAAAAAGGTCAGTACCGGTCAGTAGCAAAGAAACCAGAAGGGAGAGACAAAGTCAGGTCAGAGCCAAGCTAAAGTCAAATACCGGGGAATCCAAGCACACAGGGAAATAAGGAGCAGGGAAGCGGTAGGTGGAAGGTCAACAGATACGGGACGGGTCTGATGAACACAGCAGGACAGATCAGGAACTCACCAGAGCCAGCTAGCACACCGAAGGTAAGCAATATAACTGGCACTGCTCACAGGTTGCAGCACAGAGATATAGCAGGCCAGACATGGGAACGAGGCAGGGAAAGTTAACCCCTGACATGACCAGACCAGTAAAGGAAAGACAAAACAAAACCCGGCCTGGATCATGACAGTCAAATTTCTTTTTCAAAATGTGGCAAAAAATTGAGACTTATTGAGTGAGGCAATATATACAGTAAACACTTCAGGGATGGTACTGGAGTGGAGTTGCCACAAATTTTGCTACATTTTAAAGAAAGAATTCACAAAGAACGAATCACTTGAGAACATCTGGAAACAATAAAGTCAGAAAACAGAAAATATAAACAAGAACAAAACAGGCGACCACATATAGAAATGGACTTTAAAAAAAAAACAGAATAATGAATTGGGTGCAAACAAAAAACACAAAGGTGAAAAACAAATAAAACTAGGCCAAAAATGAGGTGATGATGAATCGGGGGGCTATACATATATACTGTGGGCCTAACTACATATTATAGGGTTGGCCACGTACATAAGCCCCATCAGGCTCCGGACCCGCTCACACATCATGAACCATTCATTCGAGTTGCCGACTTGTAATACTACATTTCCTCCAGCGGGATTAATCTTACCATTTAAAGGGGTCCGACCGCTGAGACCACAAGTGATCCTGAGAATGGACCTTTACTTTCTTAAATGGATCCTACAAATTAAGAATTGATCATGTAATGGGCACGGGAGGCAGAAGTCAGGTCCTCCAGGCCTCAGGTGATTAGGGATGTGGAGGTGCAGAGCAGCATTAACAAAGCATTTATATTAAATGACCTCTGATCGGCTACATGTTGGTCATTAATAGTCTGTATACAATGGCCGACTGCACTGTCCATGCTCACAGAATGACCAATAATACGATAATAATGTGCAAATTGTTCTCGGCAGCTCGTTACACTGGATGATGTACTGCTGAGAATGATAATTTTTAGGCGAGCCTAAAAATTATTTCCACTAATGAGCGAATGTTTTACTTGTTCGTCAAGAGATTGGCTGATTACACTCATCGACTCATCGATTATTGGAAAATGGTCAATCCTTACAAAGCTGATTTCTGATTATGGACCCTAAAATAGCCATCCATGGTCAAGACAGAACGTCAGGTGCATATTTCCCGGTTCTCTTCCATTTATCCCCTCGTTACATATAATTACTTGGACGCATATTTACAGGCAGTTTGGAATACATTCTGATTTTGGAGTTAATGAAATCCCGATGTTCGGTGCCGATGTGACGCGCATATCATCTGGGGCCACTTCATCGCTACAAAATGCCAGTTGCTTGAGCTAAAGTGGCGCACTCTGTGCCAACCCGCGGAGCAGTGATTAGAGGCGAGGACTCTCGATGTATTTCCTTATTAAAGCTCTTCATGAAACAATAGAGATGCCGATTCCGATCAGCCGTGAACGCGCTCAATCCTGGCGGCATCTACCTGCCCCTCATCCCCATACACTTCAATATAAGGACTTTCTACTGTAAATTTACATGACAATATAAAGTCTATGGAGAACCACAGGACTGATTCCATCTGAAAGAGACCGAGAAATAAAACCAGATTATTAATAGATGAGAGACACAAAATGTTCCCAGCGTGATCCCCCAAATCTCCGCCGCACAATATCACAACCTTTACAAATCCACATAAAGCCATTGTGTTCCCTATAACGGCAGAATGCATTTCTTATATTTTATGAGACAACACACAGAGATGGTGAAATTCTGTGAAATAAAGAAATTGTTGGCTTTGTGTTATTAGTTTAACTTGGAGACCATTTTACCTCTGATCACCATTATACATGTAGAATTACAAGAGCCACTTTGTTATTACATTGTATTATACTATGCGTGAGTTACAGCCTGTATTATACTCCAGAGCTGCACTCACTATTCTGCTGGTGCAGTCACTGTGTACATACATTACATTACTGATCCTGAGTTACATCCTGTATTATACCCCAGAGCTGCACTCACTATTCTGCTGGTGCAGTCACTGTGTACATACATTACATTACTGATCCTGAGTTACATCCTGTATTATACTCCAGAGCTGCACTCACTATTCTGCTGGTGCAGTCACTGTGTACATACATTACATTACTGATCCTGAGTTACATCCTGTATTATACTCCAGAGCTGCACTCACTATTCTGCTGGTGCAGTCACTGTGTACATACATTACATTACTGATCCTGAGTTACATCCTGTATTATACCCCAGAGCTGCACTCACTATTCTGCTGGTGCAGTCACTGTGTACATACATTACATTACTGATCCTGAGTTACCTCCTGTATTATACCCCAGAGCTGCACTCACTATTCTGCTGGTGCAGTCACTGTGTACATACATTACATTACTGATCCTGAGTTACCTCCTGTATTATACCCCAGAGCTGCACTCAGTATTCTGCTGGTGCAGTCACTGTGTACATACATTACATTACTGATCCTGAGTTACCTCCTGTATTATACTCCAGAGCTGTACTCACTATTCTGCTGGTGCAGTCACTGTGTACATACATTACATTACTGATCCTGAGTTACATCCTGTATTATACCCCAGAGCTGCACTCACTATTCTGCTGGTGCAGTCACTGTGTACATACATTACATTACTGATCCTGAGTTACATCCTGTATTATACCCCAGAGCTGCACTCACTATTCTGCTCGTGCAGTCACTGTGTACATACATTACTGATCCTGAGTTACCTCCTGTATTATACTCCAGAGCTGCACTCACTATTCTGCTGGTGCAGTCACTGTGTACATACATTACATTACTGATCCTGAGTTACATCCTGTATTATACTCCAGAGCTGCACTCACTATTCTGCTGGTGCAGTCACTGTGTACATACATTACATTACTGATCCTGAGTTACATCCTGTATTATACCCCAGAGCTGCACTCACTATTCTGCTGGTGCAGTCACTGTGTACATACATTACATTACTGATCCTGAGTTACATCCTGTATTATACCACAGAGCTGCACTCACTATTCTGCTGGTGCAGTCACTGTGTACATACATTACATTACTGATCCTGAGTTACATCCTGTATTATATTCCGGAGCTGCACTCACTATTCTGCTGGTGCAGTCACTGTGTACATACATTACATTACTGACCCTGAGTTACATCGTGTATTATACCCCAGAGCTGCACTCACTATTCTGCTGGTGCAGTCACTGTGTACATACATTACATTACTGATCCTGAGTTACATCCTGTATTATGCTCCAGAGCTGCACTCACTATTCTGCTGGTGCAGTCACTGTGTACATACATTACATTACTGATCCTGAGTTACATCCTGTATTATACCCCAGAGCTGCACTCACTATTCTGCTGGTGCAGTCACTGTGTACATATATTACATTACTGATCCTGAGTTACATCCTGTATTATACCCCAGAGCTGCACTCACTATTCTGCTGGTGCAGTCACTGTGTACATACATTACATTACTGATCCTGAGTTACATCCTGTATTCTACCCCAGAGCTGCACTCACTATTCTGCTGGTGCAGTCACTGTGTACATACATTACATTACTGATCCTGAGTTACATCCTGTATTATACCCCAGAGCTGCACTCACTATTCTGCACTGTGTACATACATTGCGTCACTGATTCTGAGTTACATCCTGTATTAGACTCCATTACTCCCGTACACCTTTGTGGAGAGGGTTGTACATAGTTACTTTTGCTTTTTCTGCTGTTACTGTGTGTCCTCTCACTCAGGGATGTTGGACGCCAACCAATTCTATGGTATAATTTCATCTCATCAGTGACTGCAGCTCAGGAGGACAGTAATGAGGATCACAAGTATTCACTAGTTATGTAACATTTTGTGTGTAACCCTATAAATGCTGAATAAAGGTGAATGTTCTGGTTTTCTTGGGGTTGTGGTGGAGCCGGAGATTCTCTGTGTGCGCAGAAAATCTGCGGCAATTGTACTGAATGTACTGGACTCGGCTCCTATTTCACAGCCTTGTTGTATCCCGGATGTGCATTCAATGAAGTGGCCGCTGACTGGTGAAGGGTCACAATACATGTGATACACGGTGTATAAAGCCTCAAGTATCGCTCTCCTGAGTACGGTACGGGGTGATGGGGACATATAGATATACTGCCGTTCTAGAGTCATAGGGACCCAACACTCTGCTCTCACCTAGTCACAGCAGGCATCCAGGGTGCTGACAGTGGTGCTGATTCTGGTGCTGATCATGGTGCTGAACGTGGTACCAACCGTGGTGATGACCATATGGCTGAACGTGGTGCCGACCGTGGTGCCGACCTTGGTGGTGAACAAGATGCTGACTGTGGTGCTGACCATATTGCTGACAATGGTGCTGACCGTGGTGCTGACCGTGATGCAGACCATATTGATGACCGTGCTGCTCATCATTTGCTGACCATGTTGCTGACCCTGGTACTGACCTTGGTGCTGACCATAGCGCTGACCGTTGTGCTGACCATGATGCTGACTGTGGTGCTGACCATGGTGCTGAATGAGATGCTGACTGTGGTGCTGACCATATTGCTGACCGTGGTGCTGATCCTGGTACTGACCGTGCTGCTGACTATGGTGCTGACCCTGGTGCTGATCGTGTTGCTGACAGTGCTGCTGACTGTGGTGCTGACCATGGTACTAATCCTGGTGGCAACCATGGTGCTGACCGTGGTGCTGACAGTAGTGCTGACCGTGGTGCTGAATCCTTGAGTTGTTGCCTGCTGGATGCTTAGTGCATGGGTCCACTGCCCCGATTCTCAGCCCCAACAATGCTGCCTACTACATATTCTTGCTTTTTACTTATTTAGTTGCAGCAGGGTTTTTGTTTTTTGTGTACTGCTACATATTCAGCATATTCTTAGTTACCTATGAAACTGAAGTTTCATTAATGAATTATTCCAACATTAGGAATTTGTAGCATTTCCAAAGTGCTTTCCATAAGTTCCAGACATCTGCAGCCATCACTCCATCAAAGTGAAGAAGATGGTGAAGAAGACGTTTTGAAGTTGCTCCTTGTTCTCCCTGTAGTTTTTCTGCACCCAAACCGATCAGCCACTTGCAGCATATCCTATTGATTCTCCTATAAAACTAACGTTCCTGTTCTTATGACTGCTGCAGATTCTTCTTGCTAAGCTGCTGTAAATCACAATGAGAAAGGATCCTTCTTTGTCTGGAACTTCACCAAGAAAAATAGTCATTGGCATTGTGAAAAATTTGGGGGGCTCTAACCTCCTTATTTTGCAAACCCTAAGGAAGTCTAGAGCAGTGCTTTTTAATAAACTTTAGCCAAGAACTCATCACTCTTTAGTGGAAAAAGTAGTCAGGTTCCCTTTAAGAAGACTACTTGTTCAGCGGAGAATTGACAGGTTCCCTTTAATGTGTTATTCCCATCTTCATAGATGGATGTTGTTGGATAGAGATTGGAAATGCAAGTAATTTTGTAATTTACCACATATTAAAATTTTCAGCCGTTTAGTGAGAAATAAACACTTTTTTTCCCCTTTTGTTGACATCTTGTTGCCTTGGAGACCGACCATCATTGCTAGACAACAGAACATGAGCAGTGCTTACAAGCTCTTTTCTGTTGAGCTTGTAAGCACTGTTTTAAATCTGGCCAGGATTTTTGGAACACCCAACTACTCCCTTATCCCAGCCAGCTTCAGCACAGCACTTACAAGCTTGATAAGAGTAGTGGTCGGTCTCCACGGCAACTAGCTGTAGATGAAAGAAAAGTGTAAATATCTCAAAAACGGTTGCAAATTTTCATAAGCTGTAAATTGAAAAAGTGCTTGTTTTTACGAGCTTTATTCCACAATACCCATCTGGGAAGTTGGGATTAACCCTTGAAAAACACACCCCTCTATGGTGATAGGTTACCTTTAAGGCCACTCCTTCTTCAGTGGAACCATCCATTCATTTTGTCAGGAATAAAATCTTGCATTATAACCGAAGCAAGAATTTGTGTCGGCCGATTCTGGCGTCAGTCCATTGTTTCCATCCACTTATTGTGCTGCCTTTTTCCTGCTCCGAGCGCTTGGGATTCTGGGAACGGCAGCTCTTTTGTAGCAAAATGTATCATTTGTATTTCAAAGATACTTCTCTTCAAATCTGGATGTGTAAGGAACAAAGATGCCAAAGAGATAGGGGAAGAAAGATAAACATGCAGGACACACGCTGGGGGAAGATTTAACAAGAAAGAAAATCTATCCGATATGAAAAAAGACAAAAAATGTAATAAAAATATCTGCGCTTTTCAAGCTTGGAGCCGATTTACTCCTGACATTTACTGCTTGTTGTCTCTTCACTGGCTCTTGAGTGGCTTTTGATGGATTTTGTATAGATGGGTTTTTTGTAGACAAAAAGTTGCTTTCTGTTTCCTAAAGAAACATTTCAGTGAAATTGCTGCAGAACAATCACAGGAATATTAATGTTTAACAAGTTCCAGAGGCTTCAAAGTTTTAGAGAAAGTTTTTCTCACTTTCATGTTTGATTGATGAACTTTAATGACGGAAGAATCAGATTACTGAGAAACTGGGAAAAGGGAATTGAGTGAGAGCTTCTCTGTAATCTCATAATCAAAGGGTTATTCCCACAATCGATTTATTTTCTGAAAGCGCAGTAAATGAATACTTATTGTTAATACATTAACTAAGTCCAACATAAAGTTTCTTTCTCGTATTTTCGTGTTATTTTTTAATTCTATCTTCCCCTCGGTGCATCCAGCTTCACATTGCAGAATGGGCAGACCTATTACGATCTGCTAAAACTACATTTCCCAGCAACACTTGCTTCTCCTCAGTGCTGCACACCCCTCCCTCCCCTGTGTACTCCTGACTATCCTCACCTCTCTGTATTATCAATAAACTAATATTCTGCACATTCTCTGCTCCTGTACAAAAACCCAAGTAATCAACTTTATCGTTTGCCATCTAGATTAGTTTAGCTGCCTTCATGGTTTTACATCATTAGCATGTTCAAGCAGAGCTTAAAGGGACACTGTCACCTGGATTTGGAGGGAACAATCTTCAGCCATGGAGGCGGGGTTTTGGGGTTTTTGATTCACCCTTCCTTTACCCGCTGGCTGCATGCTGGCTGCAATATTGGATTGAAGTTCATTCTCTGTCCTCCATAGTACACGCCTGCGCAAGGCAAGATTGCTTTGTGCAGGCATGTACTACGGAGGACAGAGAATGAACTTCAATCCAATATTGCAGCCAGCATGCAGCCAGCGGGTAAGGAAAGGGTGAATCAAAAAACCCCAAACCCCGCCTCCATGGCTGAAGATTGTTCCCTCCAAATTCAGGTGACAGTGTCCCTTTAACTCTCCTGCACTCATCCACAGGGGCAGTTTGTAGCTTAGTTTGTTGACTGTTGATAAGCAATCAGTGATGTGATACTGAAAATGCTGCTGTGTTGATGCATCGGCAGAGGATTATCTTCTTCTTTATGCATCAACAGAATGGCATATGAAGTTTCCCATCACTGATCTCTCAGCAGCAGGTAACAAATACATCCATACTGATCTCAACCCCTCTATACATAGACCCAGTTTGCATTTTATCCTCTTTTCTTTTACCTAAATACAGAGCCTCTTCCTGCTGTAAGTCACTCCTGTTAATCCCCTGTAAATAGCACATCCTGCAGTATATCACTGTTCTCAGCCCCCTGAAAACAGAACTTCATCCTGCAATATATCCCTCCTCTCAGCCCCTGTGTACAGAGTATCCTCCTCTCAGCCCCTGTATACAGAGCACCATCTTCTCAGCCCCTGTATTCAGAGCCTCCTTTGTCTCTATTTCACTCCTCTCGGACCCTGAAGTATATCACTCCTCTCAACTTCTTATATACAACCTATCCTGCAGTATATTTCCATTATCAGCTCCTGTATACAGCTCATCCTGGAGTTTATCATTTCTCTCAGCCCCCTTTATAAGAAGCACCCTCCTGTACTATATCTATCCTCTCAGTCCCTGTATACAGAGCTCCCTCCTGCCATATATCACTCATCTCAGACCTCTGTATACAACCCATCCTGCAGTATATCACTCCTCTTAGTCATCTGTATACAGCCTATCCTGTAGTATATCACTCCTCTCAGTTTTCTGTATGCAGACTATCCTGCAGTATATCACACCTCTCATTTTTCTGTATGCAGCCTATCCTGCTGTATATCACTCCTCTCAGTTTTCTGTATACAGCTTATCCTGCCGAATATCACTCCTCTCAGTGTATTGTATGCAGCCTATCCTGCAGTGTATGACTCCTCTCAGTTTTCTACTTGCAGCCCATCCTGCAGTATGTCACTCCTCTCAGTTTTCTATTTGCAGCCCATCCTGCAGTATATCACTCCTCTCAGTTTTCTGTATGCAGCCTATCCTGCAGAATATCACTCCTCTCAGTTTACTGTATGCATCCTATCCTGCAGTATATGACTCCTCTCAGTTTTCTGTAGGCAGCCCATCCAGCAGTATATCACTCCTTTCAGTCTTCTGTAAAAAGCCTACTCTGCAGTATATCACTCCTCTCAGTTTTCTAAAGGCAGCCCATCCTGCAGTATATCACTCCTTTCAGTCTTCTATATAAAGCCTACCCTGCAGTATATCACTCCTCTCAGTTTTCTGTATGCATCCCATCCTGCAGTATATCACTCCTCTCAACTTCTTATATACAACCTATCCTGCAGTATATCTCCATTATCAGATCCTGTATACAGCTCATCCTGGAGTTTATCATTTCTCTCAGCCCCCTTTATAAGAAGCACCCTCCTGTACTATATCTATCCTCTCAGTCCCTGTATACAGAGCTCCCTCCTGCCATATATCACTCATCTCAGACCTCTGTATACAACCCATCCTGCAGTATATCACTCCTCTTAGTCATCTGTATACAGCCTATCCTGTAGTATATCACTCCTCTCAGTTTTCTGTATGCAGACTATCCTGCAGTATATCACACCTCTCATTTTTCTGTATGCAGCCTATCCTGCTGTATATCACTTCTCTCAGTTTTCTGTATACAGCTTATCCTGCCGAATATCACTCCTCTCAGTGTATTGTATGCAGCCTATCCTGCAGTGTATGACTCCTCTCAGTTTTCTGTATGCAGCCCATCCTGCAGTATGTCACTCCTCTCAGTTTTCTATTTGCAGCCCATCCTGCAGTATATGACTCCTCTCAGTTTTCTATATGCAGCCCATCCTGCAGTATATCACTGCTCTCAGTTTACTGTATGCATCCTATCCTGCAGTATATCACTCCTTTCAGTCTTCTATATAAAGCCTACCCTGCAGTATATCAATCCTCTCAGTTTTCTGTATGCATCCTATCCTGCAGTATATCACTCCTCTCAGTTTTCTGTATGCATCCTATCCTGCAGTGTATGACTCCTCTCAGTTTTCAACTTGCAGCCCATCCTGCAGTATGTCACTCATCTCAGTTTTCTATTTGCAGCCCATCCTGCAGCATATCACTCCTCTCAGTTTTCTGTATGCAGCCTATCCTGCAGAATATCACTCCTCTCAGTTTACTGTATACAGCTTATCCTGCCGAATATCACTCCTCTCAGTGTATTGTATGCAGCCTATCCTGCAGTGTATGACTCCTCTCAGTTTTCTGTATGCAGCCCATCCTGCAGTATGTCACTCCTCTCAGTTTTCTATTTGCAGCCCATCCTGCAGTATATGACTCCTCTCAGTTTTCTATATGCAGCCCATCCTGCAGTATATCACTCCTCTCAGTTTACTGTATGCATCCTATCCTGCAGTATATCACTCCTTTCAGTCTTCTATATAAAGCCTACCCTGCAGTATATCAATCCTCTCAGTTTTCTGTATGCATCCTATCCTGCAGTATATCACTCCTCTCAGTTTTCTGTATGCATCCTATCCTGCAGTGTATGACTCCTCTCAGTTTTCAACTTGCAGCCCATCCTGCAGTATGTCACTCATCTCAGTTTTCTATTTGCAGCCCATCCTGCAGCATATCACTCCTCTCAGTTTTCTGTATGCAGCCTATCCTGCAGAATATCACTCCTCTCAGTTTACTGTATGCATCCTATCCTGCAGAATATCACTCCTCTCAGTTTACTGTATGTATCCTATCCTGCAGTATATCACTCCTCTCAGTTTTCTGTAGGCAGCCCATCCTGCAGTATATCACTCCTTTTAGTCTTCTGTATAAAGCCTACCCTGCAGTATATCACACCTCTCAGTTTTCTGTATGCAGCCCATCCTGCAGTATATCACTCCTTTCAGTCTTCTGTATAAAGCCTACTCTGCAGTATATCACTCCTCTCAGTTTTCTAAAGGCAGCCCATCCTGCAGTATATCACTCCTTTCAGTCTTCTATATAAAGCCTACCCTGCAGTATATCACTCCTCTCAGTTTTCTGTATGCATCCTATCCTGCAGTATATCACTCCTCTCAGTTTTCTATATGCAGCCCATCCTGCAGTATATCACTCTTTTTAGTCTTCTGTATGCATCCTATCCTGCAGTATATCACTCCTCTCAGTTTTCTATTTGCAGCCCATCCTGCATTATATCTTAATTTTCCGACCCTATATACATTCATTACGCGTGGAGGAAAGGCGATTCCAGCAGCTAAATAGGAAAGGATTCTTACAGTTAGAGCAATCAGACTGTGGAATACGCAACCAGAAGAGGTAGAGATTATTGAAGAGTGAGTGTGCTCGGAGATCGTGTTATCCGTGCATGCTTGGGTGTTCTCCGAGTATCTCGGCCATTCTCGTATATTATGTTCAAGTCCCCGCGGCTGCTTGATTCGCGGCTTTTAGCCTCAACACATGCGGAATTGCCTGTTTGTTAGACAGCACCATATAGTGCACATATCTACAGAGAAAAAGTGATATTCCTCTATATGTATCTAAAAGCATGGGTAAATAACAGCAAATAAATAAACTTCTATACTGTGTCTCAATACAACACAGAGACTATACAGCGCTATAATATGCCGTGTCCATTGTACCATACTGTAAGCTTTCGCAGAAGATACATAGATTTGCGGGACCCTGGTCCATTGGCCACATCATCGAGACCTGAGAACCAGCTCTTACCTGGCGGCAATTCTGGCTCCACTTTACAGGCTGGCTAATTGGAAGAATAGTCGGCGATGTCAAGTAAGAAGAGATTCGCAGGACTTTGATCCAGCGGCTACAGATTACTGATGTGACCATTGGACCGATTTGCATCAAGTCGAGCTGGTAGTCCATCATTGAGTCTTAATGATTCATGAACAAAGCACTGAGATGGTCGTATCGGTTGGCTCTGGTTAGATAGGTGTGTGCATAGCCTACTTGTTATCTGTTCCATAACACCAACTACAAATTGCATCTATTTTTCCACCCTTTACCCCATTCACTTCAATGAATGGTTAAACCCCCTTTATCCACCTTTGAAGTCAACGGGACAACATGAATTTTTGCAGTTTTTCCATGTATCGTTGAAATCCATAGTATAAATGATAGGAAAGAACTTGGGCATCTGCCCATTACAATCACTATCCCATTAACTTTAACAAATGGAAAGATGATAGATGCCATGTCTGTGGTAAATGATATCCATGACCATGACCAGCAATGACTGGTCTCTAATCGATAGGATCTATTTCCAGTTCATTGTGCTTAACGGAAGCCTGAAACACAAATAGAAAAGTCTTGTAGATCTGGGACTATAGTGAGATCAATTGTAGAGTCCAAATCCGGACCCTCCCGTGAAATATGAAAGGACTTAGCTGCCAACAGATTGTGCGGACCCTATAGACTGTAGGGCAATGGCTCTACAGAATGAACAAACTAAATCAGAGTGAGGTTACCCCAGTTGGTAAAAATACAAGTTCAACAGCTTCTGATACTTGGGTGTAAGTCTCCACTGTCGATCTGCAGCAAATAATTTACATTGTTCAAGAAAGCACCACACCTCCAAAAATTAAAGAATATTAAATACTTTATAAAATGTATATTAAAAAAGCATGTCCCAAAAGAAGCTTACAAGGTAACTCATGCACTTCTAGCACACGTAATGCCCTTATTCATAGTGGACAGAATACTGAAATTACCTGCTTCTTATGTGCCAGGAGCGTTAAACAATCAAGGCAATCTAGTCTTTCTGACTTCTTCCCCAACAGATGGTGGATAATGCGGGCGAGCTGGTGATTTCATGTCCTGCAAGGATTTGTGATGCAATAGTAACATTTTCTTATTTCTTACCATGTTGGGTAATGGTACAATGTATCCAACCAGGGGGCATAGCTTTGATTGGGCTCAGGCAGGACACATGCTCCAGGTTGTAGGTACCAAGGTGGCACCTTGAAGCCACTCCTCGATCAGACTATAGATATGGGACAGGGAAGGGCAGTAAATTGATTTTTTTTTTACTCAGATGAAGAAATACATTAGTTTTTATGTCTTTTTACCAGTTTTGTGCAGTAGTAAACATTAGGTATCCCGTCTGTTCTAGGATGGTTCAGTAGTTGTTAGAGTTGACACCAACTAGACCTTAGGTATCTCGTCTGTTGTAAGATGGTTTAGTGGTTGTTAGTAGTGATGAGCCAGTATACTCAATGCTCGGGTTTTCCAGAGCACGCTCGGGTGACCTCCGAGTATTTGTTAGTGTTCGGAGATTAAGTTTTCATCACCTCAACTGAATTATTTACAGCTATTAGCCAGGCTAAGTACATGTGGGGGTTGCCTGATTGCTAGCTATATTCGCTTACCACTAGTTGTTGTTAGAGTTGACACTAACCAAACCTTGGTATCCTGTCTGTTGTAGGATGGTTCAGTTGTTGTTAGAGTTGACACCTACTAGACCTTGGGTATCATGTCTGTTGTAGGATGGTTCAGTCGTTGTTAGAGTTGACACCTACTAGACCTTGGGTATCATGTCTGTTGTAGGATGGTTCAGTGGTTGTTAGAGTTGACACCTACTAGACCTTGGGTATCATGTCTGTTGTAGGATGGTTCAGTGGTTGTTAGAGTTGACACCTACTAGACCTTGGGTATCATGTCTGTTGTAGGATGGTTCAGTGGTTGTTAGAGTTGACACTAACCAAATCTTCGTATCCTGTCTGTTGTAGGATGGTTCAGTGGTTGTCAGAGTTGACACCTACTAGACCTTGGGTATCATGTCTGTTGTAGGATGGTTCAGTGATTGTTAGAGTTGACACCAACTAGACCTTAGGTATCCTATCTGTTGTAGGATGGTTCAGTGGTTGTTAGAGTTGACACCATCTAGACCTTAGGCATCCTGTCTGTTGCAGGATGGTTCAGTGGTTGTTAGAGTTGACTCCAACTAGACAATAGGTATCACGTCTGTTGTAGGATGGTTCAGTGGTTGTTAGAGTTGACACCATCTAGACCTTAGGCATCCTGTCTGTTGCAGGATGGTTCAGTGGTTGTTAGAGTTGACTCCAACTAGACAATAGGTATCACGTCTGTTGTAGGATGGTTCAGTGGTTGTTAGAGTTGACATCAACTGGACCTTAGATATCCCGTCTGTTGTAGGATAGTTCAGTAATTGTTAGAGTTGACACCAACTAGACCTTAGGTATCCTGTCTGTTGTCGGATGGTTCAGTAGTTGTTAGAGTTGACACCAACTATTTGTGACCAATGAACACACAGTATATTACACTGGTGTGCTGACAGATGTAATAGCCGATAAATTGATGGCGATAAAATAGCTCAGTTATTTGCATATTAAAAGTAATTGAAAATGCTATACAATTTTGGCCACAGTTACATCTGTATGAGAGCTAGTATTCTACCATTTCACTACCAATGGGAAACTATTATGGTGCACGGTTTTTCCACTCACGATAGGAGGGTCTGTTGTTTGCATGCCCTTCTGTGACTAATGGGTCAATTCCTAACCATCCTAACATTGTAATTGTTCTGTAGAAGGAAGTCGTACACAATTGGCAAAGAGAATGGGACCTCTTTGGACAAAATCTCCATCCTATAATGTTGTTACCTTACAGACAAGCTTCCATAATATTTTATGGTCACCCCCATTTCTCGATAGCCAATGTTTGGCTACGAGTTTTGCATGTGAGATCGAAACAATTTTTTCCAAAGATTAGACTGTTTTCCTTATGGGAATAGTTCTCTATTTGTGGCAGATTAATGATTGTTTGGGATTTGGTCATTCCCAGAGGAAATATAGAGTTGAAAGTGACTTATTGTCAGATCGGCTTGGTCACAAAGGTTTGAGTCACATCCCCGTATTTCCCATCTCCTCTACCACTCAGTTTCAGTGTCTTGATCTGCGACTTGCTTATTAATCCTTATTTATCTGTCATTTGCTCTTGCGGCATAAGATGCGGAGAATGGCAGGAGACAGAATTACGCTTCTTACGGCTCATAGTTCAGAGAGGACGAAGGCTATTATCATGAAGGCTTGTCAAGAGATTAGTGGTCAATCAAGGATTGGGAACATCGACTCATTAGCTGTGACCATCAGTTGGTCATAAGATAAAAGGTTGTCATCTGATATACAGTGTGTCAAACCTCTCCTCCACGTCCCTCGGCCACAGCAGGCTCAGGATCACTACAGACAATGTGACACTAAGAGCCCCACGTGGAGCCGAAGGGAAGAGCTAAAGCCGAGGTATTGTCGGCGGTGACATGTCATGGCTGCCGGTGCTGCTTGCACCGTAGGAGGCTGCAGACAGAAATAAGCTGTTATTATCTGGATGTTTTGTAACTGTGGCGACATCGAGAGGCAGGAACAACACAACTTACCTCAATAATAGAGACGACAAGTGAAAGGTTGGTGCAGGGTTCATGCAAAGTCCCAGAGAATACGAGGTCAATGCCAAAGGAAATAAAAGAAAACTTCACTGCAAGTTCCGAAATTATTGTGAAGTTTATTCTTTATTGTGGAGAGCGACTGAAAGAAGACATTGGTCTGCACTCAACACAGTTGGAGGCGCTGGTGGAGTGCGATGATGTCCCCTGTTATGATACGGTGGTCTAGGAGCAACATGGAACGAGCTCTGAAGGAAGTGGTAACTATACTGACCGCAGTCCCTAACCTCAACACAACACTAGAAGTAGCCGTGGAATGCTCCTAACTCTCCCTAGGCACCTCGTCACAGCCTAAGAGCTAACTACCCCTAAAGAAAGAAGCAGGAAAGCTATCTTGCCTCAGAAAAAATCCCCAAAGGATAGATTAGCCCCCCACAAATAATGACTGTGAGTGGAGAGGGAAGAGACATACACAGAATGAAACCAGGATGAGCACAGGAGGCCAGTCTAGCTAAATAGATAGGACAGGATGGAATACTGTGCGGTCAGTATAAAACACTACAAAAATCCACGCAGAGTTTACAAAAAATCTCCACACCTGACTAAAGGTGTGGAGGGCAAATCTGCCTCCCAGAGCTTCCAGAAGACAGAATAAATTACACTGATAAGCTGGACAAACATAGAAAGCACAGAATGGATAAGTCCACAATCTATGGACAGAAAAGGGCAAGCAAAAACTTAGCTTAGCTGAATTGGTCAGGATTACAGGGAACTCCAAAGAGATGTGAATCCAACCAGGAACCATTTACAAGTGGCACTGGCTGAAGATAGAGCCAGACTAAAATAGCCGAGCAGAAGAGAAGATAAGTGGAGGCAGCTGATGACAGCTAACTCCAAGGAGCAGCCATACCACTAGAAACCACAAGAGGGAGCCCAAGAGCAGAACTCACAAAAGTGCCACTTACAACAACCGGAGGGAGCCCAAGAGCGGAATTCACAACAGTCCCCATATGACCAAGAGGAAGGAATCCACCGCACTCTCAAAGCTGAAAGTTACTGTAACACTATTGCCGGCATCCCTGCAGGGTTCACCTTCCCCCTCCATGCAGGGACGCCGGCATACTCACTGCTCCGGCCCTGCGGTGTGGTACCCTTCTGCTGGCATGTCTCCTGCTTGGGCACACCGCACATCAGCATGTTTTTAAAGGGGCAGCGCATGCACATAATAAAATGCCCCAGCGAATGGCTGGGAGGTATTTAATATCAGACTCCACCTGCAAGATGGCATCTTGTGTAAATGACTGCCTCCTCCCTAGGGCATCACCGAAGCAGCAATTTTCATTAGTGTGTAGTTTCTCCTACTAGTGAGTTGTGAGGTCCCAATCCCTGATCCCGGTGTGGATAGAGTCCTGAACCTGATTCCCTGGTCCTGGTGTGGCAGTGTCATGAAACTGAATTTCTGGGCACAGTGTGGCCAGCGTACTGAACCAGCTCCTCTGGTTCATGTGCCACCATGCCTGAATCTGCTCCCCTAGTCCATATGCATCCAGAACCTGAACCTGCTCCCCTGATCCATGTGCAGCCAGAGCTGCTCCCTTGATCCTGGTGCAGCCAGAGTCCTGAACCTGCTCCCCTGGTCCTGCTGCGGCGAGTATCTTGAACCAAATCCATGGTCCTGGTGCAGCTAGAGTCCTGAACCGAATCCCTGATCCTGGTGCAGCCAGAGTCCTGAATGTTGTTGCCTCGTCCCGGTGTGGCAAGTGTTATGAAACCGAATCTCTGGTCATGGTGTAGCCAGAATCCTGAACCTGCTCCCCTGGTCCATGTGCCACCAGTTCCTGAATCTGATCCCCTGGTCCATGCGCATCCAGAGCCTGAATGTGCTCCCCTGGTCTTGGTGCAATCAAAGTCCTTGACCTGCTCCCCTGGTCCGTGTGCAGCCAGAGCCTGAACCAGCTCCCCTGGACCTGGTGTGGCAAGTGTCTTCAACATTGTCCTCTGGTCCCAGTGTGGGCTGTCCTGTTCTCGAAGTCCCCTGTTCCCCGTGCGGCCATGCCTGAACATTGTCCCCCAGTCCATTTGCAGCTTGTCCCTGATTCAGTATACTACTCCGGTGTGTCTGAACATAGCCCTAGTCCGTGTCAGTGAACCCGACCCCTGGGGTCAGCAGCTGCAGCCTCGGGATCTGCCTACGAGTGGTACCTGGTGACTATCGGCCTGACTCCACCAGTGAACACCAGGCAGCTGCTTAGCTCGCCCCTCCAAGGCAGGTCTGGTCCTGTGGCACAGTAGGTCTATGAACCACGTGTGCCACCATCGGGCATAACAGATCCAAGACTTTTATTCTTAATTTACCTTGTGCAAAAACGCACGTCGTGTGCTGTATCAGGACAGGAGAGCGAGAAACAAAAGGACGTTTCGACCGGTTCTGGTCCCGGGTCTTTGTCGTGAAGTCACAGAATCGGGATAGGGTCTGACGAGCACAATGGCTGCCACACCCTTACTTATTGGATCCCGCGACCTTACGACAAAGACCTGGGATCACGATGGGATGAAACCTCCTTTTGTTTCTCGCTGTCCGGTCCTGGCACAACACACGACGTGCGTTTTTGCACAATATAAGTCTTGTAACTTTCATCTTATGGAGTGCGGAGGAGGAGTCTTTCCTCTTCTTACATCCACTGAAAGTCAACCATTTACACAAACACCAATGAGTTTCCAGACCTTCCGGTCCTCAGGGTCTTTATGTGGTCGCTGGTGGGAAGAAAGAAAAAATGTGAGATACGATGTGCGGCATCTGATGTGCTACAATGTACCTACATATAGATATTTACACACTGATATGGGGATTGGTAAGATAATGGATCCCATGGGGCCGGCGGGCAGACGGCACTGTGTACTGACGGAAGGCGAGCCGGCGTAGTCCTCGCAAATGATCATGGAGCCGCTTGGAGGAGCATCTGCCTACACACTAACAATGGAACGGTGTAAAACCGTATAATAAGTGACAGACGAGTGTAATAAGTGAGCTCTGATAAATAAATATAATCATACGTACACCGGCTGAGAGGACAGAGGGGTCTTGTCTCTGGATATTGCCTAGAGTGCATGGATGGTAGAGAGGGAGGTGGTGGGGTGCACCAAACCGGAAGAATCGTGGGCGCCATGTCACTGGGACGGGGCATGACCATGTGCTGATGAGTGAATAGGCGGATTAGGGGGTCTGATATGAGACAGAGAATGGGAAGGAAGGAGGGGTGAAGAAGAGTGACAGTGCACTCACCCTCCATCCCGGACAGGCTCAGTCTGCCAGAGAGAAAACCATACAGACCCCATAACCTCGTACTATTGTCAGCAGATGCTTTATGACCGCCTTTGACAACTACAGCGCCTTGTTTGTTCTCGAAACACAGTGCTACCGGTCCCATGGGGTCCATCGCTTGCCAATTCCCTTAGGCATATATATGAGCGTTCTCTCCTCAATATATAAATACTTTCATATATAAATTTCCACCCTTAAGGATATTATTTCTTTTTTTTACTTAACTGCATTTATTTTTGCCTAAAAATCATTTTGTAATTATGTTTCTTAAACATGCTGCACTCTACAGACTCTATATTGCTCTATCAATTGCTGGCTGTGGAATGGGTTAACTGAGAAGCCATCAGTGAGCTTGTTCGAAGAGCGCAGAAAGACCGACGTATAAATTGGACCAAGTTCGGACTGGCCGGTGGCTCTTACGACACGAGTGTGACAGCTGCATAGAAATTCAAGAAGCACTCATGGTCAGGGTGGGAGAGCCGCCAACCAGTCCGATCTCGGTCCGATTTATACATACTTACAGTCGCTCCTCTCTGCAGATTTATCGCAACAGACCACTTCCAAGCTACATTTTCATGGAAACACAAAGCCAAACAGTGCAACATTTTTAATGAAACTTACGGTTTTTTTCTACTATAAGACGCACTTTTTTTCTTCCAAAATTTTGGAGGAAAGTGGGGTGGGGTGGGGTGTGGATGGGAGAGGAGGCAGCAGCCGGCTTCTCTAGCAGCTATCACTCTGCCCGCTGTTAAAGAAAATAAATATATAGCCGCAGCCATCGGGCGATCACATGTGCCCACTATTAAAGAGAATGAATATTTACTGCTCCCCACGCCAATAATCTGGCCCACCTCTGTACACTGAAGCCAGTACCGAGAGGTGAGTGGGACTATGGGCATGGGGAGCAGTGAATATTCATTTTCCTTATTAGTGGGCATTCTGTTAGCCGCAGCCATCGGGCGATCACATGTGCCCACTATTAAAGAGAATGAATATTTACTGCTCCCCACGCCCATAATCTGGCCCACCTCTGTACACTGAAGCCAGTGCCGAGAGGTGAGTGGGACTATGGGCGTGGGGAGCAGTGAATATTCATTTTCCTTATTAGTGGGCATTCGGTCAGCCGCAGCCATCGGGCGATTACATGTGCCCGCTATTAAAGAGAATGAATATTCACTGCTCACCACGCCCATAATCCTGGCACAGTGAGTATTCCTGCAGCTGACCTTAGCATGTGAGGGCACCTGGCAATGACATCATGCACTGTTACACGCTGTCTTGGTAGAGTTTTTCCAAATTTAAAAAAAGTGTCCCTGTAAAAAAAAGAAAAAGAACAAAACAAAATCTAATAAAATTTTACATTTTTACCCACCATATCTTTCATTCCTAAAGATGGTTAGGGCAATAAAATAGTTACATAATAACACACAACAAATATAATAAAAAATAATAAAAAGGTAACATTTTATTTTTAAAATTCTATGTTGTATTTGAGCTAAAAGTGGAATAAACTAGAGGCCAGAAGGTAGACTACAATTACACCAGGATTTTCTTAAAATACAATATATGTTCCTGGGGGGATAAGGGTGAATACGTCACTGGTGGCAGGGATAAGGGCGATGATAACCCTCGCTATGTTCCTGGATGGGCTGTTATATGAGTATATCTGTATTATTATAAGAGGATCTTCAAGGATTAACATCTACAGGAGTGACTAACATTAACAGGCTCGGACTGGCCCACGGGAAAGCAGGAGAATCCTCCGGTAGGCCGCACCTGATGAGTAATGCTATTACATTGGATTCACGATTTGCAGAAAAGGTATAATCTAATCATTCAGTAAACAAGCTAGCCAAATTATCATGACATAGTAGCAAAAGTAACTTTGTGTGCTAGGGTCGGGTTAATTTTACATGTAGATGAACAATGGACCTCAAGAATCAATGTTACTCCTGGGCCATTGCCAACCCAGTCCGATACCAGACATTAACCTTACACTCCACTAAGATGATTGCAGTAGTTTTACCTGCAGTCCCATGTAAATGGCACACGTATAACCATGCTATGTGCTCAATGACTGTCTAGGCTCTGCTATTCCGGCACTTCTAGGTCTTTATTGCTATATCCAACCCCAGCGCTGTTCTTCATAAATATCGCCAGTGACTAGTATGGCCGTGGCGGTAGAATATATTAGGCACGGACAGTGCCCCAGAATAAATACACCTGAAATGACTGCGGGTAATGGCTTGTGAAAATCCTTTATCTAACAACACTGACAATTCGCATGTTTTATTTCCGCTGAACGCAGACAGCGCGGAATATTTAATGCCCCGTTCTGCGGAGCCCGATGTTGGATGTTGCCGCGATTCCCTCACAATGGCGTTTTAATTAAAAGTTAATTGAGTTCGTAAATTAACAAAAAACACAATTAATGTTTCGGAGACGGACGGAACCTCGCACCGCGGACAAATGGATTGTGGTTCAAGGCAACGTGATGTACTACAAAGGAAAGATCACAATCGGCCACAGGCGGGTACAATGGTGCGTAATGCCGGGGAAAGCATCCCCCATTGGAATAAGGCATGGGGAATGTTCAGGGAATCACTTTTTTTATACCTTTTTATTTCTGTACCTAAAAAATAGAAATGCTCCATTTCTCGTAGATTGATTGGTATTTCATCTGTTTGTCCTCCAGAGCTGCACTCCCTCCTCCACCTGCAATTGTCAATGTATTTTGGGTGCAGTTTCCTATTTATAGGTGTTTTCTAACCAATAATACATGACCAAATGTTAGATAAATGTTTGTCCGGACGTGATGTAATTTCTAGGACCCTCCAATGGCCAGAACATGGTGCTCCATCCTCTCATGTCTCTTCAGAAGCACCGTTATGGTGAGGAGGTGCAGGGTGCGATGAGTGACCAGGGCGGCATGTGTTCCCCAATTCCAGTCCTCAAGAACCTCCCACAGGTCATGTTTTCAGGATATCCTTAGTATTGCCCAGGTGATGGAATTATTGCCTGTGGAGGTGACACAGTTATCACTTAAGGAGATCCAGAAAACCGGACCTGTTGGTGGTTCTGGAGGACTGGAGTTGGGAACACTGCCTTAGGGTGAAGTCAGCAGCACCAGCATCCTGGTGTCTTGGGGATCTCTTCACATACAGTAAGGTGACTATTTGGGGGATGTCGTACATTTTTGCGTTGAGGCTCGGAGCTTGTGTTCAACAGAATAATGGGACCTCTTAAGAGACAGGAGAACGGCTCTGGCTCTGCTCAAAGTATCCACGTATAGATGATAAATGTGTGATTTCTGGCTGTAGACCCCACCAGCCCCAATAACGAGGATCCCAAAATCTCCTTTGTGATTGCTGCTGCAGTGAGCATGTGCGACCACTTGGAGTGGTGGTTGCACATGCTCAGTCTTGCCAGAAGTATGCAGTGTAAGGAGTTGGACAAGCTCTGTACGCTGCCTATGGGCCATTCTCAGCTCACACTTATTGGAAAAGCAGTGGCGGTACCCAAGAATGACCACTAGGTAGTCTACACCGTTGTGCTGTCCTCAATCAGGGCTCTGTTTACTTCCCGCTGCCTCGGGACCTGCTGACATCTGGACGATGGGGGTGCTGGGAGTCAGTCCCCACGGATGATATTAATGATAGGTCATCGGTATCTTATTCCTGGACATCCCCTTTAAATATGCTGTAATGACATCATCAGGCCCCAGTGACATCACAAACTATCAATTTCTGGTGTACGCCAGATAGTGGCTTTAGCAGGTGGACCGTACTCTCCTACCTCCACGCGCGTCCGTCCTGATATATCTGGCACACCTTGCTCCATATGACGATACATCTGACACTCCTGATTCATCTTCCCCTGGCGTTCTATTATAACTGGTAATAAATTCCAATTTTAATTCTTACCATGAAGATGTGATATTTAACATCAGGTATAAAGTCATCATTTCCTCCTTTATAATGTAGTGCCCCCCACTCCGGCGTACAGCAGGTGGAGCAGCCGTGTGTGGACTGACAGCTGGAGCCGCCGTCACCGCTCCGCCTGTTGTATTCCGCAGGTGTAGGAGACAATCGCTGATTGTCATTAGGGCGGTGTACGCGGTGGAGGCGGCGCGCGGAGAATCCCGCTCTCTTTTTTTTATTTTTGTATTACTCTCAGTCCTGACATTTGGCAATTCATTTGTCGCTGCTCACAAATGAACGGGCGCAGTGAGCGGGGGTGTAATTACATTTTGGAGGAAGCCGAGATATTACGTGATAAAATATGCAGGTTGTCACTTGTTATTTCTTATATTATGATGATTTATTGGGAAGTTTTCGTGTTTGGGGGGGAAAAAAATTAATGCGACTCCCAGATGTGCGGAGATTTCATTCCACAGTGCAGAATCCGCCGACTATATGGAAAATGGATTTATTAACCCCTTCCTGATATCGCTGGTCCCACGTAAAGCTCAGTGCAATAGTCAGCGGCTTAGATTGTGAATGGAGACACTCGCTGTATAACGGATAGAAAAGCCGCAGTTCATTAGAAGATGATTATTGGAGATTGTGCCGGAAACCCCGAAAGACTGCAGATAAAAGCTTCTCCTACACCCCCAATCACTGCAGAGCCCCTCTACTGGGGAATGGCCAAGGCTCTGTATGCGCTATGCTACGGAATTACCCTTCATCTCTATCATTAATATGGAGAAAGTATGTGCCCCCCACATCCTCCTCCGGGGGCTTCTCTGTCCTCATCTACATCCATAGACATTAATATGGAGAAAGTATGTGCCCCCCACATCCTCCTCCGGGGGCTTCTCTGTCCTCATCTACATCCATAGACAGTAATATGGAGAAAGTATGTGCCCCCCACATCCTCCTCCGGGGGCTTCTCTGTCCTCATCTACATCCATAGACATTAATATGGAGAAAGTATGTGCCCCCCACATCCTCCTCCGGGGGCTTCTCTGTCCTCATCTACATCCATAGACATTAATATGGAGAAAGTATGTGCCCCCCACATCCTCCTCCGGGGGCTTCTCTGTCCTCATCTACATCCATAGACATTAATATGGAGACAGTATGTGCCCCCCACATCCACCTCCGGGGGCTTCTCTGTCCTCATCTACATCCATAGACATTAATATGGAGAAAGTATGTGCCCCCCACATCCTCCTCCGGGGGCTTCTCTGTCCTCATCTACATCCATAGACATTAATATGGAGAAAGTATGTGCCCCCCACATCCTCCTCCGGGGGCTTCTCTGTCCTCATCTACATCCATAGACATTAATATGGAGAAAGTATGTGCCCCCCACATCCTCCTCCGGGGGCTTCTCTGTCCTCATCTACATCCATAGACAGTAATATGGAGAAAGTATGTGCCCCCCACATCCTCCTCCGGGGGCTTCTCTGTCCTCATCTACATCCATAGACATTAATATGGAGAAAGTATGTGCCCCCCACATCCTCCTCCGGGGGCTTCTCTGACCTCATCTATATCCATAGACATTAATATGGAGAAAGAATGTGCCCCCCACATCCTCCTCCGGGGGCTTCTCTGTCCTCATCTACATCCATAGACATTAATATGGAGAAAGTATGTGCCCCCCACATCCACCTCCGGGGGCTTCTCTGTCCTCATCTACATCCATAGACATTAATATGGAGAAAGTATGTGCCCCCCACATCCTCCTCCGGGGGCTTCTCTGTCCTCATCTACATCCATAGACATTAATATGGAGAAAGTATGTGCCCCCCACATCCTCCTCCGGGGGCTTCTGTGTCCTCATCTACATCCATAGACATTAATATGGAGAAAGTATGTGCCCCCCACATCCACCTCCGGGGGCTTCTCTGTCCTCATCTACATCCATAGACATTAATATGGAGAAAGTATGTGCCCCCCACATCCTCCTCCGGGGGCTTCACTGTCCTCATCTACATCCATAGACATTAATATGGAGAAAGTATGTGCCCCCCACATCCTCCTCCGGGGGCTTCTCTGTCCTCATCTACATCCATAGACATTAATATGGAGAAAGTATGTGCCCCCCACATCCTCCTCCGGGGGCTTCACTGTCCTCATCTACATCCATAGACATTAATATGGAGAAAGTATGTGCCCCCCACATCATCCTCCGGGGGCTTCACTGTCCTCATCTACATCCATAGACATTAATATGGAGACAGTATGTGCCCCCCACATCCACCTCCGGGGGCTTCTCTGTCCTCATCTACATCCATAGACATTAATATGGAGAAAGTATGTGCCCCCCACATCCACCTCCGGGGGCTTCTCTGTCCTCATCTACATCCATAGACATTAATATGGAGACAGTATGTGCCCCCCACATCCACCTCCGGGGGCTTCTCTGTCCTCATCTACATCCATAGACATTAATATGGAGAAAGTATGTGCCCCCCACATCCTCCTCCGGGGGCTTCTCTGTCCTCATCTACATCTATAGACATTAATATGGAGAAAGTATGTGCCCCCCACATCCACCTCTGGGGGCTTCACTGTCCTCATCTACATCTATAGACATTAATATGGAGACAGTATGTGCCCCCACATCCACCTCCGGGGGCTTCTCTGTCCTCATCTACATTCATAGACATTAATATGGAGAAAGTATGTGCCCCCCACATCCTCCTCCGGGGGCTTCTCAGTCCTCATCTACATCCATAGACATTAATATGGAGAAAGTATGTGCCCCCCACATCCACCTCCGGGGGCTTCTCTGTCCTCATCTACATCCATAGACATTAATATGGAGAAAGTATGTGCCCCCCACATCCAGCTCCGGGGGCTTCTCTGTCCTCATCTACATCCATAGACATTAATATGGAGAAAGTATGTGCCCCCCACATCCTCCTCCGGGGGCTTCTCAGTCCTCATCTACATCCATAGACATTAATATGGAGAAAGTATGTGCCCCCCACATCCACCTCCGGGGGCTTCTCTGTCCTCATCTACATTCATAGACATTAATATGGAGAAAGTATGTGCCCCCCACATCCACCTCCGGGGGCTTCTCTGTCCCCATCTACATCCATAGACATTAATATGGAGAAAGTATGTGCCCCCCACATCCACCTCCGGGGGCTTCTCTGTCCTCATCTACATCCATAGACATTAATATGGAGAAAGTATGTGCCCCCCACATCCTCCTCCGGGGGCTTCTCTGTCCTCATCTACATCCATAGACATTAATATGGAGACAGTATGTGCCCCCAACATCCTCCTCCGGGGGCTTCTCTGTCCTCATCTACATCCATAGACATTAATATGGAGACAGTATGTGCCCCCCACATCCACCTCCGGGGGCTTCTCTGTCCTCATCTACATCCATAGACATTAATATGGAGAAAGTATGTGCCCCCCACATCCTCCTCCGGGGGCTTCTCTGTCCTCATCTACATCCATAGATATTAATATGGAGAAAGTATGTGCCCCCCACATCCACCTCCGGGGGCTTCACTGTCCTCATCTACATCCATAGACATTAATATGGAGAAAGTATGTGCCCCCCACATCCTCCTCCGGGGGCTTCTCTGTCCTCATCTACATCCATAGACATTAATATGGAGAAAGTATGTGCCCCCCACATCCACCTCCGGGGGCTTCACTGTCCTCATCTACATCCATAGACATTAATATGGAGAAAGTATGTGCCCCCCACATCCTCCTCCGGGGGCTTCTCTGTCCTCATCTACATCCATAGATATTAATATGGAGACAGTATGTGCCCCCCACATCCACCTCCGGGGGCTTCTCTGTCCTCATCTACATCCATAGACATTAATATGGAGAAAGTATGTGCCCCCCACATCCTCCTCCGGGGGCTTCTCTGTCCTCATCTACATCCATAGACATTAATATGGAGAAAGTATGTGCCCCCCACATCCTCCTCCGGGGGCTTCTCTGTCCTCATCTACATCCATAGACATTAATATGGAGAAAGTATGTGCCCCCCACATCCACCTCCGGGGGCTTCTCTGTCCTCATCTACATCCATAGACATTAATATGGAGAAAGTATGTGCCCCCCACATCCTCCTCCGGGGGCTTCTCTGTCCTCATCTACATCCATAGACATTAATATGGAGAAAGTATGTGCCCCCCACATCCTCCTCCGGGGGCTTCTCTGTCCTCATCTACATCCATAGACATTAATATGGAGAAAGTATGTGCCCCCCACATCCTCCTCCGGGGGCTTCTCTGTCCTCATCTACATCCATAGACATTAATATGGAGAAAGTATGTGCCCCCCACATCCTCCTCCGGGGGCTTCTCTGTCCTCATCTACATCCATAGACATTAATATGGAGAAAGTATGTGCCCCCCACATCCTCCTCCGGGGGCTTCTCTGTCCTCATCTACATCCATAGACATTAATATGGAGACAGTATGTGCCCCCCACATCCTCCTCCGGGGGCTTCTCTGTCCTCATCTACATCCATAGACATTAATATGGAGAAAGTATGTGCCCCCCACATCCTCCTCCGGGGGCTTCTCTGTCCTCATCTACATCCATAGACATTAATATGGAGAAAGTATGTGCCCCCCACATCCTCCTCCGGGGGCTTCTCTGTCCTCATCTACATCCATAGACATTAATATGGAGAAAGTATGTGCCCCCCACATCCACCTCCGGGGGCTTCTCTGTCCTCATCTACATCCATAGACATTAATATGGAGAAAGTATGTGCCCCCCACATCCTCCTCCGGGGGCTTCTCTGTCCTCATCTACATCCATAGACATTAATATGGAGAAAGTATGTGCCCCCCACATCCACCTCCGGGGGCTTCTCTGTCCTCATCTACATCCATAGACATTAATATGGAGAAAGTATGTGCCCCCCACATCCTCCTCCGGGGGCTTCTCTGTCCTCATCTACATCCATAGACATTAATATGGAGAAAGTATGTGCCCCCCACATCCACCTCCGGGGGCTTCTCTGTCCTCATCTACATCCATAGACATTAATATGGAGAAAGTATGTGCCCCCCACATCCTCCTCCGGGGGCTTCTCTGTCCTCATCTACATCCATAGACATTAATATGGAGAAAGTATGTGCCCCCCACATCCACCTCCGGGGGCTTCTCTGTCCTCATCTACATCCATAGACATTAATATGGAGAAAGTATGTGCCCCCCACATCCACATCCGGGGGCTTCTCTGTCCTCATCTACATCCATAGACATTAATATGGAGACAGTATGTGCCCCCCACATCCTCCTCCGGGGGCTTCACTGTCCTCATCTACATCCATAGACATTAATATGGAGACAGTATGTGCCCCCCACATCCACCTCCGGGGGCTTCTCTGTCCTCATCTACATCCATAGACATTAATATGGAGAAAGTATGTGCCCCCCACATCCTCCTCCGGGGGCTTCTCTGTCCTCATCTACATCCATAGACATTAATATGGAGAAAGTATGTGCCCCCCACATCCACCTCCGGGGGCTTCTCTTTCTTCATCTACATCCATAGACATTAATATGGAGACAGTGTGTGCCCCCCACATCCTCCTCCGGGGGCTTCACTGTCCTCATCTACATCCATAGACATTAATATGGAGAAAGTATGTGTCCCCACATCCACCTCCGGGGGCTTCTCTGTCCTCATCTACATCCATAGACATTAATATGGAGAAAGTATGTGCCCCCCACATCCACCTCCGGGGGCTTCTCTGTCCTCATCTACATCCATAGACATTAATATGGAGAAAGTATGTGCCCCCCACATCCACCTCCGGGGGCTTCTCTGTCCTCATCTACATCCATAGACATTAATATGGAGAAAGTATGTGTCCCCACATCCACCTCCGGGGGCTTCTCTGTCCTCATCTACATCCATAGACATTAATATGGAGAAAGTATGTGCCCCCCACATCCACCTCCGGGGGCTTCTCTGTCCTCATCTACATCCATAGACATTAATATGGAGAAAGTATGTGCCCCCCACATCCACCTCCGGGGGCTTCTCTGTCCCCATCTACATCCATAGACATTAATATGGAGAAAGTATGTGCCCCCCACATCCACCTCCGGGGGCTTCTCTGTCCTCATCTACATCCATAGACATTAATATGGAGAAAGTATGTGCCCCCCACATCCTCCTCCGGGGGCTTCTCTGTCCTCATCTACATCCATAGACATTAATATGGAGACAGTATGTGCCCCCAACATCCTCCTCCGGGGGCTTCTCTGTCCTCATCTACATCCATAGACATTAATATGGAGACAGTATGTGCCCCCCACATCCACCTCCGGGGGCTTCACTGTCATCTACATCCATAGACATTAATATGGAGACAGTATGTGCCCCCCACATCCTCCTCCGGGGGCTTCTCTGTCCTCATCTACATCCATAGACATTAATATGGAGAAAGTATGTGCCCCCCACATCCTCCTCCGGGGGCTTCTCTGTCCTCATCTACATCCATAGACATTAATATGGAGAAAGTATGTGCCCCCCACATCCACCTCCGGGGGCTTCTCTGTCCTCATCTACATCCATAGACATTAATATGGAGACAGTATGTGCCCCCCACATCCTCCTCCGGGGGCTTCTCTGTCCTCATCTACATCCATAGACATTAATATGGAGAAAGTATGTGCCCCCCACATCCACCTCCGGGGGCTTCTCTGTCCTCATCTACATCCATAGACATTAATATGGAGAAAGTATGTGCCCCCCACATCCACCTACGGGGGCTTCTGTGTCCTCATCTACATCCATAGACATTAATATGGAGAAAGTATGTGCCCCCCACATCCTCCTCCGGGGGCTTCTCTGTCCTCATCTACATCCATAGACATTAATATGGAGAAAGTATGTGCCCCCCACATCCACCTCCGGGGGCTTCTGTGTCCTCATCTACATCCATAGACATTAATATGGAGAAAGTATGTGCCCCCCACATCCTCCTCCGGGGGCTTCTGTGTCCTCATCTACATCCATAGACATTAATATGGAGAAAGTATGTGCCCCCCACATCCTCCTCCGGGGGCTTCTCTGTCCTCATCTACATCCATAGACATTAATATGGAGAAAGTATGTGCCCCCCACATCCTCCTCCGGGGGCTTCTCTGTCCTCATCTACATCCATAGACATTAATATGGAGAAAGTATGTGCCCCCCACATCCACCTCCGGGGGCTTCTCTGTCCTCATCTACATCCATAGACATTAATATGGAGAAAGTATGTGCCCCCCACATCCTCCTCCGGGGGCTTCTCTGTCCTCATCTACATCCATAGACATTAATATGGAGAAAGTATGTGCCCCCCACATCCTCCACCGGGGGCTTCTCTGTCCTCATCTACATCCATAGACATTAATATGGAGACAGTATGTGCCCCCCACATCCTCCTCCGGGGGCTTCTCTGTCCTCATCTACATCCATAGACATTAATATGGGGAAAGTATGTGCCCCCCACATCCTCCTCCGGGGGCTTCTCTGTCCTCATCTACATCCATAGACATTAATATGGAGAAAGTGTGTGCCCCCAACATCCTCCTCCGGGGGCTTCACTGTCCTCATCTACATTCATAGACATTAATATGGAGAAAGTATGTGCCCCCCACATCCTCCTCCGGGGGCTTCTCTGTCCTCATCTACATCCATAGACATTAATATGGAGAAAGTATGTGCCCCCACATCCTCCTCCGGGGGCTTCTCTGTCCTCATCTACATCCATAGACATTAATATGGGGAAAGTATGTGCCCCCCACATCCTCCTCCGGGGGCTTCTCTGTCCTCATCTACATCCATAGACATTAATATGTGGAGAAAGTATGTGCCCCCCACATCCTCCTCCGGGGGCTTCTCTGTCCTCATCTACATCCATAGACATTAATATGGAGACAGTATGTGCCCCCCACATCCTCCTCCGGGGGCTTCTCTGTCCTCATCTACATCCATAGACATTAATATGGAGAAAGTATGTGCCCCCCACATCCTCCTCCGGGGGCTTCTCTGTCCTCATCTACATCCATAGACATTAATATGGAGAAAGTATGTGCCCCCCACATCCTCCTCCGGGGGCTTCTCTGTCCTCATCTACATCTATAGACATTAATATGGAGAAAGTATGTGCCCCCCACATCCTCCTCCGGGGGCTTCTCTGTCCTCATCTACATTCATAGACATTAATATGGAGAAAGTATGTGCCCCCCACATCCACCTCCGGGGGCTTCTCTGTCCTCATCTACATCCATAGACATTAATATGGAGACAGTATGTGTCCCCCACATCCACCTCCGGGGGCTTCTCTGTCCTCATCTACATCCATAGACATTAATATGGAGAAAGTATGTGCCCCCCACATCCACCTCCGGGGGCTTCACTGTCCTCATCTACATCCATAGACATTAATATGGAGAAAGTATGTGCCCCCCACATCCACCTCCGGGGGCTTCACTGTCCTTATCTACATCCATAGACATTAATATGGAGAAAGTATGTGCCCCCCACATCCTCCTCCGGGGGCTTCTCTGTCCTCATCTACATCCATAGACATTAATATGGAGAAAGTATGTGCCCCCCACATCCACCTCCGGGGGCTTCTCTGTCCTCATCTACATCCATAGACATTAATATGGAGAAAGTATGTGCCCCCCACATCCTCCTCCGGGGGCTTCTCTGTCTCATCTACATCCATAGACATTAATATGGAGAAAGTATGTGCCCCCCACATCCTCCTCCGGGGGCTTCACTGTCCTCATCTACATCCATAGACATTAATATGGAGAAAGTATGTGCCCCCCACATCCACCTACGGGGGCTTCTGTGTCCTCATCTACATCCATAGACATTAATATGGAGAAAGTATGTGCCCCCCACATCCTCCTCCGGGGGCTTCTCTGTCCTCATCTACATCCATAGACATTAATATGGAGAAAGTATGTGCCCCCCACATCCACCTCCGGGGGCTTCTGTGTCCTCATCTACATCCATAGACATTAATATGGAGAAAGTATGTGCCCCCCACATCCTCCTCCGGGGGCTTCTGTGTCCTCATCTACATCCATAGACATTAATATGGAGAAAGTATGTGCCCCCCACATCCTCCTCCGGGGGCTTCTCTGTCCTCATCTACATCCATAGACATTAATATGGAGAAAGTATGTGCCCCCCACATCCTCCTCCGGGGGCTTCTCTGTCCTCATCTACATCCATAGACATTAATATGGAGAAAGTATGTGCCCCCCACATCCACCTCCGGGGGCTTCTCTGTCCTCATCTACATCCATAGACATTAATATGGAGAAAGTATGTGCCCCCCACATCCTCCTCCGGGGGCTTCTCTGTCCTCATCTACATCCATAGACATTAATATGGAGAAAGTATGTGCCCCCACATCCTCCTCCGGGGGCTTCTCTGTCCTCATCTACATCCATAGACATTAATATGGGGAAAGTATGTGCCCCCAACATCCTCCTCCGGGGGCTTCTCTGTCCTCATCTACATCCATAGACATTAATATGGAGAAAGTGTGTGCCCCCAACATCCTCCTCCGGGGGCTTCACTGTCCTCATCTACATTCATAGACATTAATATGGAGAAAGTATGTGCCCCCCACATCCTCCTCCGGGGGCTTCTCTGTCCTCATCTACATCCATAGACATTAATATGGAGAAAGTATGTGCCCCCACATCCTCCTCCGGGGGCTTCTCTGTCCTCATCTACATCCATAGACATTAATATGGAGAAAGTGTGTGCCCCCAACATCCTCCTCCGGGGGCTTCACTGTCCTCATCTACATTCATAGACATTAATATGGAGAAAGTATGTGCCCCCCACATCCTCCTCCGGGGGCTTCTCTGTCCTCATCTACATCCATAGACATTAATATGGAGAAAGTATGTGCCCCCACATCCTCCTCCGGGGGCTTCTCTGTCCTCATCTACATCCATAGACATTAATATGGGGAAAGTATGTGCCCCCCACATCCTCCTCCGGGGGCTTCTCTGTCCTCATCTACATCCATAGACATTAATATGTGGAGAAAGTATGTGCCCCCCACATCCTCCTCCGGGGGCTTCTCTGTCCTCATCTACATCCATAGACATTAATATGGAGAAAGTATGTGCCCCCCACATCCTCCTCCGGGGGCTTCTCTGTCCTCATCTACATCCATAGACATTAATATGGAGAAAGTATGTGCCCCCCACATCCTCCTCCGGGGGCTTCTCTGTCCTCATCTACATCTATAGACATTAATATGGAGAAAGTATGTGCCCCCCACATCCTCCTCCGGGGGCTTCTCTGTCCTCATCTACATTCATAGACATTAATATGGAGAAAGTATGTGCCCCCCACATCCACCTCCGGGGGCTTCTCTGTCCTCATCTACATCCATAGACATTAATATGGAGACAGTATGTGTCCCCCACATCCACCTCCGGGGGCTTCTCTGTCCTCATCTACATCCATAGACATTAATATGGAGAAAGTATGTGCCCCCCACATCCACCTCCGGGGGCTTCACTGTCCTCATCTACATCCATAGACATTAATATGGAGAAAGTATGTGCCCCCCACATCCACCTCCGGGGGCTTCTCTGTCCTCATCTACATCCATAGACATTAATATAGAGAAAGTATGTGCCCCCCACATCCTCCTCCGGGGGCTTCTCTGTCTCATCTACATCCATAGACATTAATATGGAGAAAGTATGTGCCCCCCACATCCTCCTCCGGGGGCTTCTCTGTCCTCATCTACATCCATAGACATTAATATGGAGAAAGTATGTGCCCCCACATCCTCCTCCGGGGGCTTCTCTGTCCTCATCTACATCCATAGACATTAATATGGGGAAAGTATGTGCCCCCCACATCCTCCTCCGGGGGCTTCTCTGTCCTCATCTACATCCATAGACATTAATATGGAGAAAGTGTGTGCCCCCAACATCCTCCTCCGGGGGCTTCACTGTCCTCATCTACATTCATAGACATTAATATGGAGAAAGTATGTGCCCCCCACATCCTCCTCCGGGGGCTTCTCTGTCCTCATCTACATCCATAGACATTAATATGGAGAAAGTATGTGCCCCCCACATCCACCTCCGGGGGCTTCACTGTCCTCATCTACATCCATAGACATTAATATGGAGAAAGTATGTGCCCCCCACATCCACCTCCGGGGGCTTCTCTGTCCTCATCTACATCCATAGACATTAATATAGAGAAAGTATGTGCCCCCCACATCCTCCTCCGGGGGCTTCTCTGTCTCATCTACATCCATAGACATTAATATGGGGAAAGTATGTGCCCCCCACATCCTCCTCCGGGGGCTTCTCTGTCCTCATCTACATCCATAGACATTAATATGTGGAGAAAGTATGTGCCCCCCACATCCTCCTCCGGGGGCTTCTCTGTCCTCATCTACATCCATAGACATTAATATGGAGACAGTATGTGCCCCCCACATCCTCCTCCGGGGGCTTCTCTGTCCTCATCTACATCCATAGACATTAATATGGAGAAAGTATGTGCCCCCCACATCCTCCTCCGGGGGCTTCTCTGTCCTCATCTACATCCATAGACATTAATATGGAGAAAGTATGTGCCCCCCACATCCTCCTCCGGGGGCTTCTCTGTCCTCATCTACATCTATAGACATTAATATGGAGAAAGTATGTGCCCCCCACATCCTCCTCCGGGGGCTTCTCTGTCCTCATCTACATTCATAGACATTAATATGGAGAAAGTATGTGCCCCCCACATCCACCTCCGGGGGCTTCTCTGTCCTCATCTACATCCATAGACATTAATATGGAGACAGTATGTGTCCCCCACATCCACCTCCGGGGGCTTCTCTGTCCTCATCTACATCCATAGACATTAATATGGAGAAAGTATGTGCCCCCCACATCCACCTCCGGGGGCTTCACTGTCCTCATCTACATCCATAGACATTAATATGGAGAAAGTATGTGCCCCCCACATCCACCTCCGGGGGCTTCTCTGTCCTCATCTACATCCATAGACATTAATATAGAGAAAGTATGTGCCCCCCACATCCTCCTCCGGGGGCTTCTCTGTCTCATCTACATCCATAGACATTAATATGGAGAAAGTATGTGCCCCCCACATCCTCCTCCGGGGGCTTCTCTGTCCTCATCTACATCCATAGACATTAATATGGAGAAAGTATGTGCCCCCCACATCCTCCTCCGGGGGCTTCTCTGTCCTCATCTACATCCATAGACATTAATATGGAGAAAGTATGTGCCCCCCACATCCTCCTCCGGGGGCTTCTCTGTCCTCATCTACATCCATAGACATTAATATGGAGAAAGTATGTGCCCCCCACATCCACCTCCGGGGGCTTCTCTGTCCTCATCTACATCCATAGACATTAATATAGAGACAGTATGTGCCCCCCACATCCTCCTTCGGGGGCTTCTCTGTCCTCACCTACATCCATAGACATTAATATGGAGAAAGTATGTGCCCCCCACATCCACCTCCGGGGGCTTCTCTGTGCTCATCTACATCCATAGACATTAATATGGAGACAGTATGTGCCCCCCACATCCACCTCCGGGGGCTTCTCTGTCCTCTCTACATCCATAGACATTAATATAGAGAAAGTATGTGCCCCCCACATCCTCCTCCGGGGGCTTCTCTGTCCTCATCTACATCCATAGACATTAATATGGAGAAAGTATGTGCCCCCCACATCCACCTCCGGGGGCTTCTCTGTCCTCATCTACATCCATAGACATTAATATGGAGAAAGTATGTGCCCCCCACATCCACCTCCGGGGGCTTCACTGTCCTCATCTACATCCATAGACATTAATATGGAGAAAGTATGTGCCCCCCACATCCTCCTCCGGGGGCTTCTCTGTCCTTCATCTACATCCATAGACATTAATATGGAGAAAGTATGTGCCCCCCACATCCACCTCCGGGGGCTTCTCTGTCCTCATCTACATCCATAGACATTAATATGGAGAAAGTATGTGACCCCCACATCCTCCTCCGGGGGCTTCTCTGTCCTCATCTACATCCATAGACATTAATATGGAGAAAGTATGTGCCCCCACATCCACGTCCGGGGGCTTCTCTGTCCTCATCTACATCCATAGACATTAATATGGAGACAGTATGTGCCCCCCACATCCACCTCCGGGGGCTTCTCTGTCCTCATCTACATCTATAGACATTAATATGGAGAAAGTATGTGCCCCCCACATCCAGCTCCGGGGGCTTCTCTGTCCTCATCTACATCCATAGACATTAATATGGAGACAGTATGTGCCCCCCACATCCACCTCCGGGGGCTTCACTGTCCTCATCTACATCCATAGACATTAATATGGAGAAAGTATGTGCCCCCCACATCCACCTCCGGGGGCTTCTCTGTCCTCATCTACATCCATAGACATTAATATGGAGAAAGTATGTGACCCCCACATCCTCCTCCGGGGGCTTCTCTGTCCTCATCTACATCCATAGACATTAATATGGAGAAAGTATGTGACCCCCACATCCTCCTCCGGGGGCTTCTCTGTCCTCATCTACATCCATAGACATTAATATGGAGAAAGTATGTGACCCCCACATCCTCCTCCGGGGGCTTCTCTGTCCTCATCTACATCCATAGACATTAATATGGAGACAGTATGTGCCCCCCACATCCACCTCCGGGGGCTTCTCTGTCCTCATCTACATCCATAGACAGTAATATGGAGAAAGTATGTGCCCCCCACATCCACCTCCGGGGGCTTCTCTGTCCTCATCTACATCCATAGACATTAATATGGAGAAAGTATGTGCCCCCCACATCCATCTCCGGGGGCTTCTCTGTCCTCATCTACATCCATAGACATTAATATGGAGAAAGGACTAGAAATAGGAAAAACCCAATGTGGCTAAACAAAGAAGTAAGACAGGCAATTAACAGTAAAAAGAAAGCATTTGCACTACTAAAGCAGGATGGCACCATTGAAGCTCTAAAAAACTATAGGGAGAAAAATACTTTATCTAAAAAACTAATTAAAGCTGCCAAAAAGGAAACAGAGAAGCACATTGCTAAGGAGAGTAAAACTAATCCCAAACTGTTCTTCAACTATATCAATAGTAAAAGAATAAAAACTGAAAATGTAGGCCCCTTAAAAAATAGTGAGGAAAGAATGGTTGTAGATGACGAGGAAAAAGCTAACATATTAAACACCTTCTTCTCCACGGTATTCACGGTGGAAAATGAAATGCTAGGTGAAATCCCAAGAAACAATGAAAACCCTATATTAAGGGTCACCAATCTAACCCAAGAAGAGGTGCGAAACCGGCTAAATAAGATTAAAATAGATAAATCTCCGGGTCCGGATGGCATACACCCACGAGTACTAAGAGAACTAAGTAATGTAATAGATAAACCATTATTTTTCTTACTTTCGACTCTGCAAAAACTCTTACTGTTTCACTTATTCATTCTCGTCTGGACTATTGTAACTCTCTACTAATCGGCCTCCCTCTTACCAAACTCTCCCCGCTCCAATCTGTCCTGAATGCTGCTGCCAGGATCATATTCCTCACCAACCGTTACACCGATGCCTCTACCTTGTGCCAGTCATTACACTGGTTACCCATCCACTCAAGAATCCAGTACAAAACTACTACCCTCATCCACAAAGCACTCCATGGCTCAGCACCACCCTACATCTCCTCTCTGGTCTCAGTCTACCACCCTACCCGTGCCCTCCGCTCCGCTGATGACCTCAGGTTAGCATCCTCAATAATCAGAACCTCCCACTCCCGTCTCCAAGACTTTACACGTGCTGCGCCGATTCTTTGGAATGCACTACCTAGGATAATACGATTAATCCCCAATCCCCACAGTTTTAAGCGTGCCCTAAAAACTCATTTGTTCAGACTGGCCTACCGCCTCAATGCATTAACCTAACGATCCCTGTGTGGCCTATATTAAAAAAAAAATAAAATAAATTAATTAACTGGTTCATGCAGCTTTACATGAACACCCAAGCCTTACACTATGGCTGGTCCGAATAACTATAGCAATTGTTACCATCCACCTCTCGTGTCTCCCCTTTTCCTCATAGTTTGTAAGCTTACGAGCAGGGCCCTCACTCCTCTTGATATCTGTTTTGAACTGTATTTCTGTTATGCTGTAATGTCTATTGTATGTACAAGTCCCCTCTATAATTTGTAAAGCGCTGCGGAATATGTTGGCGCTATATAAATAAAAATTATTATTATTATTATTATTATTATTTCTTATTTTCAGGGACTCTATAGCGACAGGGTCTGTTCCGCAGGACTGGCGCATAGCAAATGTGGTGCCAATATTCAAAAAGGGCTCTAAAAGTGAACCTGGAAATTATAGGCCAGTAAGTCTAACCTCTATTGTTGGTAAAATATTTGAAGGGTTTCTGAGGGATGTTATTCTGGATTATCTCAATGAGAATAACTGTTTAACTCCATATCAGCATGGGTTTATGAGAAATCGCTCCTGTCAAACCAATCTAATCAGTTTTTATGAAGCGGTAAGCTATAGGCTGGACCACGGTGAGTCATTGGACGTGGTATATCTCGATTTTTCCAAAGCGTTTGATACCGTGCCGCACAAGAGGTTGGTACACAAAATGAGAATGCTTGGTCTGGGGGAAATTGTGTGTAAATGGGTTAGTAACTGGCTTAGTGATAGAAAGCAGAGGGTGGTTATAAATGGTATAGTCTCTAACTGGGTCGCTGTGACCAGTGGGGTACCGCAGGGGTCAGTATTGGGACCTGTTCTCTTCAACATATTCATTAATGATCTGGTAGAAGGTTTACACAGTAAAATATCGATATTTGCAGATGATACAAAACTATGTAAAGCAGTTAATACAAGAGAAGATAGTATTCTGCAACAGATGGATCTGGATAAGTTGGAAACTTGGGCTGAAAGGTGGCAGATGAGGTTTAACAATGATAAATGTAAGGTTATACACATGGGAAGAAGGAATCAATATCACCATTACACACTGAACGGGAAACCACTGGGTAAATCTGACAGGGAGAAGGACTTGAGGATCCTAGTTAATGATAAACTTACCTGGAGCAGCCAGTGCCAGGCAGCAGCTGCCAAGGCAAACAGGATCATGGGGTGCATTAAAAGAGGTCTGGATACACATGATGAGAGCATTATACTGCCTCTGTACAAATCCCTAGTTAGACCGCACATGGAGTACTGTGTCCAGTTTTGGGCACCGGTGCTCAGGAAGGATATAATGGAACTAGAGAGAGTACAAAGGAGGGCAACAAAATTAATAAAGGGGATGGGAGAACTACAATACCCAGATAGATTAGCGAAATTAGGATTATTTAGTCTAGAAAAAAGACGACTGAGGGGCGATCTAATAACCATGTATAAGTATATAAGGGGACAATACAAATATCTCGCTGAGGATCTGTTTATACCAAGGAAGGTGACGGGCACAAGGGGGCATTCTTTGCGTCTGGAGGAGAGAAGGTTTTTCCACCAACATAGAAGAGGATTCTTTACTGTTAGGGCAGTGAGAATCTGTAATTGCTTGCCTGAGGAGGTGGTGATGGCGAACTCAGTCGAGGGGTTCAAGAGAGGCCTGGATGTCTTCCTGGAGCAGAACAATATTGTATCATACAATTATTAGGTTCTGTAGAAGGACGTAGATCTGGGGATTTATTATGATGGAATATAGGCTGAACTGGATGGACAAATGTCTTTTTTCGGCCTTACTAACTATGTTACTATGTTACTATGTTAATATGGAGAAAGTATGTGCCCCCCACATCCACCTCCGGGGGCTTCTCTGTCGTCATCTACATCCATAGACATTAATACATGTGCATCTCACAAAATTAGAATATCATCTAATAGAGTCATTACACACAGAGTGATCTATTTCTGTTTATTTCTGTTAATGTTGATGATTATGGCTTACAGCCAATGAAAACCCCAAAGTCATTATCTCAGTAAATTAGAATACTTTATAACACCAGCTGAAAAATGATATTAAAATCTGAAAGGTTGGCCTACTGAAATGTATGTTCAGTAAATGCACTCAATACTTGGTCGCGGCTCCTTTTGCATTAATTATTGCATCAATGCAGCATGACATGGAGGCGATCAGCCTGTGGCACTGCTGAGGGGTTATGGAAGCCCAGGTTGCTTTGATAGCAGCCTTCAGCTCGTCTGCGTTGTTGGGTCTGGTGTCTCTCATCTTCCTCTTGACAATACTCCACAGATTCTCTATGGAGTTAAGGTCAGGTGAGTTTGCTGCCAATCAAGCCCAGTGATACTGTTATTTGTACACCAGGTATTGGTACTTTTGGCCGTGTGGGCAGGGGCCAAGTCCTGCTGGAGAATGACATTTCCATCTCCATAAAGCTTGTCGGCAGAGGGAAGCATGAAGTGCTGTAAATTTTCCTGGTAGACGGCTGCGCTGGCTTTGGTCTTGATAACACAGTGGACCTTCACCAGCAGATGACATGGCTCCCCAAACCATCACTGATTGTGGAGACTTCACACTAGACCTTGGAAGTCAGGGTTCCAGAGTCTGGAGGAAGAGCGGAGAGGCCACAATCCAAGCTGCTGGAGGTGCAGTGTGAAGTCTCCACCATCAGTAACGTTACATTCTGTAATAACAAAATGTACAGAAAACTTTGACTGACATCTGGTAATAATCTGCAGGTATAAAAATATCAGGAACGCGAAAGCCGATCATCCAAAAACAGGATGTCACAGGTGTCCATCAGGACTGACACATAAAAAACCTGACAGTACAGACACCCACAGCAAACATGTATATATATGTATATACGAATATCAGAGAGACAGAAACATACTCCTACAGCAGCTCAGTATCGATGCGCAGCACTCAAAGACTGTGGAGTATAACAGCTAAATTCATACCCAAAGAATCAGTATTATAGTAGTTATATTCTTGTACATAGGGGCAGTATTATAGTAGTTATAATCTTGTACATAGGTGCAGTATTATAGTAGTTATATTCTTGTACATAGGGGCAGTATTATAGTAGTTATATTCTTGTACATAGGTGCAGTATTATAGTAGTTATATTCTTGTACATAGGAGCAGCATTATAGTAGTTATATTCTTGTACATAGGAGCAGTATTATAGTAGTTATATTCTTGTACATAGAAGCAGTATTATAGTAGTTATATTCTTGTACATAGGAGCAGTATTATAGTAGTTATATTCTTGTACATAGGAGCAGTATTATAGTAGTTTTATTCTTGTACATAGGAGCAGTATTAGAGCAGTATTATAGTAGTTATATTCTTGTACATAGGGGAAGTATTATAGTAGTTATATTCTTGTACATAGGAGCAGTATTATAGTAGTTATATTCTTGTACACAGGGGACAGTATTATAGTAGTTATATTCTTGTACATAGGAGCAGTATTATAGTAGTTATAGTCTTGTACATAGGGTCAGTATTATAGTAGTTATATTCTTGTACATAGGAGCAGTATTATAGTAGTTATATTCTTGTACATAGGAGCAGTATTATAGTAGTTATATTCTTGTACATAGGAGCAGTATTATAGTAGTTATATTCTTGTACATAGGGGCAGTATTATAGTAGTTATATTCTTGTACATAGGAGCAGTATTATAGTAGTTATATTCTTGTACACAGGGGACAGTATTATAGTAGTTATATTCTTGTACATAGGAGCAGTATTATAGTAGTTATAGTCTTGTACATAGGGTCAGTATTATAGTAGTTATATTCTTGTACATAGGAGCAGTATTATAGTAGTTATATTCTTGTACATAGGAGCAGTATTATAGTAGTTATATTCTTGTACACAGGGGACAGTATTATAGTAGTTATATTCTTGTACATAGGAGCAGTATTATCTATATATATAATTGCCTAAGGGTTTTTCCGTCTGTCTGTCTGTCTGTCTGTCTGTCCTGGAAATCCCGGCTCTTTGATTGGTCAAGGCCGCCAGGCATCGACGTAGAAATCCCGCGTCTCTGATTGGTTGAGGCCGCCAGGCCTCGACCAATCAGCGACGGGCACAGCGACGATGATGTCATAAAGGACGTAGACATCCCGCGTCTCTGATTGGTCGAGGCCGCCAGGCCTCGACCAATCAGCAACGGGCACAGCGACGATGATGTCATAATGGTTGCCATGGCGACCATGATGTCATAAAGGTTGCCTCGATCAATCAGCGACAGACACAGTCTGCCGCGAATTCTGGAATCATCATTGTCCATATACTACGGGGACATGCATATTCTAGAATACCCGATGCGTTAGAATCGGGCCACAGTCTAGTAGTAGTTATATTCTTGTACATAGGAGCAGTATTATAGTAGTTTTATTCTTGTACATAGGAGCAGTATTAGAGCAGTATTATAGTAGTTATATTCTTGTACATAGGGGATGTATTATAGTAGTTATATTCTTGTAAATAGGAGCAGTATTATAGTAGTTATATTCTTGTACACAGGGGACAGTATTATAGTAGTTATATTCTTGTATATAGGAGCAGTATTATAGTAGTTATAGTCTTGTACATAGGGGCAGTATTATAGTAGTTATATTCTTGTACATAGGAGCAGTATTATAGTAGTTATATTCTTGTACATAGGAGCAGTATTATAGTAGTTATATTGTTGTACATAGGGGCAGTATTATAGTAGTTATATTCTTGTACATAGGGGCAGTATTATAGTAGTTATATTCTTGTACATAGGGGCAGTATTATAGTAGTTATATTCTTGTACATAGGAGCAGTATTATAGTAGTTATATTCTTGTACATAGGGGCAGTATTATAGTAGTTATATTCTTGTACATAGGGGCAGTATTATAGTAGTTATATTCTTGTACATAGGAGCAGTATTATAGTAGTTATATTCTTGTACATAGGAGCAGTATTATAGTAGTTATATTCTTGTACACAGGGGACAGTATTATAGTAGTTACATTCTTGTACATAGGAGCAGTATTATAGTAGTTATATTCTTGTACATAGGAGCAGTATTATAGTAGTTATAGTCTTGTACATAGGAGCAGTATTATAGTAGTTATATTCTTGTACATAGGAGCAGTATTATAGTAGCTATATTCTTGTACATAGGAGCAGTATTATAGTAGTTTTATTCTTGTACATAGGAGCAGTATTAGAGCAGTATTATAGTAGTTATATTCTTGTACATAGGGGAAGTATTATAGTAGTTATATTCTTGTACATAGGAGCAGTATTATAGTAGTTATATTCTTGTACACAGGGGACAGTATTATAGTAGTTATATTCTTGTACATAGGAGCAGTATTATAGTAGTTATAGTCTTGTACATAGGGGCAGTATTATAGTAGTTATATTCTTGTACATAGGAGCAGTATTATAGTAGTTATATTCTTGTACATAGGAGCAGTATTATAGTAGTTATATTCTTGTACATAGGAGCAGTATTATAGTAGTTATATTCTTGTACATAGGAGCAGTATTATAGTAGTTATATTCTTGTACATAGGAGCAGTATTATAGTAGTTATATTCTTGTACACAGGGGACAGTATTATAGTAGTTATATTATTGTATATAGGAGCAGTATTATAGTAGTTATATTCTTGTACATAGGAGCAGTATTATAGTAGTTATATTCTTGTACACAGGGGACAGTATTATAGTAGTTATATTCTTGTACATAGGAGGAGTATTATAGTAGTTATATTCTTGTACATAGGGACAGTATTATAGTAGTTATATTCTTGTACATAGGAGGAGTATTATAGTAGTTATATTCTTGTACATAGGAGGAGTATTATAGTAGTTATATTCTTGTACATAGGAGCAGTATTATAGTAGTTATATTCTTGTACATAGGAGCAGTATTATCGTAGTTATATTCTTGTACATAGGAGGAGTATTATAGTAGTTATATTCTTGTACATAGGGGCAGTATTATAGTAGTTACATTCTTGTACATAGGAGCAGTATTATAGTAGTTATATTCTTATACATAGGTGCAGTATTACAGTAGTTATATTCTTGTACATAGGTGCAGTATTACAGTAGTTATATTCTTGTACATAGGGGCAGTATTATAGTAGTTATATTCTTGTACATAGGAGCAGTATTATTGTAGTTATATTATTGTACATGGGGCAGTATTATAGTAGTTATATTATTGTACATAGGAGCAGTATTATAGTAGTTATATTCTTGTACATAGGAGCAGTATTATACTAGTTATATTCTTGTACATAGGAGGAGTATTATAGTAGTTATATTCTTGTACATAGGGGCAGTATTATAGTAGTTACATTCTTGTACATAGGAGCAGTATTATAGTAGTTATATTCTTGTACATAGGTGCAGTATTACAGTAGTTATATTCTTGTACATAGGTGCAGTATTATAGTAGTTATATTCTTGTACATAGGAGCAGTATTATAGTAGTTATATTCTTGTACATAGGAGCAGTATTACAGTAGTTATATTCTTGTACATAGGGGCAGTATTATAGTAGTTATATTCTTGTACATAGGAGCAGTATTATTGTAGTTATATTATTGTACATCGGGCAGTATTATAATAGTTATATTATTGTACATAGGAGCAGTATTATAGTAGTTATATTCTTGTACATAGGAGCAATATTATAGTAATTATATTCTTGTACATAGGGGCAGTATTATAGTAGTTATATTCTTGTACATAGGAGCAGTATTATAGTAGTTATATTATTGTACATAGGGGCTGTATTATATTAGTTATATTCTCGAACATAGGAGCAGTATTATAGTAGTTATATTTTTGTACATAGGATAAGTATTACAGTAGTTATATTATTGTACATAGGAGCAGTATTATAGTAGTTATATTCTTGTACATAGGGGGCAGTATTATAGTAGTTATATTCTTGTACATAGGAGCAGTATTATAGTAGTTATATTCTTGTACATAGGAGCAGTATTATAGTAATTATATTGTTGTACATAAGGGACAGTATTATAGTAGTTATATTCTTGTACATAGGAGCAGTATTATAGTAGTTATATTCTTGTACATAGGGGCAGTATTATAGTAGTTATATTTTTGTACATAGGGGGCAGTATTATAGTAGTTATATTCTTGTACATAGGAGCAGTATTATAGTAGTTATATTCTTGTACATAGGAGCAGTATTATAGTAATTATATTGTTGTACATAAGGGACAGTATTATAGTAGTTATATTCTTGTACATAGGGGGAAGTATTATAGTAGTCATATTCTTGTACATAGGAGCAGTATTGTAGTAGATATATTTTTGTATATAGTACAATGCAAAGGAGATATCAACCTCATAAATATGAACCCCACTTGCCACTGCTACAGGGCAAGTGGGAAGAAGCAGACAAAGAATTGTCGCAATTTATTTTTTAGGCTGTGGAGGCCAATATCTATGGCCCTCAGCTCTCAGCTGTCAGCTTTAGCTTGGCTGGTTGTCAAAAATGGAGGGAACCCAATGCCGTTTTTTACAATATTTATTTACATATTTTAAAAAAGTGTGGGGACTGCTCTGTTCTTGATAACCAGCCTTGCTTACACTTACAGCTGAGGAATGCACAGCTGTCAGTTTTGTCTGGCTGGTTATCAAAATCACAGGAGAACCTAAGTTTTTTTTGTTTTTTAATTATTTATTTATAGCTCAATTGATGGGTCCATTGATGCCACTTTCCCTGGTGTCTGCCTCTCATTTTAGCTGTTTTGGCAGGTATTTGGCCCCCCTAGAGGTGTTACCTATTTGTTTTTGTTTTCCATCCCATTGAAGTCAATGGGGTTCGGGTATGTTCTGGGAAGATCGGGACGTTTCAAACTGAACCTTGAAAGGTTTGCTCATGTCTAGTTATATTTTTGTACACGACTATGATTTTTTATCTTTGATAAAAGTTCCTATTTGGAGCTGCTTTTGACCCTATAAAGTCTTTTTCAGCTTATTCCGGGGATAAATCCCACCATTCTCCAATCTCTAGATGAGCCACACTTCGGCTTCTGAGGCTGAAATGAATTTCAAATTGATCCCTAACGAATAGTGAGAAATAGACTGCTCCAGCCGCTTACCTTCTGGCGGTCTTATGTCATGGCTACAGGTTTATGGTGCCAAGTCCTCGTACTGTTTGCAAAGGTTCCGGCTGTGGAATAAAAGTTAGAGCGGAGCCTTTTGATGTAGTCATAAAACTTTTGTCAAATTACACATTAATTCAGGCTCCAATTTCATTACACTTTGCCTCACTCTCCGCTGCTGCATATTTCATTAGGTCACAATGACCTTGTGCTTATAGGATTCCAGGGAGCTATAAAGTCGTGTGTTTATTCTACCGTCCTCACTTCTCAAATGTGAACTGCAGGTTCTGGCTCCAGTGTTCATGTCATGTGTCCATGTGACGTGCAACCTGGGTGTGAACATTTCTGAAATAGCATCACAATCCAGATTACAATGCTGCCATACTCCAGTCTCTTCAAGAGCAGTATCCACAATTCTGCTAATTGGCAAATACCATCTATTACTCTCTAACAACTGCTATTTACATTATGGCAAATATAGTTCATCATCAAAAAATCAATAGTTTTACAAGAAAAAAGCTGCCTGATCAAGAATAATATAGAGATCACGTAAAATACTGCCCCCTATGTGCAAGAGTATAACTACTATAATACTGCCCCTATGTACAAGAATATATCTACTATAATACTGTTCCTATGTACAGGAATATAACTACTATAATACTGCTCCTATGTACAGGAATATAACTACTATAATACTGCCCCTATGTACAAGAATATATCTACTATAATACTGCCCCTATGTACAAGAATATAACTATTATAATACTGCTCCTATGTACAAGAATATAACTACTATAATACTGCCCCTATGTACAAGCATATAACTACTATAATACTGCTCCTATGTACAAGAATATAACTACTATAATACTGCCCCTATGTACAAGACTTTAACTACTATAATACTGCCCCTATGTGCAAGCATATAACTACTATAATACTGCTCCTATGTACAAGAATATAACTACTATAATACTGCTCCTATGTACAAGAATATAACTACTATAATACTGCCCCATATGTACAAGAATATAACCACTGTAATACTGCCCCTATGTACAAGAATATAACTACTATAATGCTGCCCCTATGTACAAGCATATAACTACTATAATACTGCCCCCTATGTACAAGAATATAACTACTATAATACTGCCCCTATGTACAAGCATATAACTACTATAATACTGCCCCTATGTACAAGAATATAACTACTATAATACGGCCCCTATGTACAAGAATGTAACTACTATAATACTGCCCCTATGTACAAGAATATAACTACTATAATACTGCCCCATATGTGCAAGAATATAACTACCATAATACTGTCCATATGTGCAAGAATATAACTACTATAATACTGCCCCCTATGTACAAGAATATAACTACTATAATACTGCCCGTATGTACAAGAATATAACTACTATAATACTGCCCCCTGTGTACAAGAATATGACTACTATAATACTGCCCCTATGTACAAGAATATAACTACTATAATACTACTCCTATATACAAGAATATAACTACTATAATACTACTCCTATATACAAGAATATAACTACTATAATACTACTCCTATATACAAGAATATAACTACTATAATACTGCCCCTATGTACAAGAATATAACTACTATAATACTGCTCCTATGTACAAGAATATAACTGCTATAATACTGCTCCTATGTACAAGAATATAACTACTATAATACTGCCCCTATGTACAAGCTTATACCTACTATAATACTGCCCCTATGTACAAGAATATACCTACTATAATACTGCCCCTATGTATAAGAATATAACTACTATAATACTGGCCCCTATGTACAAGAATATAACTACTATAATACTGCTCCTATGTACAAGAATATAACTACTATAATACTGCCCCTATGTACAGAATATAACTACTATAATACTACTCCTATATACAAGAATATAACTATTATAATATTTGGAGGGCTATGTGGGGGGCCGTCGTACTGTGTGCAAGCAATGACAGTGTGAATGTTTGTGTGGGGTCCATTATACAGTGTGGAGGCCATTATACTATTTGGAGAGCTAGTGCGGGCCATTATACAGTGTGGAGGCCATTATACTATTTGGAGAGCTAGTGTGGGCCATTATACAGTGTGGGGACCATTATACAGTGTGGGGTGCATTATACAGTGTGGAGGCCATTATACTGTTTGGAGGGCTAGTGCTGGCCATTATACAGTGTGGAGGCCATTATACTATTTGGAGAGCTACTACGGGCCATTATACAGCGTGGGGACCATTATACAGTGTGGAGGCCATTATACAGTGTGGAAGCCATTATACTGTTTGGAGAGCTAGTGCGGGCCATTATACAGTGTGGGGACCATCATACTGTGTGGAGGCCATTATACTGTTTGGAGGGCTAGTGCAGACCATTATACAGTGTGGAGGCCATTATACTGTTTGGAGGGCTAGTCCTGGCCATTATACAGTGTGGGGACCATTATACAGTGCGGTGAGGTGTGAGGCCATTATACTGCATGGAGGGCTGTGTGGGGGTCACAGTTGGGGTATCATACAGTGTTGGGGGCACCATGCTTTGCCTTGGGAGTTGAGGTGGGGTACAGTAGGGTCGTCATACTGTGCATGTGGAGGCTAATGTGGATGAACTCACCATGGGGGTATCATACTGTGTTTGAGGGCACTTTGTTGGTGTCATACTTTATGGGGGCAATGAAAGATGAATCTAGGGCTTCAGCAGTAGGCAAATTACTATATAAAGGCTGCAAAGTTGCTCTTCTGTGACCCCAACAATTATTATTATTATTATTATTTGGGGGGGGGGGCGAGGGCCCAATTAGAACTCCTGCTATGGGACCCTATGATTTCTATGTTTGCCCCTGACAAGGACATTACTATAATAATGGTCTCTTTGGAGAAAACATCCTTACTTTGTATTAGATATTTGGCGCTCTTACGCTCTTAAAGGGAGTGATTTCTTTCTCCTTCAGCTTTTACGCTGCAGCTTTTCTTGAGATCTCCACTCTGGTAGTCATTGTCTGGAGAGGAGGGAATTATTGAACGCACATCGTTCAGCGCTCGTTAACCTTTACACGCGTCCTGTTTTGCCTCGGACTCTCAGGGACGATAATTACCGGTGAGACGTTCTCTACACAGCGACTTCTGTGTAATAAGGTGCAGGTGATACATATGCAGTAAATAACTCGGATAGGTAGTTTTCCCGCTGAGCGCGGCCTCTAAACGCTCCCAGGTCCCGGTATTCCCATCATCTCGGTTTCTGGCCCATTAGAAGCTGGTAATTAGGGTGCTGGACCTGTGAGAGCGGCTGCATGCGGTGGTGGCAGGTCGCCTCGGTCTAGGTGAGAGCTCTATAACAAGCTCCTGTATTTAATGGGTGCAGAAATATAGTCATGAATTATTTACTCTGCCTCCATCCATCATCTGTCGGCTTTTCTACCGTAATACGACAGACGGGATGCATCAGGTTTCCAAAAATTTCTGTCGTTCAGAATTTTTGCAGAAAGCTGAGTCTCAAAAGGTTAAATCCTAAGTATTTATTTTATCAGCGGACCTGGTATTTTACTATGGTCATAGAATAAGCGTGATCCCGTTGATCACTATGGTTAAACTGGTGACATCATCAGACCGGGAGTGGTGACATCACTTTTCTCAGTCTGGCAAGTCCTGTAAATATGGCTGTTAAAGATTCTTATAGGTAACAGATATAAGATGTCGTCGCCACATAATGATGGATGTTCTCAGACGTTGTGCGTGCTCCAAATTAAATTGTCAAATTCAAATACGTGCACGGAAGAGCCACGCTGATACACTGAGCATCAACAAACCTGCAGTCTGTTTTTTATGTAATATATTTGAATACTTTCCAGTTTTTAGATTAAATTTTGTATCAATGCTGTACAGATTTTTCAGGTTTTTTTTTTTTTTTTTTTACACTATTAACCCCTCCTCTCCCGGCAGCCGGTCATGTGTCCTTGCTCCAGAAGTGCCGCTTTATGTCCGCCGTGCTCCATGTGATTGTCCTCTGGGCCTGATCATAGGACGCGGACATCTCACTGATCATGCCGGTAATGGCCTGTGAAAGTCTTTCTAGAACTACTTTGGGGATCGCCAAATTCTCGGTTTTGGAAATGCATTTGTAAAATAGAACTCCGGTGAGAGCGAGCGGTGTCATCCCCTCCGTGATTCATTGTGCGATGGCTTCACTATTTCATTTATATAGGTGACTTTAGTACCTTGTCTTTGTGAATTAGGTGAGCCGTGCGCTCAACCTTCCGCTTGTCCTTCAAAAACTTAACACTGTCTTCCCACGGCCGTCCCAGCGAGCTGAGGAGCCGTGACCTCTGCACAGCTCTGCTTGCTGGAGAAGGACACCATCCTGGTATATATAACCCCCATCCTGGTATATATGTCCCCCATCCTGGTATATATATCCCCCATCCTGGTATACATGTCCCCCATCCTGGTATATATAACCCCCATCCTGGTATATATAACCCCCATCCCGGTATATATAACCCCCATCCCGGTATATATAACCCCCATCCTGGTATATATAACCCCCATCCTGGTATATATATCCCCCATCCCGGTATATATATCCCCCATCCTGGTATATACTGTATATCCCCATCCTGGTATATCTGTCCCCCATCCCGGTATATATAACCCCCATCCTGGTATATATATCCCCCATCCTGGTATATATGTCCCCCATCCTGGTATATATATCCCCCATCCTGGTATATATATCCCCCATCCTGGTATATATGTCCCCCATCCTGGTATATATATCCCCCATCCTGGTATACATGTCCCCCATCCTGGTATATATAACCCCCATCCTGGTATATATAACCCCCATCCCGGTATATATAACCCCCATCCCGGTATATATAACCCCCATCCTGGTATATATAACCCCCATCCTGGTATATATATCCCCCATCCCGGTATATATAACCCCCATCCTGGTATATATATCCCCATCCTGGTATATCTGTCCCCCATCCCGGTATATATAACCCCCATCCTGGTATATATGTCCCCCGTCCTGGTATACATGTCCCCCGTCCTGGTATATATAACCCCCATCCCGGTATATATAACCCCCATCCCGGTATATATAACCCCCATCCTGGTATATATGTCCCCCGTCCTGGTATACATAACCCCCATCCTGGTATATATAACCCCCATCCTGGTATATATAACCCCCATCCTGGTATATATAACCCCCATCCTGGTATATATGTCCCCCGTCCTGGTATACATGTCCCCCGTCCTGGTATATATAACCCCCATCCCGGTATATATAACCCCCATCCCGGTATATATGTCCCCCATCCTGGTATATATGTCCCCCGTCCTGGTATATATAACCCCCATCCTGGTATATATAACCCCCATCCTGGTATATATAACCCCCATCCTGGTATATATAACACCCATCCTGGTATATATATCCCCCATCCTGGTATATATAACCCCCATCCTGGTATATATGTCCCCCATCCTGGTATATATAACCCCCATCCTGGTATATATAACCCCCATCCTGGTATATATAACACCCATCCTGGTATATATCCCCCATGCTGGTATATATATCCCCCATCCTGGTATATATATCCCCCATCCTGGTATATATAACCCCCATCCTGGTATATATGTCCCCCATCCTGGTATATATAACCCCCATCCTGGTATATATAACCCCCATCCTGGTATATATAACACCCATCCTGGTATATATCCCCCATGCTGGTATATATAACCCCCATCCTGGTATATATAACCCCCATCCTGGTATATATCCCCCATCCTGGTATATATATCCCCCATCCTAGTATATATATCCCTCATCCTGGTATAAATATCCCCCATCCTGGTATATATAACCCCCATCCCGGTATATATCCCCCATCCTGGTATATATATGTCCTCCATCCTGGTATATATAACCCCCATCCTGGTATATATAGATTCAAGATTCAAGATTCAAAGAAGCTTTATTGGCAGGACCAAATACACATCAGTTTTGCCAAAGCAAGTGTATAGAGGCAATAGGGATAGGGACTGTGGGGATGTTGGGTAGGAGCTGTGGGGGAGGTGGATGGGGCAGATCCAGGGTGGGGGCTATAGTCCATGGCATAGGGGAGGTGGATGGGGCAGGTCCAGGTTGGGGGCTATAGTCCATGGCATCATAGTTCTCTTTCTCGCAGTCTATGACATTCGCTCACATACCGTGCTGCTATCTCCACTGCTCTCTCTTCTTCTCCCAGCAGGATATATGTTTTCTCTTCCTCCTTCATGGTGATGAAGTCTGGGAAGAGATGTGAGAGTCTCCTGAAGTGAGTGTCCCTCACTGCTGAGTATTTGGAGCAGTGTAGCAGGAAGTGGGTTTCGTCCTCTATGGCCTCCTGATCACAGTGTTGGCACAGTCTTTCCTCCCTCCTGGGGGTTATATCCCCCACCCTGGTATATATAATAATAATAATCTTTATTTTTATATAGCACTAACATATTCCGCAGCGCTTTACAGTTTGCACACATCATCATCACTGTCCCCGTTGGGGCTCACAATCTAAATTCCCTATCAGTATGTCTGTTGTGAATTCTGTGGCTGAATTCACTCCTGTGGTCACAAGTGGTACTGCAGCTTCTGAGCTTCCTCCCTCAGGTGTTCTGGTGAGCTCGTTAACTGCTTCATTACTTAACTCCGCCTGATGCTTCTATCCTTGCTCCTTGTCAATGTTTCAGTGTTGGATCTGAGCTTCTCCTGATTGTTCCTGTGACCTGCTGCTCTGTATAGCTAAGTGCTTTTTGCTTTTTTGTTGCTTTTTTTCTGTCCAGCTTGTCTTTTGTTTTGCTGGAAGCTCTGAGACGCAAAGGGTGTACCGCCGTGCCGTTAGTTTGGCACGGTGGTTTTTTTTTGCCCCCTTTGCGTGGTTTTGCTTTAGGGTTTTTTGTAGACTGCAAAGTTCGCTTTACTGTCCTCGCTCTGTCCTAGAATATCGGGCCCCACTTTGCTGAATCTATTTCATCCCTACGTTTTGTCTTTTCATCTTACTCACAGTCATTATATGTGGGGGGCTGCCTTTTCCTTTGGGGAATTTCTCTGGGGCAAGTCAGGCCTATTTTTCTATCTTCAGGCTAGCTAGTTTCTTAGGCTGTGCCGAGTTGCCTAGGTAGTTGTTAGGCGCAATCCACAGCCGCTTTTAGTTGTGTTTAGGATAGGATCAGGTGTGCAGTCTACAGAGTTTCCACGTCTCAGAGCTCGTTCTTGTATTTTTGGGTATTTGTCAGATCACTGTGTGCGCTCTGATCGCTAAGCACACTGTGTTTCTGGATTGCCTTCATAACACCTGTCATTAGCAAACATAACAGTACAAGGAGCCACACTAATGATTCTCAATAGAGGGAAAGAAAAAGTTCTGACATCATTTTTTTTTTTTTTCCTGCTCTGTGTTCACTTTTTTTTTTCCCCTAGACATTTGGGTGATTCTGGACACAGGTGTGGACATGGATATTCAGGGTCTGTGCTCTTCAATGGATAATCTCGTTATAAATGTACAAAAAAATCAAGATACTATTGATCAGAAATCTATGTTAGAACCAAGATTTCCTATGCCTGCTGGTTTGAATGAGTCTTTGTCTTTGGCCATTCAGATCGGTCGACGCTTGCGTGAGCGTAAATCTGTGCACCATTTGGCGGTACTGCCTGAGGTTAAACCTGAGCCTATGCAGTGCGATAGGACTATGACTAGAGTTGAACGGCAGGAATACAGACGTCTGAATGGTCTGTGTTTCTACTGTGGTGATTCCACTCATGCTATTTCTGATTGTCCTAAGCGCGCTAAGCGGTCTGCTAGGTCTGCCGTCATTGGTACTGTACAGTCCAAATTCCTTCTGTCCATTACCTTGATATGCTCTTTGTCGTCGTTTTCTGTCATGGCGGTTGTGGATTCGGGCGCTGCCCTGAATCTGATGGATTTGGATTATGCTAAACGTTGTGGGTTTTTCTTGGAGCCTTTGCGGTGTCCTATTCCATTGAGAGGAATTGATGCTACACCTTTGGCCAAGAATAAACCTCAATACTGGGCCCAGCTGACCATGTGCATGGCTCCTGCACATCAGGAAGTTATTCGCTTTCTGGTGTTGCATAATCTGCATGATGTGGTCGTGTTGGGGTTGCCATGGCTACAAACCCATAATCCAGTATTGGATTGGAATTCCATGTCGGTATCCAGCTGGGGTTGTCAGGGGGTACATGGTGATGTTCCATTTTTGTCGATTTCGTCATCCACCCCTTCTGAGGTCCCAGAGTTCTTGTCTGATTATCAGGATGTATTTGAAGAGCCCAAGTCCGATGCTCTACCTCCGCATAGGGATTGTGATTGTGCTATCAATTTGATTCCTGGTAGTAAATTCCCTAAAGGTCGATTATTTAATTTATCCGTGCCCGAACACGCCGCTATGCGCAGTTATGTGAAGGAATCCCTGGAGAAGGGACATATTCGCCCATCGTCATCACCACTGGGAGCAGGGTTCTTCTTTGTAGCCAAGAAGGATGGTTCGCTGAGACCGTGTATTGATTACCGCCTTCTTAATAAGATCACTGTTAAATTTCAGTATCCCTTGCCATTGTTATCTGACTTGTTTGCTCGGATTAAGGGGGCTAGTTGGTTCACTAAGATAGATCTTCGTGGTGCGTATAATCTGGTGAGAATCAGGCAAGGAGATGAATGGAAAACTGCATTCAATATGCCCGAGGGTCATTTTGAGTATCTAGTGATGCCGTTCGGACTTGCCAATGCTCCATCTGTGTTTCAGTCTTTTATGCATGACATCTTCCGTGAGTATCTGGATAAATTCCTGATTGTTTACTTGGATGACATTTTGATCTTCTCAGATGATTGGGAGTCTCATGTGAAGCAGGTCAGAATGGTTTTTCAGGTCCTGCGTGCTAACTCTTTGTTTGTGAAGGGATCAAAGTGTCTCTTCGGTGTGCAGAAAGTTTCATTTTTGGGGTTCATCTTTACCCCTTCTACTATCGAGATGGATCCAGTTAAGGTCCAAGCCATCCAGGATTGGATTCAGCCGACATCTCTGAAAAGTCTGCAAAAGTTCCTGGGCTTTGCTAATTTTTATCGTCGCTTCATCTGTAATTTTTCTAGCATTGCCAAACCATTGACCGATTTGACCAAGAAGGGTGCTGATTTGGTTAATTGGTCTTCTGCTGCTGTGGAAGCTTTTCAGGAGTTGAAGCGTCGTTTTTGTTCTGCCCCTGTGTTGTGTCAGCCAGATGTTTCTCTTCCGTTCCAGGTCGAGGTTGATGCTTCTGAGATTGGAGCAGGGGCGGTTTTGTCACAGAGAGGTTCTGATTGCTCAGTGATGAAACCATGTGCTTTCTTTTCCAGGAAGTTTTCGCCCGCTGAGCGTAATTATGATGTGGGCAATCGAGAGTTGCTGGCCATGAAGTGGGCATTCGAGGAGTGGCGTCATTGGCTTGAAGGAGCTAAGCATCGCGTGGTGGTATTGACTGATCATAAGAACTTGACTTATCTCGAGTCTGCCAAGCGCTTGAATCCTAGACAGGCCCGTTGGTCGTTATTTTTTGCCCGCTTCGACTTTGTGATTTCGTACCTTCCGGGCTCTAAAAATGTGAAGGCGGATGCTCTGTCTAGGAGTTTTGTGCCCGACTCTCCGGGTTTATCTGAGCCAGCGGGTATCCTCAAGGAAGGAGTCATTGTGTCTGCCATCTCCCCTGATTTGCGGCGGGTGCTGCAAAAATTTCAGGCGAATAAACCTGATCGTTGTCCAGCAGAGAAACTGTTCGTCCCTGATAGGTGGACTAATAAACTTATCTCTGAACTTCATTGTTCGGTGTTGGCTGGTCATCCTGGAATCTTTGGTACCAGAGAGTTAGTGGCTAGATCCTTCTGGTGGCCATCTCTGTCACGGGATGTACGTACTTTTGTGCAGTCCTGTGGGATTTGTGCTAGGGCTAAGCCCTGCTGTTCTCGTGCCAGTGGGTTGCTTTTGCCCTTGCCGGTCCCAAAGAGGCCTTGGACACATATTTCGATGGATTTCATTTCTGACCTTCCCGTTTCTCAAAAGATGTCAGTCATTTGGGTGGTCTGTGATCGCTTTTCTAAAATGGTCCATCTGGTGCCCTTGGCTAAATTGCCTTCCTCCTCTGATTTGGTACCTTTGTTCTTTCAGCATGTGGTTCGGTTGCATGGCATTCCTGAGAATATTGTTTCTGACAGAGGTTCCCAGTTTGTTTCAAGGTTTTGGCGAGCCTTTTGTGGTAGGATGGGCATTGACCTATCCTTTTCCTCGGCTTTCCATCCTCAGACTAATGGCCAGACCGAACGAACCAATCAGACCTTGGAAACATATCTGAGATGTTTTGTTTCTGCAGACCAGGATGATTGGGTGTCCTTTTTGCCGTTGGCTGAGTTCGCCCTTAATAATCGGGCCAGCTCGGCTACCTTGGTTTCTCCATTTTTTTGCAATTCTGGGTTCCATCCTCGTTTCTCTTCAGGACAGGTTGAGTCTTCGGACTGTCCTGGTGTGGATTCTGTGGTGGATAGGTTGAAGCAGATCTGGACTCAGGTAGTGGACAATTTGATCTTGTCCCAGGAGAAAGCTCAACTTTTCGCTAATCGCAGACGCCGTGTGGGTCCCCGACTTCGTGTTGGGGATCTGGTTTGGTTATCTTCTCGTCATATTCCTATGAAGGTTTCCTCTCCTAAATTTAAACCTCGTTTTATTGGTCCGTATAGGATTTCTGAGGTTCTCAATCCTGTGTCTTTTCGTTTGACCCTCCTAGACTACTTTTCCATACATAATGTATTCCATAGGTCGTTGTTGCGGAAATACGTGGCACCTATGGTTCCATCTGTTGAGCCTCCTGCCCCGGTTTTGGTGGAGGGGGAATTGGAGTATATTGTGGAGAAGATTTTGGATTCTCGTGTTTCTAGACGGAAACTCCAGTATCTGGTTAAATGGAAGGGTTATGCTCAGGAAGATAATTCCTGGGTTTTTGCCTCTGATGTTCATGCTTCCGATCTTGTTCGTGCCTTTCATGCGGCTCATCCTGGTCGGCCTGGGGGCTCTGGTGAGGGTTCGGTGACCCCTCCTCAAGGGGGGGGTACTGTTGTGAATTCTGTGGCTGAATTCACTCCTGTGGTCACAAGTGGTACTGCAGCTTCTGAGCTTCCTCCCTCAGGTGTTCTGGTGAGCTCGTTAACTGCTTCATTACTTAACTCCGCCTGATGCTTCTATCCTTGCTCCTTGTCAATGTTTCAGTGTTGGATCTGAGCTTCTCCTGATTGTTCCTGTGACCTGCTGCTCTGTATAGCTAAGTGCTTTTTGCTTTTTTGTTGCTTTTTTTCTGTCCAGCTTGTCTTTTGTTTTGCTGGAAGCTCTGAGACGCAAAGGGTGTACCGCCGTGCCGTTAGTTTGGCACGGTGGTTTTTTTTTGCCCCCTTTGCGTGGTTTTGCTTTAGGGTTTTTTGTAGACTGCAAAGTTCGCTTTACTGTCCTCGCTCTGTCCTAGAATATCGGGCCCCACTTTGCTGAATCTATTTCATCCCTACGTTTTGTCTTTTCATCTTACTCACAGTCATTATATGTGGGGGGCTGCCTTTTCCTTTGGGGAATTTCTCTGGGGCAAGTCAGGCCTATTTTTCTATCTTCAGGCTAGCTAGTTTCTTAGGCTGTGCCGAGTTGCCTAGGTAGTTGTTAGGCGCAATCCACAGCCGCTTTTAGTTGTGTTTAGGATAGGATCAGGTGTGCAGTCTACAAAGTTTCCACGTCTCAGAGCTCGTTCTTGTATTTTTTGGTATTTGTCAGATCACTGTGTGCGCTCTGATCGCTAAGCACACTGTGTTTCTGGATTGCCTTCATAACACCTGTCATTAGCAAACATAACATATGTCTTTGGAATGTGGGAGGAAACCGGAGTGCCCGGAGGAAACCCACGCAAACACGGAGAGAACATACAAACTCTTTGCAGATGTTGTCCTTGGTATATAACCCCCATCCTGGTATATATAACCCCCATCCTGGTATATATCCCCCATCCTGGTATATGTATCCCCCATCCTGGTATATATAACCCTCATCCTGGTATATATCCCCCATCCTGGTATATATATATCCCCATCCTGGTATATATCCCCCATCCTGGTATATATATCCCCCATCCTGGTATATATATCCCCCATCCTGGTATATATAACCCTCATCCTGGTATATATCCCCAATCCTGGTATATATAACTCCCATCCTGGTATATATCCCCCATCCTGGTGTATATATATCCCCCATCCTAGTATATATATCCCCCATCCTGGTATATATCCCCCACCCTGGTATATATATCCCCCATCCTGGTATATATATCCCCCATCCTGGTATATATATCCCCCATCCTGGTATATATATCCCCCATCCTGGTATATATAACACCCATCCTGGTATATATATCCACCATCCTGGCATATATATCCCCCATCCTGGTATATATATCCCCCATCCTGGTATATATATCCCCCATCCTGGTATATATATCCCCATCCTGGTATATATAACACCCATCCTGGTATATATAATAATAATAATAATAATAATAATTTTTATTTATATAGCGCCAACATATTCCGCAGCGCTTTACAAATTATAGAGGGGACTTGTACAGACAATAGACATTACAGCATAACAGAAATACAGTTCAAAACAGATACCAGGAGGAGTGAGGGCCCTGCTCGCAAGCTTACAAACTATGGGGAAAAGGGGAGACACGAGAGGTGGATGGTAACAATTGCTTTAGTTATTCGGACCAGCTATAGTGTAAGGCTCAGGTGTTCATGTAAAGCTGCATGAACCAGTTACCTGCCTAAGTATGTAGCAGTACAGACACAGAGGGCTAATACTGCATAAAGTGTATGAGAACATGATGCGAGGAACCTTTTTTTTTTTTTTTTATTATAAATAGGCCACACAGGGATCGTTAGGTTAATGCATTGAGGCGGTAGGCCAGTCTGAACAAATGAGTTTTTAGGGCACGCTTAAAACTGTGGGGATTGGGGATTAATCGTATTAACCTAGGTAGTGCATTCCAAAGAATCGGCGCAGCACGTGTAAAGTCTTGGAGACGGGAGTGGGAGGTTCTGATTATTGAGGATGCTAACCTGAGGTCATTAGCGGAGCGGAGGGCACGGGTAGGGTGGTAGACTGATACCAGGGAGGAGATGTAGGGTGGTGCTGAGCCATGGAGTGCTTTGTGGATGAGGGTAGTAGTTTTGTACTGGATTCTGGAGTGGATGGGTAGCCAGTGTAATGACTGGCACAGGGTAGAGGCATCGGTGTAACGGTTGGTGAGGAATATGATCCTGGCTGCAGCATTCAGGACAGATTGGAGCGGGGAGAGTTTTGCAAGAGGGAGACCGATTAGTAGAGAGTTACAATAGTCCAGACGAGAATGAATAAGTGAAACAGTCAGAGTTTTTGCAGAGTCGAAAGTAAGAAAAGGGCGAATTCTAGAAATGTTTTTGAGATGCAGGTAAGAAGAGCGAGCCAGTGATCGGATGTGGGGGGTGAATGAAAGGTCAGAATCAAGGATGACCCCAAGGCAGCGGGCATGTTGCTTTGGAGTAATGGTGGAACCGCACACGGAGATGGCAATGTCAGGCAAAGGTAGGTTAGTAGAGGGAGAGAACACGAGGAGTTCAGTTTTTGACAGGTTTAGTTACAGATAGAGGGAGGACATGATGTTAGAGACAGCGGTAAGACAATCACTGGTGTTTTCTAAAAAGGTCGGTGTGATATCGGGAGCAGAAGTGTATAATTGGGTGTCGTCAGCATAGAGATGGTACTGGAAACCAAATCTACTGATTGTTTGTCCAATAGGGGCAGTATACAACGAGAAGAGTAGGGGGCCTAGGACTGATCCTTGAGGAACCCCAACAGTAAGGGGAAGGTGAGAGGAGGAGGAACCAGCAAAACATACAGTGAAGGATCGGTCAGAGAGATAGGAGGAGAACCAGGAGAGAACGGTGTCCTTGAGGCCGATGGAGCGGAGCATAGTGAGGAGGAGCTGATGATCCACAGTGTCGAATGCTGCAGAGAGATCCAAGAGAATTAGCATGGAGTAGTGACCATTAGATTTAGCTGTTAGTAGGTCATTAGAGACTTTAATGAGGGCAGTTTCAGTAGAGTGTAAAGAGCGGAAGCCAGATTGAAGAGGGTCGAGAAGAGAGTTATCTGAGAGATAGCGGGTAAGACGGGAGTGGACCAGGCGTTCGAGGAGTTTAGAGATGAAGGGAAGATTAGAGACAGGTCTATAATTAGCGGCGCAGTTTTGATCGAGGGATGGTTTTTTAAGTAATGGATGTATGATGGCATGCTTAAATGAGGAGGGAAAAATACCGGAAGTGAGGGAAAGGTTGAATATTTTTGTTAGGTGAGAGGTGACAGCCGGGGAAAGGGACTGGAGGAGATGTGACGGAATGGGGTCACTGGTGCAAGTGGTCGGGCGAGAAGATGCAAGGAGCCTGCTTACTTCTTCTGTAACTGCTTCAAAGTCATAGAGTGAACTAGATGCAGTGGGGGAGGGAGAACAGTGCATGGTATGAAGAGATTGGGAGATGATTTCCTGTCGAATGTGGTCAATTTTTTCTTTGAAGTAATTGGCCAGATCGTCAGCACGGAGATCCGTGGTTGGGGCCTGCTCTCTTGGGTTGAGTAGGGACTGGAACGTGTCAAAGAGACGTTTAGGGTTATTGGACAGGGAGGTGATGAGGGTGTTGAAGTAGGTTTGTTTGGAGAGGTGAAGGGCAGAATTGTATGTCTTTAGCATGAACTTATAATGGATGAAATCTTCGGGTAGATTAGATTTTCTCCACAGACGTTCTGCGCACCTGGAGCACCGCTGCAGGAAACGTGTTTGCAGCGTGTGCCACGGTTGTTGCTGTCTGTGCCGAGTTGTTTTATGTATAGGAGGAGCAGCTTCATCCAGAGCACTTTGCAGGGTTTCATTGTAATGCTTCAATGCAGAATCAGGACATGAGATGGAGGAAATAGGGGCCAATGAGGACTGCAAGTTCTTCATAAGTTTCTGGGTGTTAATGGCCTGTATGTTTCTATAGGTGTGGAAAGTGGGGGTGACCTGAGCGGGATGGCAGTTCTTGATAGAGAATGAAAGAAGGTTGTGGTCAGAGAGCGGGAGAGGGGAGTTTGTGAAATCATCCACTGAGCAAAGTCGGGAGAAGACCAAGTCAAGGGAGTTTCCATCTTCATGTGTTGGAGAGTTAGTATGCTGCGAGAGGCCAAAAGAGGCCATCCTGGTATATATAACCCCCATCCTGGTATATATCCCCCATCCTGGTATATATATCCCCCATCCTGGTATATATATCCCCCATCCTGGTATATATCCCCCACCCTGGTATATATATCCCCCATCCTGGTATATATATCCCCCATCCTGGTATATATATCCCCCATCCTGGTATATATATCCCCCATCCTGGTATATATAACACCCATCCTGGTATATATATCTGCCATCCTGGTATATATAACCCCCATCCTGGTATATATCCCCCATCCTGGTATATATATCCCCCATCCTGGTATATATATCCCCCATCCTGGTATATATATCCCCCATCCTGGTTATATATATCCGCCATCCTGGTATATCTGTCCCCCATCCAGGTATATATATTCCCCATCCTGGTATATATCCGCCATCCTGGTATATATATCCCCCATCCTGGTATATATCCCCATCCTGGTATATATATCTGCCATCCTGGTATATATAACCCCCATCCTGGTATATATATATCCCCCATCCTGGTATATATATCTGCCATCCTGGTATATATATCCCCCATCCTGGTATATATAACACCCATCCTGGTATATATATCTGCCATCCTGGTATATATAACCCCCATTCTGGTATATATCCCCCATCCTGGTATATATATCCCCCATCCTGGTATATATATCCCCCATCCTGGTATATATATCCCCCATCCTGGTATATATATCCGCCATCCTGGTATATCTGTCCCCCATCCAGGTATATATATTCCCCATCCTGGTATATATCCGCCATCCTGGTATATATATCCCCCATCCTGGTATATATCCCCATCCTGGTATATATATCTGTCATCCTGGTATATATAACCCCCATCCTGGTATATATATATCCCCCATCCTGGTATATATATCTGCCATCCTGGTATATATATCTGCCATCCTGGTATATATCCCCAATCCTGGTATATATCCCCCATCCTGGTATATAACCTCCATCCTGGTATATATCCCCATCCTGGTATATATATTTCACATCCTGGTATATATGTCTCCCATCCTGGTATATATATTTCACATCCTGGTATATATATTTCCCATCCTGGTATATATGTCCCCCATCCTGGTATATATATTTCACATCCTGGTATATATGTCCCCCATCCTGGTATATATCCCCATCCTGGTATATATATCCCTCATCCTGGTATATATATCCCCCATCCTGGTATATATGTCCCCCATCCTGGTATATATCTTTCCCATCCTGGTATATATATTTCCCATCCTGGTATATATATTTCCCATCCTGGTATATATATCCCCAATCCTGGTGTATATGTCCATAGTTCTACTGCTGTTCTATAATGCATAAAAAAATACCCCATTATATTCACCTTCACTGTGCTCCCCCGCTGCACGGCGTCCTCTTATAAAGCCAGCGGCTGACTTAAGCGTGCAAGTGACAGGAGAGCAAGACGTCACTGCCAGTGCACTCAGTCACGTGCACACCGATGTCAGCCGCTAGTCTCTGATTGGCCGGCAGCATGTATTGCCGCGCAAGGACCAGACGGGTCTATCCGCCTCAATACACTTCAGATGAATGAGCGCCTGAGGACGTACATCCAGATGAAGCTTGTGCTTGTGGCGTCAGGCCCCTCAACCGCACGGGCTCGGTAACGGACTCTTTGACCTTGGTCCTTTTGCCCCCGGGGTTGGAAGTTGGCCATATATCTAAGAGAGATAATATGGAGCAAAAAGACATACTGAGCCCCCTAAGCTCCAAGGCAGGCGCTATAGTCGGACCTTCACACTGCGCTGCGAGAAGTAAGACTTCATCTCAGAACTACATAGTGTGAACAGGAACGTTTAACACAACAACTAGAGGTGATGAAAACGGAAACAATCTGAATGAAAGGATATTAGAAGGAAGGATAATTAATGATGGAACTTTCCCCTATTCACAGATTATTTAAGGACTAGCTATTGAACCCGTTCTATGCCCGGGTGGCAAGCATTTATATTGGTATATGGTCTCCATCCTGGTATGTGCTGCTCCATCCTGCGCCCCCATTCTGTCATGTGCTGCTCCCATCCTGCGTCCCCATTGTGTCATGTGCTGCTCCCATCCATATGCCCCATACGCTGCTCCATAAAGGTTGAAGGCCCCCATAAGATGCTCCATAGTATATGCCCCGTATGCTGCACCATTATGGTTGATGGCCCCCATAAGATGCTCCATAGTATATGCCCCGTATGCTGCACCATTATGGTTGATGGCCCCCATAAGATGCTCTATAGTGTATGCCCCGTATGCTGCTCCATTATGGTTGATGGCCCCCATAAGATGCTCCATAGTATATGCCCCGTACACTGCTCCATAAAGGTTTATGGCCCCCATAAGATGCTCCATAGTATATGCCCCGTGTGCTGCTCCATAAATGTTTATGGCCCCCATAAGATGCTCCATACTATATGCCCCGTGTGCTGCTCCATAAAGGTTTATGGCCCCCATAAGATGCTCCATAGTATTATATGCCCCGTATGCTGCTGCGATATATATAAAAAAATAACATACTCACCTATCGTCGCTGGGCGCCGAGTGCTGGGGGCCTGAGCAGGCGGGGACACCGGTGCGCTGTGGGGGTCAGGTGCCGAAGTCGCTGCTAGCTCAGGCCCCCAGCACTTGCTATAGTCACCTGTCTGTCCCGTTCCAGCGCTGCGTGCCGCTCCGTCTTCCGGCTCCTCTGGCTGTGACTGTTCAGTCAGAGGGCGGCGCGCATTAAGCACGTCATCACGCCCTCTGAACTGAACGTCACAGGCAGAGGACCCAGAGGACAGAGCGGCGGGCAGCGCTGGAACGGGGGACAGGTGAATATAGCTTATACTCACCCTCCTGGCACGTCCCTGCTTCTCCGTTGGAGATCGCGGTGTGCGTTCAGTGCTTACGCATGCCGCGATCTCCTGGGAGCGTCACTCTGTGCTGTCCAGACTGCGCCAGCGCTTGCGCTGGCGCAGTCTATGAAGGCTTCGGACAGAGTGACGCTCCCAGCGTTATATTATAGATTTGGAAGAGGTCAACAGACGTCACCTCGGAGGAGAAGGCAGTCATTCTTCTTTCTACCCTGTATGATGAGTGTAATGACCCAGCTTTCCAGGGAGCAGACAAATAATAGAAAGAGAACTATCTATCATCTATCCTTCCATCTCATAAATATGTATTAGAGATGAGCAAATCTTTTGAAATTCAAAGGTTTCGTCGAATGTCTCCAAAGGTTTGATTTGCAGCGACATGCAATGAATTATAAGTAATTACAGTTTACAATTGCCCTAAAAAGACGTGTCACCCCCTGAGGTGTCTTCGCACTGTTAAACATGGACTCATTAACATGAAAGTGACCTCCACATAAATGGCCATAAATAAATGGATTGTGGCCGCTCCTCACTGGTGAGATGTCACACACTATCTGTATCTCCAGTGGTTTATGGCTTTTTCTCCCGACCTCTTTTGCCGAACTGTACCATCCTCTCACTTTCCAGATTTAACACAAACGGCTGCTGCATTCCCTGCCTTAGCTTTTATACAGGCTACGATAATCCCTCCAGATTGGTCTGCGTTATATCATGTGATCTGACTGCTGCAAGGCTTTATGGAGAAACCTGCACAGCCACAGCTGAGATCATATGAGTCCTCTCGGGCCAATGCAGTTCTTCTCTTGTGTGTATAATGGAGCCGGTCATTCTTTTTGGCAATTCATACAAATCAAATTTGTCTGCTCCTGCGAATTTCCTACAATTCAACACAAATTTGATTTAAATCAAATTGATTCCCTCATCTTTATTATCTTTGACATCTCGGTAGAGAAGAACTGTGTTATTTCATGAATATTCCATTATGTTATCATTTACAGAGCGCTGGGCTTTCGCATGCTGCGCTCACGTTCCTCTGGGAACAAAGCCTTAATTTCACTACTACAAGACTGACAAATTGTTGATTAAGGCAGATTGTGGACATTTTTACTGAAAAAACATCCATCAGTGCTCAATGCAGACAACTGGCCAGATGATAACAATGAATCATAGGAAACCCATAAATGTCAGTCATGTGCTCCAGAGCTGCACTCACTATTCTGCTGGTGCAGTCACTGTGTACATACATTACATTACTGATCCTGAGTTACATCCTATATTATACTCCAGAGCTGCACTCACTATTCTGCTGGTGAAGTCACTGTGTACATACATTACATTACTGATCCCGAGTTACATCCTGTATTATACCCCAGAGCTGCACTCACTATTCTGCTGGTGCAGTCACTGTGTACATACATTACATTACTGATCCTGAGTTACATCCAGTATTATACCCCAGAGCTGCACTCACTATTCTGCTGGTGCAGTCACTGTACATACATTACATTACTGATCCTGAGTTACATCCTGTATTATACTCCAGAGCTGCACTCACTATTCTGCTGGTGCAGTCACTGTGTACATACATTACATTACTGATCCTGAGTTACATCCTGTATTATACTCCAGAGCTGCACTTACTATTCTGCTGGTGCAGTCACTGTGTACATACATTACATTACTGATCCCAAGTTACATCCTGTATTATACCCCAGAGCTGCACTCACTATTCTGCTGGTGCAGTCACTGTGTACATACATTACATTACTGATCCTGAGTTACATCCTGTATTATACTCCAGAGCTGCACTCACTATTCTGCTGGTGCAGTCACTGTGTACATACATTACATTACTGATCCCGAGATACATCCTGTATTATACCCCAGAGCTGCACTCACTATTCTGCTGGTGCAGTCACTGTGTACATACATTACATTACTGATCCTGAGTTACATCCTGTATTATACCCCAGAGCTGCACTCAATATTCTGCTGGTGCAGTCACTGTGTACATACATTACTGATCCTGAGTTACATCCTGTATTATACTCCGGAGCTGCACTCGCTATTCTGCTGGTGCAGTCACTGTGTACATACATTACATTACTGATCCTGAGTTACCTCCTGTATTATACCCCAGAGCTGCACTCACTATTCTGCTGGTGCAGTCACTGTGTACATACAATACATTACTGATCCTGAGTTACATCCTGTATTATACTCCGGAGCTGCACTCGCTATTCTGCTGGTGCAGTCACTGTGTACATACATTACATTACTGATCCTGAGTTACCTCCTGTATTATACCCCAGAGCTGCACTCACTATTCTGCTGGTGCAGTCAGTGTGTACATACATTACATTACTGATCCTGAGTTACATCCTGTATTATACCCCAGAGCAGCACTCACTATTCTGCTGGTGCAGTCACTGTGTACATACATTACATTACTGATCCTGAGTTACCTCCTGTATTATACTCCAGAGCTGCGCTCACTATTCTGCTGGTGCAGTCACTGTGTACATACATTACATTACTGATCCTGAGTTACATCCTGTATTATACTCCAGAGCTGCACTCACTATTCTGCTGGTGCGGTCACTGTGTACATACATTACATTACTGATCCTGAGTTACATCCAGTATTATACTCTGGAGCTGCACTCACTATTCTGCTGGTGCAGTTACTGTGTACATATATTACATTACTGATCCTGAGTTACATCCTGTATTATACTCCAGAGCTGCACTCACTATTCTGCTGGTGCAGTCAGTGTGTACATACATTACATTACTGATCCTGAGTTACATCCTGTATTATACCCCAGAGCAGCACTCACTATTCTGCTGGTGCAGTCACTGTGTACATACATTACTTTACTGATCCTGAGTTACCTCCTGTATTATACTCCAGAGCTGCACTCATTATTCTGCTGGTGCAGTCACTGTGTACATACATTACATTACTGATCCTGAGTTACATCCAGTATTATACCCCAGAGCTGCACTCACTATTCTGCTCGTGCAGTCACTGTACACACATTGCATTACTGATCCTGAGTTACATCCTGTATTATACTCCAGAGCTGCACTCACTATTCTGCTGGTGCAGTCACTGTGTACATACATTATATTACTGATCCCGAGTTACATCCTGTATTATACCCCAGAGCTGCACTCACTATTCTGCTGGTGCAGTCACTGTGTACATACAATACATTACTGATCCTGAGTTACCTCCTGTATTATACTCCGGAGCTGCACTCGCTATTCTGCTGGTGCAGTCACTGTGTACATACATTACATTACTGATCCTGAGTTACCTCCTGTATTATACTCCAGCGCTGCACTCACTATTCTGCTGGTGCAGTCACTGTGTACATACATTACATTACTGATCCTGAGCTGCATCCTGTATTATACCCCAGAGCTGCACTCACTATTCTGCTGGTGCAGTCACTGTGTACATACATTACATTACTGATCCTGAGTTACCTCCTGTATTATACCCCAGAGCTGCACTCACTATTCTGCTGGTGTAGTCACTGTGTACATACATTACATTACTGATCCTGAGTTACATCCTGTATTATACCCCAGAGCTGCACTCACTATTCTGCTGGTGCAGTCAATGTATACATACATTACATTACTGATCCTGAGCTACATCCTGTATTATACCCCAGAGCTGCACTCACTATTCTGCTGGTGCAGTCAATGTATACATACATTACATTACTGATCCTGAGCTACATCCTGTATTACACCCCAGAACTGCACTCACTATTCTGCTGGTGCAGTCACTGTGTACATACATTACATTACTGATCCTGAGTTACATCCTGTATTATACTCCAGAGCTGCACTCACTATTCTGCTGGTGCAGTCACTGTGTACATACATTACATTACTGATCCTGAGTTACCTCCTGTATTATACTCCAGAGCTGCGCTCACTATTCTGCTGGTGCAGTCACTGTGTACATACATTACATTACTGATCCTGAGTTACATCCTGTATTATACTCCAGAGCTGCACTCACTATTCTGCTGGTGCAGTCACTGTGTACATACATTACATTACTGATCCTGAGTTACCTCCTGTATTATACTCCAGAGCTGCGCTCACTATTCTGCTGGTGCAGTCACTGTGTACATACATTACATTACTGATCCTGAGTTACCTCCTGTATTATACCCCAGAGCTGCACTCACTATTCTGCTGGTGTAGTCACTGTGTACATACATTACATTACTGATCCTGAGTTACATCCTGTATTATACCCCAGAGCTGCACTCACTATTCTGCTGGTGCAGTCAATGTATACATACATTACATTACTGATCCTGAGCTACATCCTGTATTATACCCCAGAGCTGCACTCACTATTCTGCTGGTGCAGTCACTGTGTACATACATTACATTACTGATCCTGAGTTACCTCCTGTATTATACCCCAGAGCTGCACTCACTATTCTGCTGGTGCAGTCACTGTGTACATACATTACATTACTGATCCTGAGTTACCTCCTGTATTATACTCCAGAGCTGCGCTCACTATTCTGCTGGTGCAGTCACTGTGTACATACATTACATTACTGATCCTGAGTTACCTCCTGTATTATACCCCAGAACTGCACTCACTATTCTGCTGGTGCAGTCACTGTGTACATACATTACATTACTGATCCTGAGTTACATCCTGTATTATACTCCAGAGCTGCACTCACTATTCTGCTGGTGCAGTCACTGTGTACATACATTACATTACTGATCCTGAGTTACCTCCTGTATTATACTCCAGAGCTGCGCTCACTATTCTGCTGGTGCAGTCACTGTGTACATACATTACATTACTGATCCTGAGTTACCTCCTGTATTATACCCCAGAGCTGCACTCACTATTCTGCTGGTGTAGTCACTGTGTACATACATTACATTACTGATCCTGAGTTACATCCTGTATTATACCCCAGAGCTGCACTCACTATTCTGCTGGTGCAGTCAATGTATACATACATTACATTACTGATCCTGAGCTACATCCTGTATTATACCCCAGAGCTGCACTCACTATTCTGCTGGTGCAGTCACTGTGTACATACATTACATTACTGATCCTGAGTTACCTCCTGTATTATACCCCAGAGCTGCACTCACTATTCTGCTGGTGCAGTCACTGTGTACATACATTACATTACTGATCCTGAGTTACCTCCTGTATTATACTCCAGAGCTGCGCTCACTATTCTGCTGGTGCAGTCACTGTGTACATACATTACATTACTGATCCTGAGTTACCTCCTGTATTATACCCCAGAACTGCACTCACTATTCTGCTGGTGCAGTCACTGTGTACATACATTACATTACTGATCCTGAGTTACATCCTGTATTATACTCCAGAGCCTGGCTGGTCCAGCCTCCATCACCGCACCCTCCGTCCCACCTGATGTCCTAAATGGATGTATGCACACAATTTTTGTTCCAATAAAGAGCACGTGAATATAGCTTCTTCTGGGTGAGTGCCGCATATTTCTCTGCTTTCTTGGACTATATATATCTTATTGCTTTATATGCAGAGCACCTTTATACCCATAGCTCACGTGACACCTAGTTGTCAGTAGTTGTGAAGTCCTTAGGCTGTGTAATGCGTTACTCTTGTGCCATCCAAGTGCAGTTCTTCTTTGTTCCAATACTCCAGAGCTGCACTCACTATTCTGCTGGTGCAGTCACTGTGTACATAAAATGGTTCTGAGCTGTAACAACCTCTAGTTTCACTATTTCTAAACAAAAGCGGCCGTGATTTTCTAGTCTCTGGTCATACTATTCATTTGCTACCTGAAATTTTTAATATGAAGTTTAATTTTAGCTTTGCAATCAACAATCAAAGACCTCTGACTATTGCACTGTATCATGCTTAATTATAATTTCTACATTACTAGACTTCAAATAAGCCATTTAGGAAGATCCATTCATGTAATCATCAGTAATTTCCAGGCCACTTATCTGAACTTACGATTTATCTTACATTAGTAGAAGTATCTTTTATATTCCATCAGAGAGAAAATAGTCCTTGCTCTCACTGAGGAAAACAACCTAGAGCCAGACTGAGCTGTGCGTTATACTACATGGATGACTATGGGCTGTGCATTATACTACATGGATGACTATAGACTGTGCATTATAATAATAATAATAATAATAATTTTTATTTATATAGCGCCAACATATTCCGCAGCGCTTTACAAATTATAGAGGGGACTTGTACAGACAATAGACATTACAGCATAACAGAAATACAGTTCAAAACAGATACCAGGAGGAGTGAGGGCCCTGCTCGCAAGCTACAAACTATGGGGAAAAGGGGAGACACGAGAGGTGGATGGTAACAATTGCTTTAGTTATTCGGACCAGCTATAGTGTAAGGCTCAGGTGTTCATGTAAAACTGCATGAACCAGTATGTAGCAGTACAGACACAGAGGGCTAATACTGCATAAAGTGTATGAGAATGAGTGTATTATACTACATGGATGACTATGGGCTGTGCATTATACTACATGGATGACTATGAGCTGTGCATTATACTACATGGATGACTATGAGCTGTGCATTATACTACATGGATGACTATGGGCTGTGCATGATACTACATGGATGACTGTGGGCTGTGTATTATACTTCATGGATGACTATGGGCTGTGCATTATACTTCATGGATGACTATGGGCTGTGCATTATACTACATGGATGACTATGGGCTGTGCATGATACTACATGGATGACTATGGGCTGTGCATTATACTACATGGATGACTATAGGCTGTGCATTATACTACATGGATGACTGTGGGCTGTGTATTATACTACATGGATGACTATGGGCTGTGCATTATACTTCATGGATGACTATGGGCTGTGCATTATACTACATGGATGACTATGGGCTGTGCATGATACTACATGGATGACTATGGGCTGTGCATTATACTTCATGGATGACTATGGGCTGTGCATTATACTTCATGGATGACTATGGGCTGTGCATTATACTTCATGGATGACTATGAGCTGTGCATTATACTTCATGGATGAATATAGACTGTGCATTATACTACATGGATGACTATGGGCTGTGCATTATACAACATGGATGAATATAGACTGTGCATTATACTACATGGATGACTATGGGCTGTGCATTATACTACATGGATGACTCTGAGCTGTGCATTATACTTCATGGATGACTATGGGCTGTGCATTATACTACATGGATGACTATGGGCTGTGCATTATACTACATGGATGAGTATAGACTGTACATTATACTACATGGATGACTCTGAACTGTGCATTATACTACATGGATGACTATGGGCTGTACATTATACTACATGGATGACTATGGGCTGTGCATTATACTACATGGATGACTATGGGCTGTGCATTATACTACATGGATAACTATAGACTGTGCATTATACTACATGGATGACTATAGACTGTGCATTATACTACATGGATGACTATGGGCTGTGCATTATACTACATGGATGACTCTGAGCTGTGCATTATACTTCATGGATGACTATGGGCTGTGCATTACACTACATGGATGAGTATAGACTGTGCATTATACGGATGACTCTGAGCTGTGCATTATACTACATGGATGACTATGGGCTGTACATTATACTACATGGATGACTATGGGCTGGGCATTATACTACATGGATGACTATGGGCTGTGCATTATACTACATGGATAACTATAGACTGTGCATTATACTACATGGATGAGTATGGGATGTGCATTATACTACATGGATGACTATGGGCTGTACATTATACTATATGGATGACTATAGACTGTGCATTATACTACATGGATGACTATGGGCTGTGCATTATACTACATGGATGACTCTGAGCTGTGCATTATACTACATGGATGACTCTGAGCTGTGCATTATACTACATGGATGACTATGAGCTGTGCATTATACTACATGGATGACTATGGGCTGTGCATTATACTACATGGATGATGACTATGGGCTGTGCATTATACTACATGGATGACTATGGGCTGTGCATTATACTACATGGATGACTGTGGGCTGTGCATTATACTACATGGATGACTATGGGCTGTGCATTATACTACATGGATGACTATGGGCTGTGCATTATACTACATGGATGACTATGGGCTGTGCATTATACTACATGGATGAATATAGACTGTGCATTATACTACATGGATGACTATGAGCTGTGCATTATACTTCATGGATGAATATAGACTGTGCATTATACTACATGGATGACTATGGGCTGTGCATTACACTACATGGATGAATATAGACTGTGCATTATACTACATGGATGACTATGGGCTGTGCATTATACTACATGGATGACTCTGAGCTGTGCATTATACTTCATGGATGACTATGGGCTGTGCATTATACTACATGGATGACTATGGGCTGTGCATTATACTACATGGATGAGTATAGACTGTACATTATACTACATTGATGACTCTGAACTGTGCATTATACTACATGGATGACTATGGGCTGTGCATTATACTACATGGATGACTATGGGCTGTGCATTATACTACATGGATAACTATAGACTGTGCATTATACTACATGGATGACTATAGACTGTGCATTATACTACATGGATGACTATGGGCTGTGCATTATACTACATGGATGACTCTGAGCTGTGCATTATACTTCATGGATGACTATGGGCTGTGCATTACACTACATGGATGAGTATAGACTGTGCATTATACGGATGACTCTGAGCTGTGCATTATACTACATGGATGACTATGGGCTGTACATTATACTACATGGATGACTATGGGCTGGGCATTATACTACATGGATGACTATGGGCTGTGCATTATACTACATGGATAACTATAGACTGTGCATTATACTACATGGATGAGTATGGGCTGTGCGTTATACTACATGGATGACTATGGGCTGTACATTATACTATATGGATGACTATAGACTGTGCATTATACTACATGGATGACTATGGGCTGTGCATTATACTACATGGATGACTCTGAGCTGTGCATTATACTACATGGATGACTCTGAGCTGTGCATTATACTACATGGATGACTATGAGCTGTGCATTATACTACATGGATGACTATGGGCTGTGCATTATACTACATGGATGATGACTATGGGCTGTGCATTATACTACATGGATGACTATGGGCTGTGCATTATACTACATGGATGACTGTGGGCTGTGCATTATACTACATGGATGACTATGGGCTGTGCATTATACTACATGGATGACTATGGGCTGTGCATTATACTACATGGATGACTATGGGCTGTGCATTATAATACTGTACATGTATGATGACTATGGGCTGTGCATTATACTGTATGGATGACAATGGGGGTGTATTATATTATATGGAGGACTATGGTCTGTGCATTATACTTTTGCTAGGGGTCACCATGGCTTCCTTGTATGTAACTGATGAGTATAATGGTTTATTTTGTTCTATATATTAAAAGACAGCGGCAGAAAGGGGGACGTATACCAGGATGGGGGGCCCCTGTCCAAATATTGCACAGGGGCGCATCAGACTCTTGTTACGCCACTGTATGTATGTATCGATCTATTATCTATCTATTATCTATGTACAGTGGCATGTAAAAGTTTGGGCACCCCTGGTCAAAGTTACTGTTATGGTGAACAGTTAAGGAAGTTTAAGATGGAATGATCTCTAAAAGACATAAAGATGATAGACTTCCTTTTTGTTTTGGGCTAAAAATACATACTTTTACACTTTAAAAATTTCCAAAAAGTTCATGGGCAGATGCAAAAGTTTTGGCACCCTGCATGGTTAGTACCTAGTAGCACCCACTTTTGCAAGTATCACCGCTTGTAAATGCTTTTAGTAGCCAGACAGGAAGCTTTCAATTCTTGTGTGAGGGACTTTCAGCCCTTCTTCCTTGGAGAATTCCTCCAGTTCTGTGAGATTCCTGGGTCGTCTTCCATCCTCTGCTATTTTGAGGTCTGGCCACAGATTTTCAATCATGTTCAGGTCAGGGGACGGTGGAGGCCGTTGTAAAACCTTCAGCTTCCCAGTGTTAGTCTATGGGGTCGTGCACATGCCAGGGCGTTAAGGAGGAGCAGCTCTACCTAAGGTACCGCCATGGGCACGTTACACACGTCTGATTTTTTCCTTGGATGAGTCTGATGTAATAATCTGAGTTTGGTCTGATACTTGGATGGCTTTCAGCCATGGCAGTCAGTGAGTGTGTGGAAATCATGGGACGGACCTCGGTTTGGTTCTAGTCATGGTATGTGGGGTAGAAGGGGTTACATTTTGCTTCCACATTGGAACCAGTCTGAGAAACGACTGAGCTCACATTGCTAGAAACTTGAGGGCAACTCAAGGACAGTTTGGGGGTCTTCCTTTAAATGTTGTCAGAGCATGTAATGGTGACTTTTATCTCGTTCCCTCGCCGACGAGGACTATTTCTGTTTGTTTCCGCAGCAGATTAATCGCTACATGTCCTCTGGGAGAATGTTCTTTGAATTTCCCTTCACCAGTCTCACGCCGCCACGTCCTGACAATATTCCTGGAGACAAATATGCTAATACATGTCACATCTCATCTCCATCCTCGCTGCCTCCAGGTAATGGCGGGATCTGCGCCCGCGGACACTTTTTTTGGGCGCCTTTTGTTTTAATTTTGCAGCAACAAGACCCCTGAGATCTTAATCTGTGAATTTAAAGTGCCAGCAGACCCAAAAACCTGACACTATGGAGCCATGTAACATAAAGTAGTGACAAGGTTGTCAGTGATCCCAGAGCACTTTCTAAAATAGCTAATAAAAATTAACAATAGATTGCATTCACGAGTACCCCAGACCAGCTGGACACTTCTGTGTTATATAGCATCACCCCCTTCCATATTTCCTATTATTTTCTCTGTTTATGACCCGGCTAGATGAGCCTCACACAGTCCAGACTGGAGAAAGAGCCTCTTTAGTACTCATACTTAACTCATTTATAGCCCTAGACCAGCAGGGATGTTATTATTAACCCCTTGCCCACCAGGAGCTTTATAATTACCTTGTTATACAAATCTTATACTGCAATATAGGATTTTATAAGAACACCCATGGTGGGTTAGTCCAATACAGGGACTACATCCCTCAAGGCGTATGATAGTGAGAAAGTATATAATATCCCTGGGAGACTAGTGTAATGAAAAGGTTAAAATTCTGGTATAGGGTTATGAAACGGTTAATGGTAACATCCTTTGGGATACAGGGTAATTAAGGGGTATAATCTTTGTTGGGCTAAGAGAATGAAGAGTTATTAATATCCCTGGTGGGCAAGTGCAGTAAGTATTTAGAATACAATTTCCGGGGGAGGCAGTCATATAATGAAGGGGTCCAGTGATGTGAATGTGTAACATCTTTATTTTGTCTAAGATTGGAAGGAATGTTATAATTAATGCTCTTTATACCCTAGATCACCAGGGATGTAAATAGAGACCACTCCATCCCAGCAAACTACAAAAACCCCTTTATTGCACTAGCCCACCAGGGACATTATAAATATCTTTATGACCTTAGACAACTAGCGAGGTTACATAAACCCATTTTAAGCCCCACAAACCCTTCCATTACATAGGCCCACCGGAGATGTTGTTATAATTATAAACACTTAACCCTTTCCTAGCTCTCAATCCACCACAAATCTATTTTTATTAAAAAAAAAAGTATTTGCCCTCAGGGATGGGAAAAATTAATTCTCTGTCTTCGAAGGAATGATATACATTCTCATTATCATAAGCTTTGAGGGAAGTGACTCTCAATATAAGGACTTTTATTGCACTAGCCCACCAGGGATGATAGTAAAATCCCGTTTATTGCACTAACCCACCAGGGATGATAGTAAAATCTCATTTATTGTAGTAATGTTTGGCTCATATGTCTGACTGAGAAATTGAGAATTGCAGACCTTGGCCTATTTCTATGACCAGATTTAGGTGGCGGCATGCAGCTTTGGATGTAACTGGAGCATTTGTTGCAGCTTGCAGCTACCAGAGAGCAGTGCATTATAAGGCCGGCGTCACACTAGAGAGTTTTACGGACGTAGGAGAGGCGCAAAAACTACGCATTGCACACGGACCAATGATTCTCTATGGGGCAGCTCCTATCTGCCGTATATTTCGCTGCTGTATTTTACGGCCGTAGAAAATTGCAGCATGCTGCGTTTGTCAGCGTATTGTGCAAAAAATCCACCAATGAAAGTCTATGGGGGCGAGAAAAATACGGATTACACACGGACCATCAGTGTGACTTGTGAGAAATACGCAGCGGTGTTCTATAGAAAAGCCGGCAATTCAGTGCGGTGTACAGTAAAATCACACTGACAGGTTAGAATAGAATAGATCAAATAAATGTCTACACATAGTATAGATATAGATATATATGCCATTGAGACACACACATATATATATATATATATATATATATTTACATTTAATACAGAGCTACATAGCATAAAAGCCGGTAATTCAATTGTCGGCTTTTGCTATCCCCTTATCATACCCGACATAATATGAGACATGGTTACATACAGTAAACCATTTCATATCCCTTATTTGTTTATATATTCCTCACTAATAATGTTAGTAGAGTGTGTGTGCAAAATTTGGGGGCTCTAGCTGTTAAAATAAAGGGTTAAATCACAGAAAAAACTGGCGTGGGCTCCCGCGCAATTTTCTCCGCCACAGTAGTAAAGCCAGTGACTGAGGGCAGATATTAATAGCCTAGAGAGGGTCCATGGTTATTGCCCCCCCCTCCCCCCCGGCTAAAAACATCTGCCCCCAGCCACCCCAGAAAAGGCACATCTGGAAGATGCGCCTATTCTGGCACTTGGCCACTCTCTTCCCATTCCCGTGTAGCGGTGGGATATGGGGTAATGAAGGGTTAATGTCACCTTGCTATTGTAAGGTGACATTAAGCCAGGTTAATAATGGAGAGATGTGAATAAGACACCTATCCATGATTAATCCAATAGTAGTAAAGGGTTAATAACACACACACACATTATGAATAAAGTATTTTAATGAAATAAATACACACATGGGGTTGTAAAATCTTTATTGTACGCTTAATCCACCTGAAGACCCTTGTTCTGTGAAAGAAATAAAATAAAAAAGCAACAATATCGCATACCTTTCCAGCGACCAGTCATGTCCCATGCTGTAAATCCATCTGAAGCAGTTAAATAAATTTACAACCAGGAGCCTGCTAATGCAGCTGCCCCTGGCTCTAAAACTGGGGAATGAATGGAATGCAGGGGAACGTAGCATCGTAGACTTGCAGTGCTGCGCCCCCTGCTCATATGAACTCCAACGTGAGAAAATATTCAGAAAAATTCCCATGCTAGAGTTCATATGAGTTTTTGCAAGCAATGTAAGCGTACAATAAAGATTTTACAACCCCATGTGTGTATTTATTTCATTAAAATACTTTATTCATAATGTGTGTGTATTACTAACCCTTTGCTACTATTGGATTTATAATGGATAGGTGTCTTATTGACACCTCTCCATTATTAACCAGGCTTAATGTCACCTTACATTAGCAAGGTGACATTAACCCTTTATTACCCCATATCCCACTGCTACAGGGGAATGGGAAGAGAGAGGCCAAGTGCCAGAATAGGCGCATCTTCCAGATGTGCCTTTCCTGGGGTGGCTGGGGGCAGATGTTTTTAGCCAGGGGGGGGCAATAACCATGGACCCTCTCCAGGCTATTAATATCTGCCCTCAGTCACTGACTTTACCACTCTGGCAGAGAAAATTGCGCGGGAGCCCACGCCATTTTTTCCTGTGATTGATAAATTTTATTTTAACAGTTAGAGCTCCCAAATTTTACACACAGACACTACTAACATTAGTAGTGAGGAATATGCAAAAAAAAAGGGATATGAAAAGGTTTACTGTATGTAACCAAATCTCATATCCTGTCGGTTTGCTAAGGAGATAGCAAAAGTCGGCAATTGAATTACCGGCTTTTAAGCTATCTAGCCCTGTATGAAATATATATATATATATATATATATATATATATATATATAGACTGTATATATGTTTTCACAAATATTTGAGCCCATGGATCCATTACATGTCCATTTTGTAAGGTTGCAAGAAAAAAACGCAGTGCGGATGCCATACGGAGGATGACATGCATAAAATACGCAGCCCCACCCTGCCTACGGATGAAATATGGATCACTGTTTAGGGAACATTTCTGCGTATTACGCCTGTACAAAACGGACCGTATTTTCCTACGCTAAGTGCGACCCCGGCCTAAGACTTTGAATGGCACAATGCTAAGCTCACATATGTTAGGGAGGCTGGCACACAATAGGCAGCTATGCCCCCCCCCCTTCCTCTGGTTTCTGCATGCAGCTCTGGATGTAACTGGAGCATAACACAGAATGCAGCTCACGATCTGCAATAAACAAGTAGAACAAAGTATTTGCAAAGTCACTTAACATTTTATGGAGATTTAATGTGTGCAATGTTGTTGAGCGTGGAGGTACGCTGCGAGGGGAGCAGCCGCACAGACTGCTGGGTAATGCCATTACACAAATATAAGTATGTGAACCTCTCCGCCCTGAGCTGTAGGATGGAGGCTCGGGAAACTCATCTCTGTGTTTGGTAATAGAATTTGTCAGTTCATCTATAATTTTTCATACAGTTGGTGTCATTATTCTTGTTTTTTCCCTGGAAACCTCGGCAATTCATTTTGTTTTTATAGTTGTGTAGTATGATCTAGTGGCAATCAAGGAGAGCATTGCTTATGGCCTAAGTGTCTGACAGAGCCGCGCTCCGAGACTGAAATCCTCCCCCCCGATGTGTCCGCTCCAGTAAAATTCAGCTTTTTAAATAATGCAATGTGTTTTCCACCATCCGGACCTCGAACACTGCATAGTCCTGAAAGCCCCACTCTGCTGCGGAAACTGCATCGTCCTGCAGGAATCGGGAATTTCAGCCTATTTTGATGCATGCACCCAGAGGCGGCTCCAGGTTTTTGAGGGCCCCGGGCGAAAGAGTCTCAGTGGGCCCCCCCCCTTTAACACATACACGATTCATGATGGCATATAACACAGCCATGTAGTATATAACACAGCCCACGTAGCATATAACACAGCCCACGTAGTATATAACACAGCCCATGTAGTATATAACACAGCCATGTAGCATATAGAACAGCCATGTAGTATATAGCACAGCCCCCCACCCCCGAAGAATGGCCCTATAGTCCAGTACTCACTGTTATAGTTAAAAAAAAAACGCTCCTCACCTCTCCACGTGCCCGCGCTGCTCCCTGCTCCAGTCTCGGCGGCTGCCGCTGCACTGCCTGACACACAGGGAGTGCGCGATGATGGAATCGCACACCCTCAGCGGCACTGTCAGAGGAAGAGTGGGGAATGATGGGAGAGGGAGCATCAGGTGAACTCTCATCCATCATTTGCTTTGAACTTTACCGGCAGACGCCGGTATAGTTCAATGTGGTGGCAGGGAGTTGGTGCTGGTGACAGGCGGGCCCCCTTGCCTCACAGAGGCCCCATAGCGGCTGCGTGATGTGCAGCTAGCTGAGGGCCCCTGGGGGAGTGGGTGCCTTAGGCAGCTGCCTGCCACTAACGCCGGCCCTGAATGGGCCCCCCTGTCTCGCCAGGGCCCCGGCACTTGCCCGGGTACGCCGGGTGCTGACGCCGGCCCTGCATGCACCTCTAAGAAGTTAATAGTAAGAGCTCTTCTTTAAGATACACAAAGCAGAGGAAACCCTGACATCCTCATAACTCATCCAATGTCTTAACAATCCACCAGTAATTTTGGACTTAATTGGCTCAGTATAAAAATATGTCAAGTAAACCCACAAAAATATTCAGTTCTTGCAGTCTCCACTAGGGGGAGCTTGTGAGCTTCCTGCATACTGTGCTTACATTGAACTCAATAATAAATCTGTATGCAGAACGCTCAGATGCTCCACCTAATGGAGGATACAGGGACAATGAAGTTTAATATTTGAGGAGGATCTGTCCTTTCACCTAAAATATGTAGTAAAACATAGTTTTCCTGCCCTCATCTCCCATACAACCTAGAACTGATTTTGATGTGCATACCAGTCTAATATCTAGGAACAATCTCCATTTGTAACTGGCTTCCTCTTTTTTAGGATAAGAGGTTTCTCTCCATAAGTATTCTTCCAGAGCTATAGGTGCTTGGACTTCTTTTTCGTCATTTCACAGCTTGCATAGAGTGATATTATGCTGTGATTTCTTTGCCCTAAACTAAAATCCCACCTTTATTTGATGTTTATATGCACTGTGCCAGACAGGGAAAGAGGGGGCACAGAAATAAACGCCGTCTCATTTTCTGCAGATTCAAAGACCTGTAACCACTTCTTATACAGAACCAAAACCCTGCCTGCTTCCTGGAGAGAGATATATACCAGCCACCACTACCAGTAGAGAAATGAAGATCCATCATCATTTCCTGTAGAGAAATACAGACTCGACTCCACTTCCTATAGAGAGATACAGACTCACCCCCACTTCCTGTAAAGAAATACAGACCTACAGACCCACCTCCACTTCCTGTAGAGAGATAGAGACTCGCCTCCACTTCCTGTGGAGAGATACAGACCCGCCTCCACTTCCTGTGGAGAGATACAGACTCGACTCCACTTCCTATAGAGAGATACAGACTCACCCCCACTTCCTGTAAAGAAATACAGACCTACAGACCCGCCTCCACTTCCTGTAGAGAGATAGAGACTCACCCCCACTTCCTGTAGAGAGATACAGACCCGCCTCCACTTCCTGTGGAGAGATACAGACTCGACTCCACTTCCTATAGAGAGATACAGACTCACCCCCACTTCCTGTAAAGAAATACAGACCTACAGACCCGCCTCCACTTCCTGTAGTGAGATACAGACCCACCTTCACTTCCTGTAGAGAAATACAGACCCGCCTCTACTTCCTGTAGAGGAACAGACCCGCCTACATTTCCTGTAGAGAGATACAGACTCGCCGCAACTTCCTGTAGAGAAATACAGACCCATCCTAGATCTCGTAGAGAGATACAGACCCGCCTCCACTTCCTGTGGAGAGATACAGACTCGCCCCCACTTCCTGTGGAGAGATACAGACTCGCCCCCACTTCCTGTAAAGAAATACAGACCCACCTCCACATCCTGTAGTGAGATACAGGCCCACCTCCATTTCCTGTAGAGAAATACAGACTTGCCTCTACTTCATGTAGAGGCACAGACCCACCTCCACTTCCTGTAGAGAAATACAGACCCACCTCTATTTCCTGTAGAGGCACAGACTCGCCTCCATTTCCTGTAGAAAGATACAGACTTGCCGCAACTTCCTGTAGAGAAATACAGACCCATCCTAGTTCTCGTAGAGAGATACAGACCTGTCTCAACTTCCTGTAGAGCGATACAGACCCGCTCCCACTTCCTGTAGAGAGATACAGACCAGCCCCCCCTGTTGTGAATTCCGCTCTTGGGCTTCCTCCGGTGGTTGTAAGTGGCACTTTTGTGAGTTCTGCTCTTGGGCTCCCTCTTGTGGTTTCTAGTGGTATGGCTGCTCCTTGGAGTTAGCTGTCATCAGCTGCCTCCACTTATCGTCCGCTATTTAAGTCTGGCTATTTCTTCAGCCTGTGCCACTTGTCAATGTTCCTAGCTGGATTCACATCTCTGCTTGGATTCTCCTGGTTTCCTGACCAGTTCTGCAAAGATAAGTTCTGGCTTTGCTCATTTCAGTCCACATGTTGTGGACTTATTGTTCTGTGCATTCTATATTTGTCCAGCTTGTCAGTATGGATTTTTTCTGTTAGCCGGAAGCTCTGGGAAGCAGATTTACCCTCCACACCTTTAGTCAGGTGTGGAGATTTTGTAAACTCTGTGTGGATTGTTTTGTAGTTTTTTTACTGACCGCACAGTATCCTTTCCTGTCCTATCTATCAAGCTAGACTGGCCTCCTATGCTAAAATCTGATTTCATTTCTGCGTATGTTATTTTCCCCTCCTCTCACCGTCAATATTTGTGGGGGGCTATCTTTCCTTTGGGGATTTTCTCTGAGGCAAGATAGGTTTCCTGTTTCCATCTTTAGGGGAAGTTAGATCTTAGGCTGTGCTGAGGGGTCTAGGGAGCGTCAGGTACCCCCCACGGCTATTTTTAGTTGCGCTGCTAGGTTCAGGGTTTGCGGTCAGTACAGATACCACCTCCTTCAGAGCTTGTCTCATGTTGTTCCTAAACCACCAGATCATAACAACCCCCTTCCTGTAGAGAGATACAGACCAGCCCCCACTTCCTGTAGAGATACAGACCCGCCCTAACTTCCTTTAGAGAGATACAGATCCGCCCCCACTTCCTGTAGAGAGATACAGACCCGTCCTAACTTCCTTTAGAGAGATACAGACCAGCACCAACTTCCTGTAGAGAGATACAGACCCGCCCCCACTTCCTATAGAGAGATACAGACCAGCCCCCACTTCCTGTAGAGATACAGACCCACCCTAACTTCCTTTAGAGAGATAAAGATCCGCCCCCACTTCCTGTAGAGAGATACAGACCCGTCCTACCTTCCTTTAGAGAGATACAGACCAGCCCCAACTTCCTGTAGAGAGATACAGATCTGCCCACACTTCCTGTAGAGAGATACAGACCTGCCCCCACTTCCTGTAGAGATACAGATCTGCCCCCACTTCCTGTAGAGAGATACAAACCTGCCCCCACTTCCTGTGGAGAGCTACAGACCCACCTCAACTTTCTGTAGAGAAACAGACCTGCCTCAACTTCCTGTAGAGCAATACAGGCCCACCCTCACTTCCTGTAGAGAGATACAGACTAGTGATGAGCGAGTATACTCATTGCTTGGGTTTTCCTGAGCACGCTCGGGTGAGCTCCGAGTATTTGTTAGTGTTTGGAGATTAAGTTTTCAACGTGGCAGCTGAATGATTTACAGCTATTAGCCAGCTTGATTACATGTGGGGATTCCCTAGCAACCAGGCAACCCCCACATGTACTCAGCCTGGCCAATATAAAATCATTCAGTTGAGGCAATGAAAACTTAATCTCCGAGCACTAAAAAATACTCGGAGATCACCCGGAAACCCGAACAATGAGTATATTCGCTCATCACTAATACAGACCCACCCCCACTTCCTGTAGAGAGATACAGATCTGCTCTCACTTCCTGAAGAGAGATACAGACCCGTCTCAACTTCCTATAGAGAAATACAGACCCGCCTCTGTGACGCCCCAGGGTCCTGGTTGTCTCAGTGGCATTGCTTTCCTCACGGGGAGAGTGATGTAATGCTTGGAAGCGATGAAGGATTCTTTTTCACCGGTATTTAGCACATACAACATCGTTCTGACTCCAGGCCAGAAGGGGGAGCTCTACACCCGATTTCAGGGGAGCTGCTCTCTCTGGTCGGGAGGAGTTAGTTGCTAGGCAGTTGCTAGTCAGTTAGGAAGAGTTGACAGTTGGTGCCAGACTGGAGCAGTCTGAGGCAGAAGGACGAGCCTGAAATGCTGTAGCTCCTAGACAGCGAGATACAGAAGGAAGAACAGCTTTTAGTGAATGTGCAAGAGAGCGAAACACAGGAGAGTGACAATAAGGGAGAATAGCTGTGACTAGGCTACCTCCCTGACAGAGCGCAGATACCGGTAACCGGAAGACCGAGGTTATGTCATACTCTAGGAGGCACAGCAGAAACCGGTAGGACAGCTAGACTACACGTAACCTGTCCGCCCTAATACTCAGGAGACACAGTGACAGTGATAGAAACCCTGTAAAACGGCTAGAGTCACCTGTCATACGGGTTTGTGTCCTAACCTACAAGAGGGACAGAGAGAACTGAGAGGACCTTGCCAGAAGCCATAGGCAGTAAGGGACTACAATACCACCATGCTATGAGGAAGGCTTTTAACTCCACCTGGTTAAGGGGACTTTGAACTCGCTTCCAAGCCGGCCGGACCCTGCCTGTACTTGTGATCTGGTGCCCTGGACTGTGGCTGCCTGCTACCATCAGTAAAACCAGTAAAGAGACTGCACAACTGTGTCCTTCGTTCTTACTGCACCACTCACCATCCTCCACCTATACAACATCGGGAGCCCTGGGGACCCAGCTTCGCCTCAGGGAAGCTATACCACTATACCATCCCTGCTGCCATAACATCACCCCAGTGAACCCCTTTAAGCAGCGCCGCTCCCCACTGACCGAATATCACAGGTGGCGTCACGGACATTTATTATTTTACAAATCCTTTAAAGATCTTTCTTTTAACATGGGAGCCCAGGGTCACAGACCGGGTCGCTGCCGCCGTGACACATCCCTATAAGTACCAGACCCGGTACCGAGTACCCCATGGCCCTGGCGGGCGACATACCTCTACTTCCTGTAGAGAAATACAGACCCGCCTCTACTTCCTGTAGAGAAATACAGACCCGCCTCTACTTCCTGTAGAGCGATACAGACCCGCCTCTACTTCCTGTAGAAAGGAAACTCCTTCCCCCAGTTCCTGTAGAGAGTCCAAGTCAGACAGAAGGGAGATGCTTAGTGACTATGGCACTGCAAAGGGATTATTCAGGAGAAAGAAAGTGCTACTACAGCTCTAAATGAACGGAGCTAAACTGCAATACCAGAAACAACCTGTGTGGCGCTGTTACTAAAAAACAGCAATTTAAAAAAAAATCCTGTTCAAGCCCCTTGTCCAATAGGGGGCGCTTTGTGGTTCTCCCTTTAATAACACCATGAGGTTTATTCTAATACCTGTTTTACTTTCAGAACTTTGTAAAAGTGATCAGATCTCACATGACTTCTTATAATCATATATTTCATGGCTCCTTCCCTGCAGAGGAGAATTACACTGGCACGTTGCATATAGGTCAAGAGGCTCTTGTCGAGCTTTTAAGCGCTGGCAGCGTCTCCTCCTGAGCGCCTTAAAAACCTTTTTATTCTCCATTTGGTGCCTAACGTCGTCATTCATCCTCATATTTCACCATCATGCTTTCTATGTTTCACTTCTTGTCTGAGACTCGGCCTTTGCTTCCGCTCCTTTGTCACCATCACAGATCCTCAGTATCTCATAGGGCGGCGTGCACACTGATCCCGGAGCCACCGTCCTCTCTTCCCACTCCTGACATCCACGGTAATTCCACTTCACAGAGCAGAAGCCAAAAGACTGACGTATGATCTATGTATCATCTACAGACCAAAGATTTCACCAGCACACTGTGCGCCAAGATACAGCAGTGTGCAAAAGTGTTAGGCAGGTGTCGTAAAATGTGCAAAGCAAGAAGCTTTCAAAAACATAAAGATTAATAGTTGGATCAATTTTACCAATTAACAAAATGTAAAGTGAATGAAAAAAGAGAAATGGAAATTTCATCGGTATCTGGTGACCTCCTATCACCTCCATCATCAGTATCTGGTGACCGCCCATCACCTCCATCATCAGTATCTGGTGACCGCCCATCACCTCCATCATCAGTATCTGGTGACCTCCCGTCACCTCCATCATCAGTATCTGGTGACCGCCCATCACCTCCATCATCAGTATCTGGTGACCACCTATCACCTCCATCATCAGTATCTGGTGACCGCCCATCACCTCCATCATCAGTATCTGGTGACCGCCCATCACCTCCATCATCAGTATCTGGTGACCTCCCGTCACCTCCATCATCAGTATCTGGTGACCACCTATTACCTCCATCATCAGTATCTGGTGACCGCCCATCACCTCCATCATCAGTATCTGTTGACCTCCCATCACCTCCATCATCAGTATCTGGTGACCGCCCATCACCTCCATCATCAGTATCTGGTGAGCACCTATCACCTCCATCATCAGTATCTGGTGACCGCCCATCACCTCCATCATCAGTATCTGTTGACCTCCCATCACCTCCATCATCAGTATCTGGTGACCTCCCGTCACCTCCATCATCAGTATCTGGTGACCACCTATCACCTCCATCATCAGTATCTGGTGACCGCCCATCACCTCCATCATCAGTATCTGTTGATCTCCCATCACCTCCATCATCAGTATCTGGTGACCACCTATCACCTCCATCATCAGTATCTGGTGACCGCCCATCACCTCCATCATCAGTATCTGTTGATCTCCCATCACCTCCATCATCAGTATCTGTTGACCTCCCATCACCTCCATCATCAGTATCTGGTGACCTCCCGTCACCTCCATCATCAGTATCTGGTGACCACCTATCACCTCCATCATCAGTATCTGGTGACCGCCCATCACCTCCATCATCAGTATCTGGTGACCTCCCATCACCTCCATCATCAGTATCTGGTGACCGCCCATCACCTCCATCATCAGTATCTGGTGACCTCCCATCACCTCCATCATCAGTATCTGGTGACCGCCCATCACCTCCATCATCAGTATCTGTTGACCTCCCATCACCTCCATCATCAGTATCTGGTCCCCGACAATCATCTCCATCATCAGTATCTGGTGACCACCAGTTGCCCCCATCATCAGTATCTGTGACCGCCCATCGCCTCCATCATCACTATCTGGAGACCGCCCGTCACCTCCATCATCAGTATCTGGTGACTGCACTTCACCTCCATCATCAGTATCTGGTGACTGCACTTCACCTCCATCATCAGTATCTGGTCCCCAACAATCCTCTCCATCATCAGTATCTGGTGACCGCCCATCGCCTCCATCATCAGTATCTGGTGACCGCCCATCGCCTCCATCATCAGTATCTGGTGACCGCCCATCGCCTCCATCATCAGTATCTGGTGACTGTACTTCACCTCCATCATCAGTATCTGGTGACCGCCCCTCACCTCCATCATCAGTATCTGGTGACTGCACTTCACCTCCATCATCAGTATCTGGTGATCGTCCGTCACCTCCATCATCAGTATCTGGTGACTGCACTTCACCTCCATCATCAGTATCTGGTGACCGCCCATCTCCTCCATCATCAGTATCTGGTGACCGCCCGTCACCTCCATCATCAATATCTGGAGACCGCCCGTCACCTCCATCATCAGTATCTGGAGACCGCCCGTCACCTCCATCATCAGTATCTGGTGACCTCCCATCACCTCCATCATCAGTATCTGGAGACCGCCCGTCACCTCCATCATCAGTATCTGGTGACCGCCCGTCACCTCCATCATCAGTATCTGGTGACCGCCCGTCTCCTCCATCATCAGTATCTGGAGACCGCCCGTCACCTCCATCATCAGTATCTGGTGACCGCCCGTCTCCTCCATCATCAGTATCTGGAGACCGCCCATCACCTCCATCATCAGTATCTGGTGACCGCCCATCACCTCCATCATCAGTATCTGGTGACCGCCCGTCTCCTCCATCATCAGTATCTGGAGACCGCCCGTCTCCTCCATCATCAGTATCTGGAGACCGCCCATCACCTCCATCATCAGTATCTGGTGACCGCCCGTCTCCTCCATCATCAATATCTGGAGACCGCCCGTCACCTCCATCATCAGTATCTGGAGACCGCCCGTCACCTCCATCATCAGTATCTGGTGACCTCCCATCACCTCCATCATCAGTATCTGGAGACCGCCCATCACCTCCATCATCAGTATCTGGTGACCGCCCGTCTCCTCCATCATCAATATCTGGAGACCGCCCGTCACCTCCATCATCAGTATCTGGTGACCGCCCGTCTCCTCCATCATCAGTATCTGGAGACCGCCCATCACCTCCATCATCAGTATCTGGTGACCGCCCATCACCTCCATCATCAGTATCTGGTGACCGCCCGTCTCCTCCATCATCAGTATCTGGAGACCGCCCGTCACCTCCATCATCAGTATCTGGTGACCGCCCGTCTCCTCCATCATCAGTATCTGGTGACCGCCCGTCACCTCCATCATCAGTTTCTGGTGACTGCCCATCGCCTCCATCATCAGTATCTGGTCCCCGACAATCATCTCCATCATTAGTATCTGTTGACCGCCCGTCACCTCCATCATCAGTATCTAGTGACCGCCCGTCACCTCCATCATCAGTATCTGGTGACCGCCCGTCACCTCCATCATCGCCACCATCGCCTACAAGGGCAGTCACCAGATACTGATGGGATTTAGATTACTCTTTTGATCTTTCACTTTTCTTATTTAATATTACTAATCGGTAGGATCCAACACTAAGTAAAAACAGCCTAAAAAAATATACAAACATGTATTAATAAACCTGTAACAGTGGGCGCTATGCCTTTAAGGCTCCTCGGTGTTGATGCTTTGTGTTCTTAGCTCCCTGATGTACAGAGGATGGAGGAGCTTCTGCTGCGGTCACTTTCCCTACAGAAAGTCTCATCTGAGGTTTATAGGAAGAGATTAGAATGAAGGTAGAAGATGATTTTAGTAGATGGATTTCTTGTGTTTTCTCCATGTAATATTTGTATAACGAGTCCTATAAACTCTTGTAGAAGCTTCTGTGTGTCACTATCTACAGACACAGAGTCGTCCGCGCGGCGCTGCCTTCTCTGCAGCTGTAAAGTGGTCGGACTCCTTCTGGTCCTGCTGAGAGTCATCCTAGGTCCAGATCTGCAGGACGCTGATGATGAGAAAACGCCGCTTGGACTCCTGCAGCTTTCTGCCGCGGCGGGAAGGATATCATTATGGTTTTGTAAGGATTTCTAGAAGGCAAACTAAAGAGTAAATGTTTACACTGCTGCAAAGTCAATACTTTATGGTTTCGTGATGTTTTTCTCCATCTCTCAAAGCCATACAATGCTCATCCAGGCGGAACAATGACCATGGACGACCCCTTGTGTCGCAGCCTTTACACAGAGACTGAGCAGAAATAATTCGTCCATAAATATTTATTGAGGAGCTTTCGCTACATTTTTCATGTTGCACCGGACACACGATGCAAGGTGCTGGATCACAGCAGACCTGAGTGTGAGTAACTGACAGTTTTCACTTCCAGCAGTCAGTGTGGGGGGGGGGGGATCTCATTACTAACAACTCTAGTAGCTCTCCTCTCATAGAATTGCCAGCTCTGCCAATCATAAGCAGGAATCCACAAACGATAGGAAAAAGACCATGCCCCCACTATAGCTTAGCATAATGACAGTCTGCTCTCCTCACTGCATAGTGATGATATGCCAGAGCACAGCAGACCCGAGTGTGATTGACATCTTTCAGCTTTCATTTCCAGCCCTCCCTCACACTGACTGCCACAGGGCTACCCCCAGGTATTTCAGGACCCCACACAGGCAACATTGTCGGGCCCCCTTGAGCCTCCGCCCAGGCTCCACCTCAGCTACGCCTCCACCCCTCCAATCATTCCGAGTCCCACCATCCACTCTTGGAAAAACTTCACTTCAGCACCACGTCCCCATCAATCACACATTAACAGTTCCCATTGAACACTACAGGTCCTTCTCAAAAAATTAGCATATAGTGTTAAATTTCATTATTTACCATAATGTAATGATTACAATTAAACTTTCATATATTATAGATTCATTATCCACCAACTGAAATTTGTCAGGTCTTTTATTGTTTTAATACTGATGATTTTGGCATACAACTCCTGATAACCCAAAAAACCTGTCTCAATAAATTAGCATATCAAGAAAAGGTTCTCTAAACGACCTATTACCCTAATCTTCTGAATCAACTAATTAACTCTAAACACATGCAAAAGATACCTGAGGCTTTTATAAACTCCCTGCCTGGTTCATTACTCAAAACCCCCATCATGGGTAAGACTAACGACCTGACAGATGTCAAGAAGGCCATCATTGACACCCTCAAGCAAGAGGGTAAGACCCAGAAAGAAATTTCTCAACAAATAGGCTGTTCCCAGAGTGCTGTATCAAGGCACCTCAATGGTAAGTCTGTTGGAAGGAAACAATGTGGCAGAAAACGCTGTACAACGAGAAGAGGAGACCGGACCCTGAGGAAGATTGTGGAGAAGGACCGATTCCGGACCTTGGGGAACCTGAGGAAGCAGTGGACTGAGTCTGGTGTGGAAACATCCAGAGCCACCGTGCACAGGCGTGTGCAGGAAATGGGCTACAGGTGCCGCATTCCCCAGGTAAAGCCACTTTTGAACCATAAACAGCGGCAGAGGCGCCTGACCTGGGCTACAGAGAAGCAGCACTGGACTGTTGCTAAGTGGTCCCAAGTACTTTTTTCTGATGAAAGCAAATTTTGCATGTCATTCAGAAATCAAGGTGCCAGAGTCTGGAGGAAGACTGGGGAGAAGGAAATGCCAAAATGCCTGAAGTCCAGTGTCAAGTACCCACAGTCAGTGATGGTGTGGGGTGCCATGTCAGCTGCTGGTGTTGGTCCACTGTGTTTCATCAAGGGCAGGGTCAATGCAGCTAGCTATCAGGAGATTTTGGAGCACTTCATGCTTCCATCGGCTGAAATGCTTTATGGAGACGAAGATTTCATTTTTCAGCACGACCTGGCACCTGCTCACAGTGCCAAAACCACTGGTAAATGGTTTACTGACCATGGTATTACTGTGCTCAATTGGCCTGCCAACTCTCCTGACCTGAACCCCATAGAGAATCTGTGGGATATTGTGAAGAGAAAGTTGAGAGACGCAAGACCCAACACTCTGGATGAGCTTAAGGCCGCTATTGAAGCATCCTGGGCCTCCATAACATCTCAGCAGTGTCACAGGCTGATTGCCTCCATGCCACGCCGCATTGAAGCAGTCATTTCTGCCAAAGGATTCCCGACCAAGTATTGAGTGCATAACTGAACGTTATTATTTGTTGGTTTTTTTGTTTGATATTAAAAAACACTTTTATTTGATTGGATGGGTGAAATATGCTAATTTATTGAGACAGGTTTTTTGGGTTATCAGGAGTTGTATGCCAAAATCATCAGTATTAAAACAATAAAAGACCTGACAAATTTCAGTTGGTGGATAATGAATCTATAATATATGAAAGTTTAATTGTAATCATTACATTATGGTAAATAATGAAATTTAACACTATATGCTAATTTTTTTGAGAAGGACCTGTATATCACATACATAGCCAGCAGCTTTTGTTTCGGCCAAAAGATTTTTTTAAGCCACCACCACGACAAGGTAGTCTCGTTTGGCTAGGCCCTACTCTACTCTATCCTATTAAAACATTTTGTAAAATATCCAATACACTTTTGAAACATATAAATATACTTATACTTGAAACATATCAATATAACTACGACAATAAGCGTTTTATTACATTACAGTTACATCCAACGATTTAAAGTTTGCTAACGACATGGAACTTTTACAAATGGAAATTTAGGATCTTGTAAAGGACATTTCTTGTATTGAAGTTGAACTTAAAAATCATCTCATTGAAGATCTTTGGAAACAAAGGATATGATTGATGAACTTGAGGACATTTAAAGAAAGAAATGTAATAGAGACGCTGAGGATTATCGCCTTGTGAATATTTTTTTTTTTTACTGATAATAGAAAAATTGAGTATATAAATGTCTCTTACAAGAAAAATTATAGTTGGCTGTGACTCTTGTCTGGGATGTTTTATCTGTACTGATAATTTTTGCCATCCAATTACTGATGAGTTATCTATCGTGTTCTAGTGATTTACTGTTGGAATGTCCATGTAAATATGTGAATTGTATTTAGTTCTTTTATGAGTTACTCCTTTGTGGTGTCTCTTATATGCTTCAGCTGGAATCTTTTTCGTTATGCTAGGGTTAGTGCCAATTGTTTTAAAAAAAAACTGTTTTCCTTTTTTGAAAAATGTGAATATAATCTAATATCATGGTCCATGGCTGGTCCCATTCAGATAGATTGGCAAGGTGTTTTTATTACTTTTTTTTTTTCTTTCTTCTTTTTTGTTTTGTTGAAAATTGAGATCGAACAATAACATGCAGATATATTTACTCTTGGCACAAGGGACCTTCTGTGATTTGGGGATAATTCCCTCCATTGAAAAGATTTAAAGGGACACTGTCACCTGAATTTGGAGGGAACAATTTTCAGCCATAGGGGCGGGGTTTTCGGGTGTTTGATTCACCCTTTCCTTACCCGCCGGCTGCATGCTGGCTGCAATATTGGATTGAAGTTCATTCTCTGTCCTCCGTAGTACACGCCTGCGCAAGGCAATCATTATATGAATATATTTTAGTGCTGTGGTTTCGTTCCTTTGTAACATGCTTGAAAATGATAGATTTATGACTCTGGTGTTTTACAGTACATTAACACAAGATGAAAACTGAACTATAAGTATGCTATAACACCGCTGTACATTTATTTTTTTGTTTATATATGTATATATTTTTTCTTTAAAAAGCGCCTTGACTCAGTAGCGCTGAGGTTTCGTTCCTTTGTAACATGCTGTTTACTTGGATCTTTTTGCCTTTACCTAAGAGAGTGGAACAAGTCATGGATGTGATTAACAAGGCTATATTATTATTATTATTATTATTATTATTATTTATTGTTATAGCGCCATTTATTCTATGGTGCTTTACATGTGAGGAGGGGTATACATAATAAAAACAAGTACAATAATCTTAAACAATACAAGTCATAACTGGTACAGGAGGAGTGAGGACCCTGCCCGCGAAGGCTCACAATCTACAAGGGATGGGTGAGAATACAGGAGGAGTGAGGACCCTGCCCGCAAGGGCTCACAATCTACAAGGGATGGGTGAGAATACAGTAGGCGAGAGGACCCTCCCCGCAAGGGCTCACAATCTACAAGGGATGGGTGAGGATACAGGAGGAGAGAGGACCCTGCCCGCGAAGGCTCACAATCTACAAGGGATGGGTCAGGATACAGGAGGAGAGAGGACCCTGCCCGCGACGGCTCACAATCTACGAGGGATGGGTGAGGATACAGGAGGAGAGAGGACCCTGCCCGCGAGGGCTCACAATCTACAAGGGATGGGTGAGGATACAGGAGGAGAGAGGACCCTGCCCTCGAGGGCTCACAATCTACGAGGGATGGGTGAGGATACAGGAGGAGTGAGGACCCTGCCCGCGAGGGCTCACAATCTACAAGGGATGGGTGAGGATACAGTAGGCGAGGGTAAGGCTGGTCATGCAGCAGTTTGGTCGATCGGTGGTTACTGCAGGTTGTAGGCTTGTCGGAAGAGGTGGGTCTTCAGGTTCTTTTTGAAGGTTTTGATGGTAGGCGGGAGTCTGATGTGTTGCGGTAGAGGGTTCCAGAGTAGGGGTGATGTGCGAGAGAAATCTTGTATACGATTGTGGGAAGAGGAGATAAGAGGGGAGTAGAGAAGGAGATCTTGTGAGGATTGGAGGTTGCGTGCAGGAAAGTACCGGGAGACGAGGTCACAGGTGTATGGAGGAGACAGGTTGTGGATGGCTTTGTACGTCATGGTTAGGGTTCTGTACTGGAGTCTCTGGGCAATGGGGAGCCAGTGAAGGGACTGACAGAGGGGAGAGGCCGGGGAATAGTGGGGGGACAGGTGGATTAGTCGGGCAGCAGAGTTTAGAATAGATTGGAGGGATGCGAGAGTGTTAGAGGGGAGGCCACAGAGCAGGAGGTTGCAGTAGTCAAGGCGAGAGATGATGAGGGCATGCACTAGGGTTTTTGCAGATTCTTGGATGAGGAATGAACGGATTCGTGAAATATATTTGAGTTGAAGTCGGCAGGAAGTGGAATGGGCTTGGATATGTGGTTTGAAGGAGAGATCAGCGTCAAGGATTACCCCGAGGCAGCGAGCTTGTGGGACTGGGGAGAGTGGGCAGCCGTTTACTGTAATGGATAGGTTCGTTGGGGGGGTCACGTGAGATGGGGGAAAGATGATGAATTCGGTTTTGTCCATGTTAAGTTTCAGAAATCCAGCGGAGAAGAAGGATGAAATAGTGGACAGACATTGAGGGATTCTGGTTAGAAGGGAGGTGATATCTGGTCCAGAGATGTAGATCTGTGTGTCATCAGCATAGAGGTGATACTGAAAGCCATGAGATTCTATGAGCTGTCCCAGGCCAAAAGTGTAAATGGAGAAGAGCAGGGGCCCTAGGACTGAACCTTGTGGGACTTCGACAGATAGGGGGCGAGGTGAGGAGGTGGTGTGTGAGTGGGAGACGCTGAATGTCCGGTCAGTTAGGTATGATGAGATCCAGGATAGGGCCAAGTCTGTGATGCCAAGGGATGAGAGGGTCTGTAGTAATAGGGAATGGTCCACTGTGTCAAAGGCAGCCGACAGGTCCAGGAGGAGGAGGACAGAGTAGTGTCGCTTGCTCTTGGCGGTTAAGAGGTCATTGGTGACATTAGTTAGGGCAGTTTCAGTGGAGTGGTGTGACCGGAAGCCAGATTGTAAGCGGTCGAAGAGGGAGCAAGAAGAGAGAGGGGAGGACAGTTCAAGGTAGACGTGTTGTTCCAGTAGTTTGGAGGCATAGGGGAGAAGTGATATAGGGCGATAGCTAGATACAGAGGATGGGTCAAGAGAGGGCTTTTTGAGGATAGGTGTGATGGAGGCATGTTTAAAGCTTGAGGGGAAAACACCAGTTGTTAGTGATAGGTTGAAGAGATGGGTTAGGGTTGGGATGAAGACTGTGGTGAGATTTGGGATGCGGTGGGATGGGATCGGGTCAAGTGCACAGGTGGTGAGATGTGATCTTGAGAGTAGAGTGGAGAGTCGATCTTCTGTAACGGTGAAGAAGTTGGTTTTGGAGGTGGAGGGCTGGGCAGTTGGGAGGAAGGGCTTAGGGGGTTGTTGACCAAAACTGTCTCTGATGTTATCAATCTTCTGCTTGAAAAATGAGGCAAAGTCTTCAGCTGAGATGAGTGGGGAGGGAGGAGGTGCTGGGGGACGGAGGAGAGAATTGAAGGTGTTGAATAACTGTTTAGGGTTGTGAGACAGGGAGGATATGAGAGATGAGAAGTAGGTTTGTTTAGCTCTGGCAAGTGTGGTCTTGAAAGTAGTGAGGGACTGTTTGAATGCGATGAAGTGCTTGTTGGAGTGGGATCTTTTCCATCTACGCTCTGCAGCCCTGGAAGCCCTGGAAGCTCGCCTCAGTTCTTTGGTCAGGCTGGTGTGCCAGGGCTGTCTGTTGATTTTGCGAGCTTTGGTATGTGTAAGTGGGGCAGCAGATTCCAAAGCTACAGCTATTGTGGTGTTATATAGAGCAGCAGTGTACACCTTTTTTTATCATTACCAATTGTTGTTCAAATGCACATTTTTCAATGCCTTCTTTATCTATATCTATGCACTGCACTTTATGTGATGAATAATTCCTGTATCACTGCCTGCACTGTATGCATGTTAATTATAATGTAAATACATGCTCTTACAATGATGATTAATGCAAATGATTATAATTATGTATAATCTTTATATACCTGGCACTTTCACATGTTCACTGCTTGAGAAAGGTTCCTGTTGGGACCGAAACGTCGATTTCTGGGCTGATTAAATAAGCTCTTTTTCACTACAAACCGTGTGCTGCCTCCGTCTTTTCTTTTTTATAATTGAGTTTTGGTATTTGCCTGGGGGGCTCTGCACCCGGACTTTTTCTTTGTGCTGCTCTAATTCTCTTTTTTTCCAATACACTTTCTACACTGCACCAGATGAAGAACAAAGTGACACAGTGCCGCCCTGCACAGCAACAGGAACCCCCCCACTGAAAACAGCATCCTCAAAAATAGAATACATCACAGCCATAATAATTTCCCACATTCAGGCCTCCATGCATTTCATTCCTGGCCCCCGTGTGCCTCATTCCCGACCCCGGTTGTCTTGATCCCGGCCCCTGCGTTTCTCATTCGCAGCCTCCTTGTGCCTCATTCCCGGCCCCCATGTGCATCATTCCCAGCCCCCATTTGTCTTGTTCCCGGCCCCCGCGTTTCTCATTCCCGGCCCTCGTGTGTCTCATTTCTGGCCCCCGTATGTCTCATTTCTGGCCCCCATGTGTCTCATTTCTGGCCCCCGTGTGTCTCATTTCTGGCCCCCGTGTGTCTCATTTCTGGCCCCCGTGTGTCTCATTTCTGGCCCCCATGTGTCTCATTTCTGGCCCCCGTGTGTCTCATTTCTGGCCCCCGTATGTCTCATTTCTGGCCCCCATGTGTCTCATTTCTGGCCCCCGTGTGTCTCATTTCTGGCCCCCGTGTGTCTCATTTCTGGCCCCCGTGTGTCTCATTTCTGGCCCCCGTGTGTCTCATTTCTGGCCCCCGTGTGTCTCATTTCTGGCTCCCATGTGTCTCATTTCCGGTCCCATGTGTCTCATTCCTGGCCCCATGTGTATTATTCCTGGCCCCCGTGTGTTTTATTCCTGACCCTCGTGTATCAGTTCCCCATACTGTAGCTTTTCAGTGCAAGAGATAAAAAAAAAAGAAAGTTTCTTCTTACCTGGCCACAGTCCAGTGGCGTCCTCTTCCCTCCTGATATGTGGCGCGCACGCTGCCAGTGTGTCCCACCAAGTCTGCCCCACCTCTTTGCTTCTGAACTCCGGGCCCAAAACACCAGTAAGGGTAGTAATATCCTGATGGCGGCCCTGGACTGCCAGTAATGAGAGCTAAAAGCTACAGATAATCACACTCAGGTCTGCTTTGCTCCAGCAAATGTATTGACTGTTCCTGCCTGTTTATGATTGGTCCACTTCAAAAAGAGGAAGAAGTAAACACCCCAATTGAAATCTTTCTTGTATGGCCCACTTTAACTTTCTTTACATCTTCCCTCTCCCTTTTCCAGCACCTCCAAAAGGACCTCCTCTCTTTTTGCTTGCACATCCCTCCTCCCTTCTCCACACCTTTCATAACACCTCCTCTTCCTTTTCTGCAGCCTCTGTTACACCTCCCCTCTTTCTCCTCCATAACTTCCCTTACACCTCCCCTCTTCCTTTGCTGCCTCCTCTCGTACACCTCCCCTCTTTCTCCTCCATAACTTCTTACACCTCCCCTCTTCCTTTTCTGCATCCTCTCTTACACCTCCCCTCTTCCTTTTCTGCATCCTCTCGTACACCTCCCCTCTTTCTCCTCCATACCTTCCTTCACACCCCCCTTCCTTTTCTGCATCGTCTATTAGGCTATGTGCACACGTTGCGGATTCTCTGCGGATCCGCAGCGTTTTTTGCGGTGCAGAAACGCTGCAGATCCGCAATTGATTTACAGTACAATGTAAATCAATGAGAACAAAAAAATGCTGTGCACAGTTTGCGGAAAATCCTCTGCGGAAACGCTGCGGTTTAAAAGAAGTAGCATGTCACTTCTTTTTTGTGAATCTGCAGCGTTTTTGTACCCATTCCATTATAGAAATCCGCAGGGGTAAAAAATGCAGCAAATCCGCAAGAAAACTGCAGCAAAAACACACATAAAACGCTGCGGAACCGCACAAAAAAACGCAACAAATCCGCAGGTGTGTTTTCTGCCAGGAGAGGCAGAATCCGCACCAGAAATTCCTAAGCCTAATCCACAATGTGTACACATAGCCTTACACTTCCCGTCTTTATCCTCCACACCTTTCTTTACATCTCCCCTCTTTTATCATCTCTTCCATCTCCCCTCTTTCTCCTCCACACTTTCCTTTACACCTCCCCTCTTCTTTTTCTGCATGCTCTATTATGCTTTCCATCTTCCTCATCCATACCTTCCTTTTCACTTCTCCTCTTCCTTTTCTGTATCCTCTCTTACACCTCCCCTCTTTCTTCTCCACACCTTCCCTTTACACCTCCCCTCTTCTTTTTCTGCATCCTCTATTACGCTTTCCATCTTCATAATCCTCACCTTCCTTTTCACTTCTCCTCTTCCTTTTCTGTATCCTCTCTTACACCTCCCCTCTTTCTTCTCCACACCTTCCCTTTACACCTCCCCTCTTCTTTTTCTGCATCCTCTATTACGCTTTCCATCTTCATCATCTTTACCTTCCTTTTCACTTCTCCTCTTCCTTTTCTGCATCCTCTCTTACACCTCCCCTCTTTCTTCTCCACACCTTCCCTTAAACCTCTCCTCTTCTTTTTCTGCATCCTCTATTACGCTTTCCATCTTCATCATCCATACCTTCCTTTTCACTTCTCCTCTTCCTTTTCTGCATCCTCTCTTACACCTCCCCTCTTTCTTCTCCACACCTTCCCTTAAACCTCTCCTCTTCCTTTTCTGCACCTTCCATCTCCCATCTTTGCACCTTTCCTTATACCTCTCTTCTCCGCACCTTCCCATTGACCTCGCACCCCTTTTCCGCGGACGCGCCTGGGCACATCCCCATATATCTCCTTCCACATTCGCACGCCTCTTTCACTGATCTAAATTTGGTAAGATCTTTAGATAGAGTTTAATGAACTAAAGTCATTTTCCTTCCCAGTAAAATTTTATTGGCCTGAAAGGTCTCGCGGAATCCAAATGTGCTAACAAAGGAGCCGGGCGGAGGCTGATTTATGGGGATTTGTCTTTCGCCTTGCACTGTTCTTGGCATATTGGTTTCTTCTTGAGTACAAGTCTTTGTCATTGTGTTACCTGCTGTTTCTTTTTTTGCGGTTGATTATGTCTGTGCTCTAGAAGTGATTCCAGATCTTTGCAAGAATAACACGATTAGATGCACAGTGCCACCCTTGTATGCAGGTTGTGTCTGGTATTACAGCTCAGCTCCACTGAAGTGAATGGGACTATGGAGTGGCGTTGTTTCTTGGAAATAAGCATACATGTTTTTCTAATTCTAATTTACAAATCCTGTATTTAGTCATCTGCATATGTGATATATTAATTTTTCTGGTAGTTTGCTCTTGTGGATAGCACTTATTATTAAAGGGGTTGGACCAGATATTGCTATTGGCGACCTATCAGCCTATTACATCTGCATGGAAATAATCTGATGTGCCAACATTGAGAAACCAAAGATTTGAAATCACAGGCAAATTAGCCTGGAAGTGCATTGGGGGTGTATTGATATACTTTCTGGGTGCATGGCCACGCCCCATTGCACTTCCAGGCTCCTTTGCATGTATCTTTAAAGCTTGATTTCTCAGGACTGGGGCATCGGATTCCTACAAGATGGGTATCATTTTTATTGTTACATCAGGACCTATACAGCAGTATAACTATAGTCAGTAGTAAAAGCATCATGGCAGGATCCCTTTAACTACATAAGACGTATAAAACCTCCCAGATCATCCCTACATGTCTCCCAACAATAAGCTGATTACAAAGTGTCCACTTACAGGAGCGAGAATATACGGCCCCCAATATGGAGGACACGTGGGACCCTGTTTCCATGTTCCTGTGCATTATTGGCCTTTAATTGGCGCTCAGCGTCCCCGATCCACCAGACTTGTGCTGGAAATCCCAGATACTGTCCTCAGCCATACACAATGTTCCCGTGCTTAATGACGGCCATTAATATGTCTTGAGCCGGGGCCAAGTCATTAACGCACAATTTATTTTCATGCAGAATATATAGTTAATGCCTCGGACGCGAGTTTATCATGTAGAAAACGAAATGTCAGATGGGGGTCAAAATATACACGCTCCAAAGAGTAAATCCAGGGTGGGCAGCGCCGCCGCGCTCGGCATCTCACTGTATATCTCCGGCAGCCCACTGGGCCCATACATAGTGAGACGCCATCAATATTAATACGGCCTGACCGCGTAACGTATTCGTGCCGCGCTCTGCCCAATCTGCTCTAATTGCTGCATGCAAAAATAGCAACGGAGACTCTCAATGTGAAGGATCCTTCTCCAGGAAAAATGGCGTCAACACAGGTTATAATGACTGATGAGCTGCAAATGGGGAGCGGTGCACGTGAGTCCAATGTGAGGGCCACAGGTGCCCATAACTGTGACAGATATGGGCAGTCAGAGGACCCCCATAACTGTGACAGACATGGGCAGTCAGAGGACCCCCATAACGGAGACAGATATGGGCAGTCAGAGGACCCCCATAACGGAGACAGACATGGGCAGTCAGAGGACCCCCATAACTGTGACAGACATGGGCAGTCAGATGACCCCCATAACGGAGACAGACATGGGCAGTCAGAGGACCCCCATAACTGTGACAGACATGGGCAGTCAGAGGACCCCCATAACGGAGACAGATATGGGCAGTCAGAGGACCCCCATAACGGAGACAGACATGGGCAGTCAGAGGACCCCCATAACGGAGACAGACATGGGCAGTCAGAGGACCCCCATAACTGTGACAGACATGGGCAGTCAGATGACCCCCATAACGGAGACAGATATGGGCAGAGGACCCCAATAACGGAGACAGACATGGGCAGTCAGAGGACCCCCATAACGGAGACAGGCACGGGCAGTCAGAGGACCCCCTAACAGTGACAGACATGGGCAGTCAGACAACCCCCATAACGGAGACAGACATGGGCAGTCAGAGGACCCCCATAACGGAGACAGACATGGGCAGTCAGAGGACCCCCATAACTGTGACAGACATTGGCAGTCAGAGGACTCCCATAACGGAGACAGACATGGGCAGTCAGAGGACCCCCATAACAGAGACAGATATGGGCAGTCAGAGGACCCCATAACGGAGACAGACATGGGCAGTCAGAGGACCCGCATAACTGTGACAGACATGGGCAGTCAGAGGACTCCCATAACGGAGACAGACATGGGCAGTCAGAGGACCCCCATAACGGAGACAGATATGGGCAGTCAGAGGACTCCCATAACGGAGACAGACATGGGCAGTCAGAGGACCCCCATAACTGTGACAGACATGGGCAGTCAGACGACCCCCATAACGGAGACAGATATGGGCAGTCAGAGGACCCCCATAACGGAGACAGACATGGGCAGTCAGAGGACCCCCATAACGAAGACAGACACGGGTAGTAAGAGGACCCCCTAACAGTGACAGACATGGGCAGTCAGAGGACCCCCATAACAGAGACAGACATGGGTAGTCAGAGGACCCTGCAGTCCTCCAAGTGCAGTCTCATATCCTCCGAGTGCAGTACGATGTCCTCTGAGTGCAGTCTCATATCCTCCAAGTGCAGTCCATTGTCCTCTGAGTGCAGTCCGATGTCCTCTGAGAGCAGTCAGATGTCCTCCAAGTGCAGTCAGATGTCCTCCAAGTGCAGTCAGATGTCCTCCAAGTGCAGTCAGATGTCCTCCGAGTGCAGTCAGATGTCCTCCGAGTGCAGTCTCAGGCCCTCCAAGTGCAGTCTTATGCCCTCCAAGTGCAGTCTTATGCCCTCCAAGTGCAGTCCGATGTCCTCCGAGTGCAGTCTCTTGTCCTCCGAGCGCAGTCTCTTGTCCTCCGAGTGCAGTCTCATGTCCTCCTAGTGCAGTCTCATGTTGTCCCAGTACAGTCTCATGTCCTCCAAGTGCAGTCCGATGTCCTCCGAGTGCAGTCTCATGTCCTCCAAGTGCAGTCCGATGTCCTCCGAGTGCAGTCTCTTGTCCTCCGAGTGCAGTCTCTTGTCCTCCGAGTGCAGTCTCATGTCCTCCGAGTGCAGTCTCATGTTCTCCCAGTACAGTCTCATGTCCTCCAAGTGCAGTCTCATGTTCTCCCAGTACAGTCTCATGTCCTCCAAGTGCAGTCTCATGTCCTCCAAGTGCATTCCGAGGTTCTAGGAGTGCAGTCCGAGGTTCTACAAGTTCAGTCCCACGGCCTCCGACCGCAGTCCGAAGCCATCTGAGTGCAGTCCTTTGTGCATATATACTTGCAAGGCTGAGTGCAATCCGAATGTCAAATCAAACTTAGGCATGCTGCGATCTTTTCCTCGGATTGGCTTGGTCCTCGGAATAAATCGGACAAGTGCGCAGTCCTATGGAATAACATTGGTCCGAGCTCAATCCGATATATCAATCAATATATCTGCCGCACCTACCCTTGTCTCAATAACCAGCATCATCATGAGATACCATGTGAGACCGCCATAAGGAGTGCTGTATAGCTACTGACACTCTCTGATCGGCCCATGGTGCAGGTCAGGTGATGTTCCTTGCTTGTTAGTCCTCATCAGTGCTGGATAGTGTAACATGGCCTCCATAAAGAAGGATGAAAGTAAAGTATCACAAGCTGGATTACACTTTCCTCGGACAGCACTTTCTTACAAACAGTCCTGAAAACTGATAAAAAAAGGAGGCAATGCTCAGTCTATGCCCCAAAAGTGGGAGTTTTAAGGGCACTCCTGAGCATTATTTGATCCTTTGCAGCTTGAGGCAATGGCAAAGTGATCATTAGTAGTTATTTTGAGATGATCATTAGTAGTTATTTTGAGATGATCATTAGTAGTTATTTCGAGAATCCAGGTAATTTTTGCAAAAAATTATTCCTCTAATTGGGATTTTGGCCAAATATGTAGCAAAAAAGTTTCCGAAGAAGTGTGCATTAGTTCCATTATGTATGGCAGCGGCAATAAGTCTGCTCCATCTGGTTCAGGGACTCCAGACCAGGAACGCCATGATATAACATAGGTAATGTACCCTGGATCATGAATGGCTGCACGGCCAGATACAGCAGAGTCGTGGTCTTCAATCATCAGGTGTTGGCTGCTTTAAGGATCATTATAGGATTATTTTTTCCCGCAGTTCTATAGTATTGACTTATGGATCGGCATCCTATGACCTATGCTAAGCACCAGTAATCCCGGCGACGCTCCATCACTTCGGTTGTCAGCTGCCTCATGTTTTTTTTCGGAGATTCTCCTCCTGGGAAATAAGGTTAAGCTGAGAGGCAGCCTCCGTTTAAAGGATAAATGCCCCCAGCATCTGTCACTGGTTCATTATGGCCGACCAGGGACGGAACGAGAAAGGAATTGGCAACTTTCTTTGGACATTTACAGATTTCACATCTGTGAGATCTTGTCAATAACTCAGCGTTATGGCCGGGGACCCGCATTTGGCTTCTGATACCAAGTATCCGTGTCTTCTTCATTGCTCGCCTGCCTGGAGTTTATACCAAAGGCAGAGACAGTGAGCGCCTCAATGGGGCCGTACACATGTAATCTGCAGGCGGGGGGTAGAAAAACGATGGCGCCAGAGGGGGAACGAACGTTTAAGTACCAGTGACGCACGCAGAACAGCTGGAACATGGAGGTTACAATGGATACTGGGTGTTTGGAGAAAATCGGTCATAGACCCTACTGCTAACATAGAAATGGTGCCCCCTGCTGGTACCAGGTAATGCCTATCTCGCTTTCATACCAAGACTAGAGGGTCATGCCCTTGAGTGGTCCCATCATGATAAGGCTGGAGTGCACATTTATTGGGGATAGTGTCAACCAGCGATAGACCTCCTCTCCAAGGCCCACGGAGCTTCACATTGGAAGAAACTAACTGTTTATTGCACTGGACATGTCGAGGGTCATCCGGGGGCATAATGCAGGGGTACAAAGGTTCATTCTGGGGGTTGGGTTATATCCCAAGATCAAGAGGAGATCCCTTTTCTTTTTTTCCCCATACAAGTGCTTCTCACTAAATTAGAATATCATCAAAAAGTGAATTTATTTCAGTTCTTCGATACAAAACGTGAATCTCATATATTCTATAGAGTCATTACACACAGAGTGATCTATTTTGTGTGTTTATTTCTGTTAATGTTGATGATTATGGCTTACAGCCAATGTATATACAACAGTTTCACAGTGAGGATTACAACAGCCTTACAGGATGCAATGAGCTTGGTGATTACAATAGTCTTAAAGGAGGCAGTGAGTTTGGTGGTTACAATAGTCTTACAGGATGCAGTGAGCTTGGTGGTTACAATGGTCTTATATGATGCAATGAGCTTGTTGGTTACAATAATCTTACAGGAGGCAATGAGCTTGTTGGTTACAATAATTTTACAGGATGCAATGAGCTTGGTGATTAGAATAGTCTTACAGGAGGCAATGAGCTTTGTGCTTAGAATAGTCTTACAGGAGGCAATGACCTTGGTGATTACAATAGCTTTATAAGAGGCAGTGAGTTTGCTGGTTATATTAGTCTTGCAGGTGGCAATGAGCTTGGTTGTTACAATAGTCTTACAGGATGCAGTGAGTTTGGTGATTACAATAGTCTTAAAGGAGGCAGTGAGTTTGGTGGTTACAATAGTTTTACAGAATGCAATGAACTTGATGGCTACAATAGTGTTATAGGAGGTAATGAGATTGGTGGTTACATTGGTCTTACAGGATGCAGTGAGCTTGGTGGTTACACTGGTCTTATATGATGCAATGAGCTTGTTGGTTACAATAATCTTACAGGAGGCAGTGAGCTTGTTGGTTACAATAATCTTACAGGAGGCAATGAGCTTATTGGTTACAATAATCTTACAGGATGCAATGAGCTTGGTGATTACAAATAGTCTTACAGGAGACAGTGAGCTTGGTGGTTACAATAGTCTTACAGGAGGCAATGAGCTTTGTGTTTAGAATAGTCTTACAGGATGCAATGACCTTGGTGATTACAATAGCTTTATAAGAGGCAGTGAGTTTGCTGGTTATATTAGTCTTGCAGGTGGCAATGAGCTTGGTTGTTACAATAGTCTTACAGGATGCAGTGAGTTTGGTGTTTACAATAGTCTTACAGGAAGCAGTGAGCTTGGTGGTTACAATACTGTTACAGGAGACAATGAGCTTGGTGGTTACAATAGTCTTACGAGAGGCTGTGAGCTTGGTGGTTACATTAGTTTTACAGGAGTCAATGAGCTTGGTGGTTAAAATAGTCTAACAGGATGCAATGAGCTTGGTGGTTACAATAGTCTTACAGGATGCAATGAGCTTGGTGGTTACAATAGTCTTACAGGAGACAATGAGCTTGGTGGTTACAATAGTCTTACAGGATGCAATGAGCTTGGTGGTTACAATAGTCTTGCAGGATGCAATGAGCTTGGTGGTTACAATAGTCTTACAGGATGCAATGAGCTTGGTGGTTACAATAGTCTTGCAGGATGCAATGAGCTTGGTGGTTACAATAGTCTTACAGGATGCAATGAGCTTGGTGGTTACAATAGTCTTACAGGAGACAATGAGCTTGGTGGTTACAATAGTCTTACAAGATGCAATGAGCTTGGTGGTTACAATAGTCTTACAGGATGCAATGAGATTGGTGGTTACAATAGTCTTACAGGAGACAATGAGCTTGGTGGTTACAATAGTCTTACAGGATGCAATGAGCTTGGTGGTTACAATAGTCTTACAGAATGCAATGAGATTGGTGGTTACAATAGTCTTACAGGAGACAATGAGCTTGGTGGTTACAATAGTCTAACAGGATGCAATGAGCTTGGTGGTTACAATAGTCTAACAGGATGCAATGAGCTTGATGGTTACAATAGTCTACAAGAGGAAACAAGCTCGGTGGTTACAATAGTCTTACAGGATGTAATGAGCTTGGTAGTTACAATAGTCTAACAGGATGCAATGAGCTTGGTGGTTACAATAGTCTAACAGGATGCAATGAGCTTGGTGGTTACAATAGTCTACAAGAGGAAACAAGCTCGGTGGTTGCAATAGTCTTACTTGAGTTAACAGGTAGGAATGAGCAGGGGTAGATAATATATTTTGACAGTCTGTACTCTCAGCAGCATCTCCGTCACTTTGTAACAGTTTCTGTCACTTTCCAAGCTTTGCAGCATACACTCCTAGTGTTGGTCACCGCTCTACTCAAGCTCATCTCCCTCCCGGCAGCAATGTCCTGCAGTCACTCACACACCAGGCACCAGTATCTTGCTGTCTTTGGTGTCACACTCCTATTTAGACTAAATCATCAGTTTCCTGACTCTTTTGATGGGGCTACTCCTCCTGTTTAACAGGAGAGACATAAGAAGCCATACTACTCTCTGCTTTGACAATCCTCATCTGTCTAATGGTGGCTTTCTTGTGTAAGTGGGGACAGGTCTGGGCTCTTTTATGCTCCTCTGTGGCCTTATTTAAGCCCCAGTGTGGTACATCCTAAAGGCAATTCCTTCCTCCCTCCCCGCCGGCTAACTTTGGCGCTGGCACTCCCTTTTTTTGTGCCTGTCCCATCAGTACCAGCTATCCAGTGACACCGTGCATGAGGCAGTCCTTGACATAAGCGTGTGTCTCCCTGCAAACTCCAGTCAGGACATCACCACTCGCTGGCCTCATGCTGGCACAATGTCCATCAGTCACATATCTGTAACACATTGGCTCAGATCAGACAATCAGTCGCTTACGGGGGACTTGGAGGAAAGAGGCCAAAGTTTTGTTGGTGTTGTTGAGCGAGAACCTGTGCAGGACAAACTTTCTTTGGAGGAATTGTATTGTTAGCAAACATAGATCCTGCTGACATCGGACTCTTATTTTCTGGGTGACAAACATTTGAAGACCCCATTTAGGCATTTTCTTTGGGGCCCATTCAGGCCCTTTCTGCATAAAGTGCCAACATTACATTTGTAAAGCTCGAAAACTTTCTCCAACAGTTTCACCAAACACGTCACCGCCTGATGCGAGGAAAACCATCTGTATTCAGACGGGTGGAAATGTAAAGAGAATTAGCAGCTTTTAATTGATTTCTCCAGACGTCTCACATGTCAGATACCGAATGTCAAGAGGATTAGAATAAATGCCTGCGGTCATAGGAATATCTGCTGTGATGTTTTTTTGTGTAGCATCTGATCTTCATTAATTCTTGTCATTAATGCTCATTTGCTGTGATCTACTTTTTTCTTCTCTTGTTGGAGAATGTGAAGTTAATATTTTCTCTTTTTCTTCCAGGTTATTCTTATTCTGACCAAGCTGTATGATTTCAACCTTGGGAGTGTGACGGAGAGCTCCCTCTGGAGGTAAGGGCAAAAATTGCATCCTCATAACTCCACTATGCTGCATCAACTTATAGTATTCTCACTACTAGCACTAAGGCTGCGGAGATTCGCCGGATTCTGAGCAGGAACGAGAGGGTATGTATGAGTTATGCAAATTCCCGGCCAGTATGGAGCGAGGCTGAGCCCACTAGACAAGCCCCGGCTGGGAGTATGCATAAGTATGCATTAAGTATCTTAAAAGAATACTAATCGTATTATTGGGTAAAAAGGGTAATATTTAGAAATACTTCTTATGAAAATCTTGCAGATGACTGAATGGATGGGGCTAAGCCAAAGGGGGCTGCTTATTATTCTAGGTCTAATATCGGGAGGACAGTGGTAGGGGAGGACTTCTGCTGTAGTCAGTAGTCTTGCAGCCAGAGACAGGTCTATAAGAAGAGGATGATCTCTGAGTGAAGTAGCATTGAGAAGTGGGGAAACAGTTTACAATTCACAGTTTCTTACTCCAGAAAAAAGCAGAGGGGACGTTTCTGCTGTAGTCAGTTTCCTTACAGCCAGAAATTATTGGTAGAATGAAGATGAAGAAGTAGGTGATCTCTGGATGAAGAAGGATTGATTGGGTAAACAGCTTATGTTTACTAGTCTGTCTCTCCAGAAAAATCATCTGGGGAAGATTTCTGCTGTAGTCAGTTGCCTTACAGAACAGGTTTGGTAGAAAAAAAGGTGGATATGTTGGTGATCTCTAGGTGAAGGAGGATTAAGAAGTGAGAGAACTGTTTATAGTTCCTAGTTTCCCACTGCAGAAAGAGCATTGAGGGAGGGATTCTACTGTAGGCAGTTGCCTTACAGCTAGATAGAGGTTAATTGGAAAGAGAATGGAGAAGTGGGTTATCTCTGGGTTAAGGAGGATTCAGAAGTATGTAACCAATTTATAGTACCCAGTCTCTCACTACAGAAAAAGTAGGGGTGAGGTTTCTGCTGTAGTCAGTTGCCTTACAGCCAGAAAGGTTTGATAGAAAAATGATGGAAAAGGGAGTGATCTCCAGATGAAGGAGGATTGAAAAGTGTGTAAACCGCTTATGGTTACTAGTCTACACCAGAAAAAGTGGTGGGCTATGGCTTCTGCAGTAGTAAGATTCTTTACAGCCAGAGATATGTTTGTTATAAGGAGGTTGGAGAAACGAGTGATCTGTAGGTGAAAGAGAACTGAGAAGTGTGTGAACTGCTAGTAGTTCCTGGTCCCTCACCCAAGAAAAAAGTAGAGAGGAAAGCTTTCTGCTGTTGGCAGTTGCCTTACTGACAGAGGTTTGTTATTAGAATATGGAGAAATGGGTGACTGAGGTTAGAGAAATGAGGGAGGGCTTCTGCTGTAGCCAGTTACCTTACAGCCAGATGGAGGATTGTTAGAAGAAGGATACAGAAGTGGGTGAGCTCTGGGAGACAGAGGTTAGAGATGTGAGGGAGGGCTTCTGCTGTAGCCAGTTACCTTACAACCAGATGGAGGGTTGTTAGAAGAAGGATACAGAAGTGGGTGAGCTCTGGGTGACAGAAGTTAGAGATGTGAGGGAGGGCTTCTGCTGTACCATGTTACCTTACAGGCAGACGGAGGGTTGTTAGAAGAAGGATATTGAAATGGGTGAGCTCTGGGTGACAGAGGTTAGAGATGTGAGGGAGGGCTTCTGCTGTACCATGTTACCTTACAGCCAGATGGAGGATTGTTAGAAGAAGGATACAGAAGTGGTTGAGCTCTAGGTGAGAGAAATTAGAGAAGTGAGGGAGGGCTTCTGCTGTAGCCAGTTACCTTACAGCCAGATGGATGGTTGTTAGAAAGAGGATACAGAAGTTTGTGATCTCTGGGTGAAGAAAGATGCCTAAGTGGGTGAACTGTTTAAAGTTCCTGGAGTGCCACAGTAGAAAGAGCAATATTAGAGGGTGGTAATTTTTTTGGAGGGTGGTTATACGGGGCTCCTTCTGTAGCCAGTTACCCTAAAGCCACAAAGAAGTTTATTGGAAAGAGGATAAAAACACGGGTGATTTCCAAGGAAGCAAATAGAAGCATTGGTGCTCCAAGCCGTTCTTCGCTGTAAGGCCATATTTCTTCCATACACATTTCAGTTTCTAGCTTTTTCCACATGAGTAAAGTGAACCTTTCTGTGCTGGTGCCATGTTCAGAAGGCATGGTCTACCAGGCCTCCCAGACTGATAACACTAGTAGTCTAGGACATGGGATGTGTGACACTCACCGCTAATTGATTGTCATGTAACCCACCATTTCAGTTTCATAGAGGAATTCATGAATAAAATGAGATGGATTTTTCTCCTGACCGGCCGTCTTCTGTAGCTCGAAAATAGCCACCATGACCTTACGACTCAGAGGAGAAGACAAGCGGCACAATGATGAAAAGTGAAAAGCTGCTTTCTGTGAAAATTCCACAATTTATATAAATTAGAAAGCAGTTTCGGTGTTAGAACTTAAAGAAAAGAGGAATGTATTATTTTTTTCGCATTAATGAGCATTATTTTGCAGTTTCTTCCTACCTTCCATTTCTCATTAGAGTGTTTGCTGCGCCTCACTGACCCTAGCTGGTAAACCGCGCTCTCTCAAGGATTCGAGTCATGGGCAGCAGAGCAAAAACGCCAAACAGGAAAAATCTGTAATCATTTAATTTCTCCCTTCCGCATCTTAAACAAGGAGTTAATGATAATACGTTATGTCACCAACGTTATTACTGACGTGAATAATGTTTATCATTACAAAAGAACTACGTAGAGTTGTTCTGGATCAGTCCTACTAATGGCAAACGGATGAGAAATAGATCTGAGCACGGGCGTGCATAGAAAACATGGATTCTCAAAGTAAAGTGTGAACTGCGCCAAACCCACTGAGAAAAAAAACGCAGTCACTACTGACAAGTGTCTACTGTGTACATCAGTGCGTGACCCACTCCATACAGTTCCTCTAGACTTCTGGCGCAAACATATTGCTGAGGCTAGGAAGGGGGTAAAAATGATCAAGTTTCCTACATCTTCTCTCTGCTTATTGGACAGCTGAATCTACTGCGGTTCCTGGCCTTTTTTGTGCTTTTTTATGCAACTTTTACCCTAGTCCTAAGTTTAGCCATGATTCTATCGATATCTAGTCCTAGCTCTAGCTCTATCCCAAGCCCAAACTTTGGTCCTAACCCTAGCCTTAACTTTAGTTCTAACCCTATCCCTATTCTAGTCCTAACTTTTGTTCTGTATATAGCAATAAATTAAGTCCTAACCCTAGCAGAAACATTAGCTCGATTCCTAGATCTAAGTTTAGTCCTAACGCTAGCTATAACTTTAGATCTATCTTTAGCTCTAACATTAGTCTTAACCCTATCGCTATTCTAGCACAAAATTTAGCTCTAAATCTATCTAGCCCTAATCTTAGTGTTAACCCTAGCACAAACTTTAACTTCATCTCAACCCCTAACTTTAGTCCTAACTCTATCCCTATTCTACCCCTAACTTTAGACCTAAACCTATCCCTATTCTAGCCCAAACTTTAGTCCTAACCCTATCCCTATTCTAGCCCAAACTTTAGACCTAATCCTATCCCTATTCTAGCCCTAACTTTAGACCTAATCCTATCCCTATTCTAGCCCTAACTTTAGACCTAATCCTATCCCTATTCTAGCCCTAACTTTAGTCCTAGCCCTATCCTTATTCTAGCCCTAACTTTAGACCTAATCCTATCCCTATTCTAGCCCTATCTTTAGACCTAATCCTATCTCTATTCTAGCCCAAGCTTTAGTCCTCCTAACCCTATCCATATTCTAACCCTAACTTTTTCTCTATATCTAGCAATAAATTTAGTCCTAACCCTAGCACAAACATTAGATCGATTCCTAACCCTAAGTTTAGTCCTAACCATAGCTATAACTTTAGATCTATCTTTAGCTCTCACTTTAGTCCTAACCCTATCCATATTCTAGCACAAACTTTAGCTCTATATCTATCTAGCCCTAATCTTAGTGTTAACCCTAGCCCAAACTTAAACTTGATCTTGAGCCCTAACCTTAGTCCTAACTCTATCCCTATTCTAGCCCTAACTTTAGAGCTAATCCTATCCCTATTCTAGCCGTAACTTTAGTCCTAACCCTATCCCTATTCTAGCCCTAAATTTAGACCTAATCCTATCCCTATTCTAGCCCTAACTTTTGCTCTGTATCAAGCAATAAATTTAGTCCTAACAGTAGCTCTAACTTTAGATCCACCCTAGCTCTAACCTTGTCCTAACCCTATCCCTATTCTAGTACAAACTTTAGCTCTAAATCTATCTAGCCCTAATCTTTGTGTTAATCGTAGCCCAAAGTTTAACTTGATCTCTAGCTCTAACTTTAGTCCTAACCCTATCCCTATTCTAGCCCTAACTTTAGACCTAATCCTATCTCTATTTTTAGCCCTAGCATTAGCTCTATATCTATCTAGACCTTACGTAAGTCTTAACCCTAGCCCTAACTTTAGTCCTGTCCCCATCTATAAGTTTAGCTTTATCCTTAGCCCTAACTGTATTCCTAACCTTAACCCTATATTTAGTCATAACCATATCCACACCTTAGTCCTAACCCTAGTTAGGATTCGTAAGAGACTGAAAAAACATCACATTCACAATATTCTGTGCATTTTTTGCAGCATTCATAGCTCTGCTAGCAGGTGTCTGCGGTGTCGAGCTGTGAGAGTGCACAGACTGTGACAGCTGTAATAAGAGTATTGTCCTTCATGTGGCACTGTTTTTTTATCCATTTATCAGCAATAAACATATTTTTTCCCTCCATTGTAGCCATTTCAGTAGGAGGAGCGTTGCTGTCAGTCGGAGCGTTGCTGTCAGTCGGAGCGATGCTGTCAGTCGGAACGTTGCTGTCAGTCGGAGTGATGCTGTAAGTTCGAGCGTTGCTCTCAGTCGGAGTGATGCTGTCAGTAAGATCGATAGTGTCAGTTGGAGTGTTGCTGTCAGTCAAATCGATAGTGTCAGTTGGAGCGCTGCTGTCAGTTGGAGCGTTGCTGTCAGTCGGAGTGATGCTGTCAGTCAGAACGTTGCTGTCAGTCGGAGCGTTGCTGTCAGTCGGAGCGATGCTGTCAGTAAGTTCGATAGTGTAAGTTGGAGTGCTGCTGTCAGTCAGATTGATAGTGTCAGTTGGAGCGTTGCTGTCAGTTGGAGCGTTGCTGTCAGTCGGAGCGATGCTGTCAGTCAGAGCGATGCTGTCAGTCGGAGTGATGCTGTCAGTCGGAGTGATGCTGTCAGTCGGAGCGTGCTGTCAGTCGGAGCGATGCTGTCAGTCGGAGTGATGCTGTCAGTCGGAGCGTGCTGTCAGTCGGAGCAATGCTGTCAGATCGATAGTGTCAGTTGGAGCGTTGCTGTTAGTCGGAGCATTGCTGTTAGTCGGAGCGATGCTGTCAGTCGGAACGTTGCTGTCAGTCGGAGCGATGCTGTCAGTCAGATCGATAGTGTCAGTTGGAGCGTTGCTGTCAGTTGGAGCGTTGCTGTTAGTCGGAGCGATGCTGTCAGTCGGAACGTTGCTGTCAGTTGGAGCGTTGCTGTCAGTCAGGTCGATAGTGTCAGTTGGAGCGTTGCTGTCAGCCAGATCGATAGTGTCAGTTGGAGCTTTGCTGTCAGTCAGATCGATAGTGTCAGTTGGAGCACTGCTGTCAGTCGGAACATTGCTGTCAGTTGGAGTGATGCTGTCAGTTGGAGCGATGCTGTCAGTTGGAGCGATGCTGCCAGTCGGAGCGATGCTGTCAGTCAGAGCGTGCTGTCAGTCAGATTGATAGTGTCAGTTGGAGTGTTGCTGTTAGTCGGAGCGATGCTGTCAGTTGGAACGTTGCTGTCAGTCGGAGCGATGCTGTCAGTCAGCGCTCTCCAGGATTCCATACTTCACCATTGCATTAAATTCTTGTTTGCTGTAATTCTCGCTTGTTCATCTGGAAGAAGAGGTTATTGTTAAGTAAAATACAGTAGAATTTCTGACATATTTGTTATTTGTTACCTTTCTTGTTTCTATAAGGTGGAAAGTATCTCCTGAGATCCCTCACCAGGTCACCCAGTGCTTCCCCTTTACTGCCTTGTTGTTGCCTTTTGCCATTAACCCCCGGTACTCCGGATGACCCTTATCTACCATTCTTTGACCTCCGGTAACAGTCGTGCAGTTGGCCTCTCATCTTTACTTCTTACATGATTTATTAATGCTCCATTTCTCTACACGTTTTTTTTTTTTTACATTTTGTTCTCAATGTGCTGAATTGTATGGAATTGAAGCCAAGACGGCGCGGCCCCCCGGCGCTTCCTGCGTCCTCATTAATTAATCGTTCCGAGTTGCAATCCCAGGACCCTCATAGTCCAGATGTTTGCTCCTGTGTTTTTCCTCCCTGTTAGGGCTCATTTCCACTTGCGAGTAAAACGGACGAGTGCAATCCGATAAAAGATCGGATTGCACTCGGACCAATGTTATTCAATAGGTGTCTTTTCATTTGCGATTTTTTTCTCAGCCGAAATCGGACTGAGAAAAAAATCGCAGCATGCTGCGATTTGCTGCGAGTCTCGGACGAGACTCGCCAATGCAAGTCAATGGGTGCGATAAAAAAAACGCATGGCATACGGAACATCCATATTCCATCCGTTTTTTACAGATACCTTACCATTCTGTGTCATAGAACACTGTAAATAGTCCTGTAAATGACTGTATAAAAATAGTTGCAGAGAAATAAAACGGATTGCATACGGATGTAAAACGGATGGTGCGATTACAAAATCGCATTGAACTCGCATCACAAACGCATGACAAACGCATACTTTTCATCCCTTTTTTCGGTCCAGATTACGGACCGATTTGTCTATCACAAGTGGAAATGAGCCCTTAGGCCGGCTTCACACTTGCGAGTTTTACGGACGTAAGAGCGCAGAAACTACGTCCATAAAACTCGCAAAAAATACGGCACAATTATTCTCTATGCCCCTGCTCCTATCTGCCGTATTTTACTGATCAGTATTAGGGCCCCTTTCCACTAGTGTGAGAAAAAAACGGTCCGATTTACGGACCGAAAAAACTGATGTAACGTCTGCGAGTGCCATGCGAGTGTCATGCGATTTTTTTATCGCAACATCCGTATGACATCCGTATTGCTGTCCGATTTTTACGCACGGGTCTCCTTTGAAAAGCCGGTAATTCAGCGCAGAGTACAGTAAAATCACACTGACAGGTTAGATTAGAGTAGATATATACACATAGAATAGGTATATATACATATATATATGTCAGGGAGATACCTATATATTTATATTTATATTTAATGCAGCGCGAGAGAGCTTTAAAGCTGGTAATTCAATTGCCGGCTTTTGCTATCTCCTTCCTAAACCCGACATGATATGAGACATGATTACATACAGTAAACCATCTCATATCACCATTTTTTTTGCATAATCCACACTACTAATGTTAGTAGTGTGTATATGCAAAATTTGGCCGTTCTAGCTATTATATTTAAGGGTTAAATGGCGGAAAAAATTGGCGTGGGCTCCCGCGCAATTTTCTCCGCCAGAGTAGTAAAGCCAGTGGCTGAGGGCAGATATTAATAGCCTGGAGAGGGTCCACGGTTATTGGCCCCCCCTGGCTAAAAATACCTGCCCCCAGCCACCCCAGAACAGGCACATCTGGAAGATGCGCCTATTCTGGCACTTGGCCACTCTCTTCCCATTCCCGTGTAGCGGTGGGATATGGGGTAATGAAGGGTTAATGCCACCTTGCTATTGTAAGGTGACATTAAGCCTAATTAATAATGGAGAGGCGTCAATTATGACACCTATCCATTATTAATCCAATTGAATGAAAGGGTTAAAAAAAACACACACATTATTAAAAATTATTTTAATGAAATAAAAACAAAGGTTGTTGTAATATTATATTTAACGCCCAATCCAATCACTGAAGACCCTCGTTCTGTGAAAGAAAAAACATAATAAACCAACAATATACTTACCTTCCGCAGATCTGTAAAGTCCAACGATGTAAATCCTTCTGAAGGGGTTAAAATATTTTGCAGCAAGGAGTTCCGCTAATGCAGGCTGCTCCTTGCTGCAAAACCCCGGGGAATGAAGCTAAATATAGGTCAATGATCTATATTTAGCTTCATTTGCGGTGAGGCGCCCTCTGCAGGCTGTTCATAGATCGTGGGAACTTACCTAGAAAGCCTGGGAGCTTTCTAGGAAAGTTCCCACGATCTAGGAACAGCCAGCAGAGGGCGCCTCACCGCAAATGAAGCTAAATATAGGTCATTGACCTACTTTACCTTCATTTTCTGGGGTTTTTGCAGCCATGAGCATCATTGCATTAGCAAAGCTCGTGGCTGCAAAATATTTTAACCCCTTCAGATGGATTTACATCGTTGGACGTTACAGATCTGCGGAGGGTAAGGATATTGTTGGTTTATTATGTTTTTTTACTTACAGAATGAGGGTCTTCAGTGACTGGATTGAGCGTTAAATAAAATACTCCAACAACCATTGTTTTTATTTCATTAAAATAATTTTAAATAATGTGTTTGTGTTTTATTTAACCCTTTCATTCAATTGGATTAATAATGGATAGGTGTCATAATTGACGCCTCTCCATTATTAATTAGGCTTAATGTCACCTTACAATAGCAAGGTGGCATTAACCCTTCATTACCCCATATCCCACCGCTACACGGGAATGGGAAGAGAGTGGCCAAGTGCCAGAATAGGCGCATCTTCCAGATGTGCCTTTTCTGGGGTGGCTGGGGGCAGATATTTTTAGCCAGGCGGGCCAATAACCATGGACCCTCTCCAGGCTATTAATATCTGCCCTCAGTCACTGGCTTTACTACTCTGGCGGAGAAAATTGCGCGGGAGCCCACGCCAATTTTTTCCGCCATTTAACCCTTTATTTTAATAGCTAGAACGGCCAAATTTTGCAGATACACTCTACTGACATTAGTAGTGTGGAATCTGCAAAAAAAATGGAGAGAAGACATGGTTTACTGTATGTAAACCAGGTCTCAAATCATGTCGGGTTTAGGAAGGAGAAAGAAAAAGCCGGTAATTGAATTACCGGCTTTCAAGCTGTATAGCGCTGGAATAAATATTAATATATATACATATATGTGTCTACTGACATATATATATATATAGACAGTATATATATATATTTTTTTCTTTTTGGGACACATGGATCCCTTGTATAGCCGTATGTCGGTTTTGCAAGCCTGCGAGAAAACCACGCAGTACGGATGCCATACGGATTACATACGGAGGATGCCATGCGCAAAAAACGCTGACACACCCTGCCTACGGAGGAGCTACGGACCACTATTTTGGGGACTTTTCAGCGTATTACGGCCGTAATATACGGACCGTATTTTCATACGCTGAGTGTGAAGCCGGCCTTATATGGGGAATGTCCCGCTGATGGATCTTACGCCATCAGACACAAGGTTTTCAATTTGTAAAACTCCAATCTACTGTGAAAGTGATCAGAACTGAATACTGGGAGAAGTTTCTTAAAGGGGTTTTCTGGCACTGCAACACATTCCAGGTGACAGACGAAAGAATTGCATTTGCAGCTCTAGCTGTGACTGGAGTATAGGACCAGATGGGTGAAGGAAAGCAAAACAGTTACAAAGTAGAATTAAAAAGGTACAAAAAAAAAGTTTTTTTTTCATCCTGGCTCAAGCAGGAGACCACAAAAGAAAGGCGATTCCAACAGAACTGTATGTGCAGCTTTAGCAGTGACTGGAGGATAAGATATGATAACTGCACATAAGTCAAGGAAAGTTGTTACAAAGTAAACTATGATCTTATGTAGATTGGACATTTACACCAGAAGATTTTCCATCCATGTTCACTCACAGAGCCAAGACTGCAACACAATGCTGATACAAAGTGAACAAGTAACAGCCAGAAGAATGGTGTTTGCTGATTTAGCTGTGATTGGAGTATAACACTTGATGGAACGCCCCATGAGTAAAGTAGAATAGTTAGAAAGTGACTTATGTGTATCGGAAGTATGGGAAAGATTTATCAACCAGGCTCACCTCCTTCAGCTGAGACTGCAACACCAAGCAGGTTTCCAGTGATAGCCAAGAGAATTGTGTGTGCAGCTTTAGCTGTGAATGGTGTATAAGGTCAAGAGTACAGCAAAACCTTACAAAGATACTTATCAGTCATCTCCTACAAAGGACAATTAGATTTTTCATCCAGGCTCAGCTGGATAGCTGGGACAGCAACACAAGGATGATTCAAAGAGAATTGTGTGTGCAGCTTTACCAGTGACTGGAGCAAAAGCCCTAATATAACTCCACATGCCTAAAGGAAAGTATTTACAAAATTAATCATCATGTTATGTAGACTGGACAAAAACAAAAGACTATTTTCCATTCCTGTTCACCCACAAAGCTGAAACTGCAACACAATGCTGATGAAAAGGGATTTTATGTGTGCAGCTCTAGATGTGACTGGAGAACAAAACAACAGAGTAGCGTAAAGAAAAGTATTTTAAAGTTACTTATCGCGTGTAGGTTATTAAACAAAGGAATCATTTTTATCTGGACTCCAATACAAGGCTGATTCCGAATAGCCACAAAAGATTTGTGTTTGCAGATTTAGCAGTGACTTGAGTATAACACTTGATGTAACCCCAGATGATTAAAGCTAAATAGTTAGAAAGTTACTGCTGTATATTGAAAGTATGGAAAAGAAGATGTTTTAGCCAGGCTCACCTCCTAGAGCTGAGACTGCAGCACAAAGCAGATTTTCAGTGATGGCCAAGAGAACTGTGTGCAGCTTTAGCTGTGAATGGTGTATAAGGCTTGATGTAACTCTACGGCTATGTTCACACCTTTTTTGCTGCATTTTTTTAATGCGAATTTTAAGCTGCGTTTTACATTACCAGCAAAGTCTATGAGATGATAGAAATCTCCTGCACACACACATGGGCGGCACGCGGCCAATCAGAAGCCGCGACGTCATTCTCATTCACAAAACTGCTAATTCTAGGAATTGAGGACCTGCGAATGACGTCGCGGCCTCTGATTGATCGCGTGCCGGTCACATGGGCGGCACGCGACCAATCAGAAGCCGGGACGTCATTCACAGGTCCGAAAGGCGCGCTTTTTAAACAAAGAAGCCTCCCGGATAGCAGCGTGAAGTCCAGGGGCCGCCGGAGAGGTGAGCATATCAATATTTTTTATTTTAATTCTTTATTTTACACATCCCTATGGATCCCAGGGCCTGAAGGAGAGTTTCCTCTCCTTCAGACCCTGGGAACCATAGAGGATACCTTCCGATCAGGGCCGTATTTGCCACTAGGCACTTGAGGGCACGTGCCTAGGGCGGCGGGATGCGGGGGGGCGCCCTTGAGCTAGGTTTTTTCCTTTTTTTTTTTTTTTTTATTTTATAAAACTCCGGGGTCAAGTTTCCGCCCCCCCTCCTCCCTCCCCCCTTCCCGCCCCCCCCTCCTCCCTCCTTCCCGCCCCCTTCCCTCCCTCCCTGAAGACGTAATACTCACCTTCCTCCAGCGGTGGCTGCAACTGCGTCTCAGCGCCGTCCTGTCTTCAGCGGTCACATGGTACCGATCATTAAGGGTGATGAATATGCGCATATTCATCACCCTTAATTAGCGCTACCATGTGACCGCTGAAGACAGGAAGGAAGACGCTGAGATGCCAGGAAGTTCTGTGCTGCGCGCCGGTGAGAGGTAAGTATGACAGGGAAAAAAGTGGGGTGCCGTGCACACAGGGGAGGAGGATGGGGAGCCATGCATACAGGGGAGAAGGATGGGGAGCCGTGCATACAGGGGAGAAGGATGGGGAGTCGTGCATACAGGGGAGAAGGATGGGGAGCCGTGCACACAGGGGAGAAGGATGGGGAGCCGTGCATACAGGGGAGAAGGATGGGGAGCCGTGCACACAGGGGAGAAGGATGGGGAGTCGTGCATACAGGGGAGAAGGATGGGGAGCCGTGCACACAGGGGAGAAGGATGGGGAGCCATGTACACAGGGGAGAAGGATGGGGAGCCGTGCACACAGGGGAGAAGGATGGGGAGCCGTGCACACAGGGGAGAAGGATGGGGAGCCGTGCACACAGGGGAGAAGGATGGGGAGCCGTGCACACAGGGGAGAAGGATGGGGAGCCGTGCACACAGGGGAGAAGGATGGGGAGCCGTGTACACAGGGGAGAAGGATGGGGAGCCGTGCATACAGGGGAGAAGGATGGGGAGCCGTGCACACAGGGGAGAAGGATGGGGAGCCGTGCATACAGGGGAGAAGGATGGGGAGCCGTGCATACAGGGGAGAAGGATGGGGAGTCGTGCATACAGGGGAGAAGGATGGGGAGCCGTGCACACAGGGGAGAAGGATGGGGAGCCGTGTACACAGGGGTGAAGGATGGGGAGCCGTGCACACAGGGGAGAAGGATGGGGAGCCGTGCACACAGGGGAGAAGGATGGGGAGCCGTGCACACAGGGGAGAAGGATGGGGAGCCGTGCACACAGGGGAGAAGGATGGGGAGCCGTGTACACAGGGGAGAAGGATGGGGAGCCGTGCACACAGGGGAGAAGGATGGGGAGCCGTGCACACAGGGGAGAAGGATGGGGAGCCGTGCACACAGGGGAGAAGGATGGGGAGCCGTGCACACAGGGGAGAAGGATGGGGAGCCGTGCACACAGGGGAGAAGGATGGGGAGCCGTGCACACAGGGGAGAAGGATGGGGAGCCGTGCATACAGGGGAGAAGGATGGGGAGCCGTGCATACAGGGGAGAAGGATGGGGAGCCATGAACGCAGGGGAGAAGGATGGGGAGCCATGAACGCAGAGTGGGAGGATGGGGGAGCCATGAACGCAGAGTGGGAGGATGGGGGAGCCATGAACGCAGAGTGGGAGGATGGGGGAGCCATGAACGCAGGGGAGAAGGATGGGGGAGCCATGAACGCAGGGGAGAAGGATGGGGAGCCATGAACGCAGAGTGGGAGGATGGGGGAGCCATGCTTGCAGGGGAGAAGGATGGGGGAGCCATGAACGCAGGGTGGGAGGATGGGGGAGGCATGAACGCAGAGTGGGAGGATGGGGGAGCCATGAACGCAGGGGAGAAGGATGGGGGAGCCATGAACGCAGGGGAGAAGGATGGGGAGCCATGAACGCAGAGTGGGAGGATGGGGGAGCCATGCTTGCAGGGGAGAAGGATGGGGGAGCCATGAACGCAGGGTGGGAGGATGGGGGAGGCATGAACGCAGTGTGGGAGGATGGAGTATAAATATGGAGTATAAATACTGGGCCCTATAAGGGGGACACAGTGTGAGAGGACAGTGTGAAGAGGGGACTGGTATAGAAAGGAGAGGACAGTGTGAAGAGCATGTACCATAAGAGGGAGTCGGGACAGTGTGGGGGTCATACTTTGTGCAGACAATATAGTGAGGGGCAATTTTTTATTTGGGAGCATTATAATGACACTTGTATCTTTAAGGGCGTCATGTGGAGACTTTCTGCAAAAGAGCGGCGAAGATGGAAGTCTGCAGAGACGGCTGTGGATGAGAAAACTCATCATGGGATCTGGACAAGATGAAGAAAAGGAGAACGGCTCCAGAGGCGACGTCATCTATCAGGTACCTGGATGTAAATGTTATTTGTGATGCTAACTCTCATGTTTTTATATATGTTAGGAGATTTAAAGGGACACTGTCACCTGAATTTGGAGGGAACAATTTTCAGCCATAGGGGTGGGGTTTTCGGGTGTTTGATTCACCCTTTCCTTACCCACTGGCTGCATGCTGGCTGCAATATTGGATTGAAGCTCATTCTCTGTCCTCCGTAGTACATACTGTACCTGCACAATCTGCAATCTTGCCTTGCGCAGGCGTGTACTATGGAGGACAGAGAATGAGCTTCAATCCAATATTGCAGCCAGCATGCAGCCAGCGGGTAAGGAAAGGGTGAATCAAACACCCGAAAACCCCACCCCTATGGCTGAAAATTGTTCCCTCCAAATTCAGGTGACAGAGTCCCTTTTAAAGGGGATGTCCAGGCTTGTGATGAGTCTGCAGTCATTCTTTGTGACTGCAGACTTCTGAGTTCTCACAGTGCACACTGCACGCTGTCAGGATTCTCTCATGCTGGGGATTTACATTAATGCGATCACGTGCTGACTAGACATGCGTGACCTCCGTCAATGAAAATGAACTGAGCGAGGCCGGGCACATCTAGTCGGAATGTGGTCAGAAGTATACAAATCACATACTTGTGCTGACATGACTGTCCACCGGCAAGGGAGAATCCTAAAAGTGCAGTGCATGCGTTGTGAGAATTCAGAAGCTGCGATGTCAGGATTCAGCTCTGCAAGTTCCAGTAGTCGTCACATGGACACGTCACTCATATGCGATTTTTCAGACTTAGGGTGTGTGTCCACGTTCAGGATTGCATCAGGATTTGGTCAGTATTTTACATCAGTATTTGTAGCCAAAACCAGGAGTGGGTGATAAATACAGAAGTGGAGCATATGGTTCTATTATAGTTTTCCTCTAATTGTTCCACTCCTGGTTTTGGCTACAAATACTGATGAAAAATCCTGACCAAATCCTGATGCAATCCTGAACGTGGACACATACTCTTATGGTCCTGCGACAACGAGCTTCTCTTCTGCTTCTCTTAGTTTTTCACTGAACATTGAGAGCATTAGGGAGAGGAGCTCGTGGGCACATGACTGAGTGTGCAAATCACATATGTCCTTGGCGGAGGGGGGGCACCAAAATGAATTCTTTCCCCGGGTGCCAGAAACCCTAGATACACCTCTGCCGGTATGCTACTGCGAGCGGTGATTACCGGGTGCGGTGGAGGGAGGTCTGTGCACAGGCAGTGAGGCAGGGACTGAGGGTGTGCACAGAGAGGATGGAGACCCGGAGACTGCCCGTCCCAGTCTACGCCGTAGCCTAGAGCCCTCATTATCATAGGAATATGGCAGTTAATAAATTGCTTTTCTGAAGCTTTATAGTGTAGTTTTAGGTCAGGGAGGGTTGGATAGGGATGAGCTAGCAAGGTGCAGGGACAGGTAATGATGGCTACTTGCGAACATGTGCGGCAATTGCGGTTTTGCACTTACGATGATACATAAAACACTGCTAGTAGTGTTTTTTCTCATTGCTGCAAGTACCGCATTTGCCGGATGGCGGCAAAACCGCAAGAGCCGCACATGTCTGTAAGTCCCATAGGGAATGAATGAGGCCGAACGCAGTGTTGCCCTAAGTGATCCATTACGCGGCAGATGCGGAAAAACTGTCGGATCTGCTGCAAAAGGCGACTTTCACATCAGCGATTTTTGCCAAAGTCACTGCCGATAGTGTCATACTCACCAAAGGGGGAGGCAGCACTAAAAGTGCCTAGGGCAGCAGAAACTCTAAATACGGCCCTGCTTCCGATACTTGATGTCCCATTGACTTGTATTGGTATCGGATATCGGTATCGGCGATATCCGATATTTTTCGGGTATCGGCCGATACTATCCGATACCGATACTTTCAAGTATCGGACGGTATCGCTCAACACTAGTGCTTACCCATGGCGTTAGTGAGTCAGGACACGTGTCTCACCGTCACCGACGCGCGTTTACCGCCTCTTCCACAAGGTGCTGTTCTCAAGAATCAAGGGATTTTTAATGTCATAGTTTGCTGTTCTTAACTAGGTTAGCGACCACTTCTGCTGTCTATCAGAGGTGGCCGGTCTCCTAGGCAAGAAGTGCAGTGCTTACCAGCTTTTTTTCTATGGAGCTTGTAAGCGCTGCTCTGAAGCTTGTTACACCTGACCGGCCTCAGAACATCAGCGCTCCAGCAATGCTGCGGAGGCAAAGTTACCTCCGCTTGCAGAACACGGTCCGGCCCAGGAGGAGCAGGAGGCAGAGGAGTGCGGACCTCATGAAGAAATAGGGTGGGACCAGCCCTCTATGTATCTCCAGATGAGTAGAGGAAAGCCAAATATTTACAAAGTTACTTCTGTCCTATAGATGGAAGGTTCCCTCAGTGCCGACCACGGCCGGGGCTGCAGCACATGAGCCGCCTGCATCCGTCAGTCACAATGGCGCTGACTCCGCGTGAAGGTTAATCTGTCCCCATATCAGCCCTTCCTGGTTCTTTCCCGCACCAGACTCAAAATTCATTATTTTACTGCCCTCTCGGCCGCCGCAGTGTGAGGGGCCGCATCAGCTCTGATATGGCGTCCCCCTAGGTTTTACAAACGACGTTCATTAGGCTAATGATCGGGCTGAGTTCTGACTCTTACTAATTAGCCACCTAATGGCGGTGGTGGCGGTGGCGCCCGGCGTCCATGTTCCATTGATCTGTAAAGTCTGCTCTTACAAGTCGGGAAATTGCCTTTTCTTCAGTTTCAGCCTTTAAGGAGATCGACGTTTGACTTTAATATCGGAAACCATCCTTATGCCGAGGGACCGCGAGACGTTTCTTTTGTACTTTTGTGGCGTCCAGACGCTACGTCGCTGAGCGGAAACATGCGGATATTGGTTTTGCTGACGGGGCCCGTTAACTCCTCAGGTGCTGGGCAATTTTTCCATGTTCCTGATTTCCATACACACAGCGCTCATGAACGACGCGCCCGCCATCACGCGGCCCGCGGGGGATTTCCGTCACTGCTCACCTCGGCTCCGCTGTCCGAAGGACGGAATTGGAAGAAATTGTCTTAAGGTGGAAACAAATTACGTTTCTGAGAGATTTATTTGAACCTGTTCTTGAAGAAAAAAGTCTGAAGTTATTAATTGTTATTGAGGAATATCCTCACTCAGAACTGCAGGGGCCACTTGGGATTTTTCAGCTGAGAAAATAGTTTTCTGTCTAGTTTCTGGATTTAGTAAAGAAGATACTTATACTACGTTACTACCTGGCTGTGCAGAGATGCAGCACAACTTTGCAGTTGGCTTTCTTCTACGTTTTTTTTATCCCCTTCGTGCATTTTTTTTTCTTGTTATGAATCATCTAATACAGAGGAGAAGTTCATTGGTTGTGAGAAAAGTGAGTTCATTGGCTGTGAAATCGACGGCACCGCGATCAGGAGAACTTTCTCACGCTCGTGGTGCCCTCAGATAGGTAACAGAAGTTCACAGGCAGATACTGAGCACATGGTACTCATTGTCTGCTGGATGACAGGCTGTATAGTCGCATCATACAACCATGCAGCCTGCCATCTATATGTAGCAAAGCATCTCTGCAGAAAGGTGAGGAATATTGTTTTTTTTTTTTTTTACTCTTTTTCAGATTACAAGGCTGTCAGTGGAATGAGTGAGGTTGTAAGTATAGTTTAATTTAGATTTACTAAAGGAGTCTTTGTCATTCTTTCAATTAAAGGACTTTATTCTGGGTGTGTGTGTTTTCTTACAATGTGACTATGGGATTAATAATGGGGGCGTCTTATTGATGCCAAGTCTTTATTACTAACCTCGGGGCTTGATGTCACCTGACAATACAAAGGTGACATCAACCCCCCCAACTATCACCCCACTTGCCACCACTACAGGGCAAGTGAGAAGAGCGAGGCTATGTGCCAGAATTGGCGCATCTTAGAGATACGTCTTTTCTGGGGTGGCTGAGAGCTGATGTTTTTAGCCTGGTGGGGCAGTATCCATGGCCCCTTCCTAGGCTATTAATATTAGCCCTTAGCCTTTTCTGGTTATTATTATAGGGGGATCCTGCGTCATTTTTTTGGGCTCCCCCAATATAATAGCCAGTCAAGGAGGAGTATACAGTTGTGAGCTTATATTGGTATTACCAACTTCCCAGGCTATGAACATTGACCTAGCCATCGGCTTTCCCTCTTCTGGTTACCAAAATTATGTGGAAGCCCACACCATTTTTTTCTGAAAAATTATCTTTAATTAATTAAATACATGTCCAGTAATTTGCAAACACACTGTACTAATTGTATTTGTCACAGACATCTACACTGTGTGCAGAATTATTAGGCAAGTTGTATTTTGATCACATGATACATTTTATACATGTTGTCCTACTCCAAGCTGTTCAGGCTTGAGAGCCAACTACAAATTAAGTAAATCCGGTGATGTGCGTCTCTGTAATGAGGAGCGGTGTTGTCTAATGACATCAGAACCCTATATAAGGTGTGCTTAATTATTAGGCAACTTCCTTTCCTTTGGCAAAATGGGTCAGAAGAGAGATTTGATGGCTCTGAAAAGTCCAAAATTGTGAGATGTCTGGCAGGGGGGTGCAGCAGTCTTGAAATTGCCAAACTTTTGAGGCGTGATCACCGAACAATCAAGCGCTTCATGGCAAATAGCCAACAGGGTCGCAAGAAGCGTGTTGGGCAAAAAAGGCGCAAAATAACTGCCCATGAATTGAGGAAAATCAAGCGTGAAGCTGCCAAGATGCCATTTGCCACCAGTTTTGCCATATTTCAGAGCTGCAACGTTACTGGAGTAACAAAAAGCACAAGGTGTGCGATACCCAGGGACATGGCCAAGGTAAGGAAGGCTGAAAAACAACCACCTCTGAACAAGAAACATAAGATAAAACGTCAAGACTGGACCCAGAAATATCTTAAGACTGACTTTTCCAAGGTTTTATGGACTGATGAAATGAGAGTGACTCTTGATGGGCCGGATGGATGGGCCAGAGGCTGGATCAGTAAAGGGCAGAGAGCTCCACTCCGACTCAGACGCCAGCAAGGTGGAGGTGGGGTACTGGTATAGGCTGGTGTCATCAAAGATGAACTTGTGGGACCTTTTCGTGTTGAGGATGGAGTGAAGCTCAACTCCCAGACCTACTGCCAGTTTCTGGAAGACTTCTTCAAGCAGTGGTACAGGAAGAAGTCGGTATCGTTGAAGAAAAACATGATTTTCATGCAGGACAATGCTCCATCACATGCCTCCAACTACTCCACAGCGTGGCTGGCCAGTAAAGGTCTCAAAGAAGAAAAAATAATGACATGGCCCCTTGTTCACCTGATCTGAGCCCCATAGAGAACCTATGGTCCCTCATAAAATATGAGATCTACAGGGAGGGAGAACAGTCCACCTCTCGGAGCAGTGTCTGGAGGCTGTGGTGGCCGCTGCACGCAATGTTGGCCGTAAACAGATCAAGTAACTGACAGAATCTATGGATGGAGGCTGCTGAGTGTCATCGTAAAGAAGGGGGGCTATATTGGTCACTTATTTTTTTGGTTTTGTTTTTGCATGTCAGAAATGTTTATTTCTAAATTTTGTGCAGTTATATTGGTTTACCTGGGGAAAATAAACAAGTGAGAAGGGAATATATTAGGTTTTTATTAAGTTGCCTAATAATTCTGCACAGTAATAGTTACCTGCACAGATATCCTCCTAAGATAGCCAAATCTAAAAAACCCCACTCCAACTTCCAAAAATATTAAGCTTTGATATTTGAGTCTTTTGGGTTGATTGAGAACATAGTTGTTGATCAATAATAAAAATAATCCTCTAAAATACAACTTGCCTAATAATTCTGTACGCAGTGTATATACAGTATCTACCTATTCTATCTGTATTTACTGTATGTAATCCATCTCTTCTATCCTGTCGGCTCCTGCAGTGATTTTATAGTACGTGGCAGATGAATTACCGGCTTTTCTTCTATCTATGTAATATATATACATATACAGGTCCTTCTCAAAAAATTAGCATATAGTGTTAAATTTCATTATTTACCATAATGTAATGATTACAATTAAACTTTCATATATTATAGATTCATTATCCACCAACTGAAATTTGTCAGGTCTTTTATTGTTTTAATACTGATGATTTTGGCATACAACTCCTGATAACCCAAAAAACCTGTCTCAATAAATTTAGCATATCAAGAAAAGGTTCTCTAAACGACCTATTACCCTAATCTTCTGAATCAACTAATTAACTCTAAACACATGCAAAAGATACCTGAGGCTTTTATAAACTCCCTGCCTGGTTCATTACTCAAAACCCCCATCATGGGTAAGACTAGCGACCTGACAGATGTCAAGAAGGCCATCATTGACACCCTCAAGCAAGAGGGTAAGACCCAGAAAGAAATTTCTCAACAAATAGGCTGTTCCCAGAGTGCTGTATCAAGGCACCTCAATGGTAAGTCTGTTGGAAGGAAACAATGTGGCAGAAAACGCTGTACAACGAGAAGAGGAGACCGGACCCTGAGGAAGATTGTGGAGAAGGAGCGATTCCAGACCTTGGGGAACCTGAGGAAGCAGTGGACTGAGTCTGGTGTGGAAACATCCAGAGCCACCGTGCACAGGCGTGTGCAGGAAATGGGCTACAGGTGCCGCATTCCCCAGGTAAAGCCACTTTTGAACCATAAACAGCGGCAGAGGCGCCTGACCTGGGCTACAGAGAAGCAGCACTGGACTGTTGCTAAGTGGTCCCAAGTACTTTTTTCTGATGAAAGCAAATTTTGCATGTCATTCGGAAATCAAGGTGCCAGAGTCTGGAGGAAGACTGGGGAGAAGGAAATGCCAAAATGCCTGAAGTCCAGTGTCAAGTACCCACAGTCAGTGATGGTGTGGGGTGCCATGTCAGCTGCTGGTGTTGGTCCACTGTGTTTCATCAAGGGCAGGGTCAATGCAGCTAGCTATCAGGAGATTTTGGAGCACTTCATGCTTCCATCGGCTGAAATGCTTTATGGAGATGAAGATTTCATTTTTCAGCACGACCTGGCACCTGCTCACAGTGCCAAAACCACTGGTAAATGGTTTACTGACCATGGTATTACTGTGCTCAATTGGCCTGCCAACCCTCCTGACCTGAACCCCATAGAGAATCTGTGGGATATTGTGAAGAGAAAGTTGAGAGACGCAAGACCCAACACTCTGGATGAGCTTAAGGCCGCTATTGAAGCATCCTGGGCCTCCATAACATCTCAGCAGTGTCACAGGCTGATTGCCTCCATGCCACGCCGCATTGAAGCAGTCATTTCTGCCAAAGGATTCCCGACCAAGTATTGAGTGCATAACTGAACATTATTATTTGATGGTTTTTTTTGTTTGTTATTAAAAAACACTTTTATTTGATTGGATGGGTGAAATATGCTAATTTATTGAGACAGGTTTTTTGGGTTATCAGGAGTTGTATGCCAAAATCATCAGTATTAAAACAATAAAAGACCTGACAAATTTCAGTTGGTGGATAATGAATCTATAATATATGAAAGTTTAATTGTAATCATTACATTATGGTAAATAATGAAATTTAACACTATATGCTAATTTTTTGAGAAGGACCTGTATATGTGTGTGCCACTGACATCTATATATCTATGTATTCTATGTGAATATATCTATTCTATGTATTCTATTCTAACCTGTCAGTGTGTTTTTACTGTACGCGGCACATGAATTGCCGGCTTTTCAAAGGACACCGGTGCGTAAAAATCGGACATCACTCACATGGTCCAAAATGTGAATTTTTCTTGCACACATAGGTTTGCATTGGCGAGTCTCGGCTGAGTCTCAGTCACAATCGCATGCTGCAATTTTATACACACGTCAAATACGGCTGAGAAAATAAACTGTTTTCTGATCTGCCCCATAGATTAACACTGATCTGAGTGCGATTCGATGTTTTCTCGCATAACACTCGCCCGTATTCTACATCAGTGTGACCCCGACCATATATGAGTGGTCACATGCCAAACACGGCAGCCGGCAAGCAGAGCCGAAGGCCTGACAGTGAGGATATTACACGCTGGCAGGACTGGGTACAGGGCTTCATTTCATAATCACTTGGACATGAATCCTTCCACTATTAGAGATGATTAAAATTGCCAAGAATTAAATGAAGCAAATCACTAAAATGTAAAAGGGAAACAAATTCAGATTGAAGATACTTTGGAGAATCCTTTTATAAAATTCAAGAATTAAATTCCATTCTAATAAATTTTCTCATCACTACTATCTATCTATCCATCCATCTATCTATTATCTATCATCTATCTATTATCTATCTATCTATAATCTATCTATTATATATTACATATCATCTATCTATCTATTTTCTATCTATCATCAATCTATTATCTATCTATCTATCTATTATCTATCTATCTATAATCTATCTATCTATCTATCTATCTATCTATCTATCTATCTATCTATCCATCTATCTATTGTCATGGCCGATTAAATTATTATTATTATTATTATAGCGCCATTTATTCCATGGCGCTTTACATGTGGGGAGGGGTATACATAATAAAAACAAGTACAATAATCTTGAACAATACAAGTCATAACTGGTACAGGAGGAGAGAGGACCCTGCCCATGAAGGCTCACAATCTACAAGGGATGGGTGAGGATACGGTAGGTGAGGATAGCGCTGGTCGTGCAGCGGTTTGGTCGATCGGTGGTTACTGCAGGTTGTAGGCTTGTCAGAAGAGGTGGGTCTTCAGGCTCTTTTTGAAGGTTTTGATGGTAGGCGAGAGTCTGATGTGTTGTGGTAGAGGGTTCCAGAGTAGGGGTGATATGCGAGAGAAATCTTGTATGCGATTGTGGGAAGAGGAGATAAGAGGGGAGTAGAGTAGGAGATCTTGTGAGGATCGGAGGTTGCGTGTAGGGAAGTACCGGGAGACGAGGTCACAGATGTATGGAGGACACAGGTTGTGGATGGCTTTGTACGTCATGGTTAGGGTTTTGTACTGGAGTCTCTGGGCAATGGGGAGCCAGTGAAGGGATTGACAGAGGGGAGAGGCCGGGGAATAGCGAGGGGACAGGTGGATTAGTCGGGCAGCAGAGTTTAGAATAGATTGGAGGGGTGCGAGAGTGTTAGAGGGGAGGCCACAGAGCAGGAGGTTGCAGTAGTCGAGGCGGGAGATGATGAGAGCAGGGACTAGGGTTTTTGCAGATTCTTGGTTTAGGAATGAACGAATCCGTGAAATATTTTTGAATTGAAGTCGGCAGGAAGTGGAAAGGGCTTGGATATGCGGTGTGAAGGAGAGATCAGCGTCAAGGATTACCCCGAGGCAGCGAGCTTGTGGGACTGGGGAGAGTGGGCAGCCGTTTACTGTAATGGATAGGTTCGTTGGGGGAGTCGCATAAGATGGGGGAAAGATGATGAATTCTGTTTTGTCCATGTTAAGTTTTAGAAGTGTTTCTCCAAGACAATTATTACAATTCCCCATGTTTTGTTATACACAGGTTTATTTCCTTTGTGTGTACCTACACAAAAAAACGAGGAAAAAAAAATGCACATTAACCATAATTTTACACAAAACCCCCAAAGTGGACCGGACAAAATTGTTGGCATCCTCAGCTTAATATTTGGTTGCACCCTTTGTAATAAATAACTGCAATCAACTGCTTCCTATAACCATCTATAAGCTTCTTGCGCCTCTCAGCTAGAATTTTGGACGACTTTTCTTACAGACTGCTCCAGGTCCCTCATATGTAAAGGCGCCTTCTCCCAACAGCAATGTTAAGATATCTCCAGGTGATCAATGGAATTTAGATCCGGACACATTTCTTCCACTTCAGCACTCTCCAGCACTTTGTTTCCATCCGTTTCTGGGGGCTCTTTGAAGTATGTTTGGGGTCATTGTCCTTCTGGAAGACCTATTACCTATGACACGAAACCAGCTTTCTGGCACTATGTTGCCATGCAAAATGCTTTGGTGATCTTCATATTTTATGATGCCTTGCACCCAGAAGCAGCAAAATAACCCGTAAACATCTTTGGTTAAATATATTTTTATTAAAGAGAAGAGAATTTTACAAGAAAAATAGTAGTTGAAAACTACGTCAATGATCAAAGTACTTTTTCTTATAATATACAATTCGAGAAGAGTAACACAAAAAACACTCGTTCACAAACCTTGCATAAATCTTACATAAAAGAGAGAAAGAATTAAAAAAAAAAAAAATTTAGAGGGAGTAAACCCTCTAGAATGACTACGGTATCTTTAACATATAAGCAATAACTCCTTTCCCCCGCAACAGGCCAGGACTTTCCTTACCGTGAATAAAATAAAGCATACCTAAAATCAGTTCGCCCATGTCCCCTAGAGTGAGACATGCACGCAAATAGTATCATTATAAAAGTAACTGATAAATCATGGTATAGACCTATCACACTGAGCTGGTGAAAGGTGAACAGCTCACCCAGGGGGGAGATTGAAAGAAGAGGAAATAGAGGGGGGAGCCCGAGTAGGTGGGGCTCAAGAAAAGAAATATAAAATGAGAACACAAAAAGAAAGGAAGAGTAGCATAGTAATCGACTGTAGAATAGACAGGTGCCGTAAACATCTTTGAACCTCCACCATATCTGACTGTAGGTACTGTGTTCTTTTCTTTGTAGGCCTCATTCTGTTTTCAGTAAACAGTAGAATGATGTGCTTTACCAAAAAGCTGTATCTTGGTCTCATCTGTCCACAAGAGACTTTCCCAGAAAAAATTTAGCTTACTCATGTAAATTTTGGTAGGCTGCAGTCTATCTTTTTTATGTCTCTGTGTCATCAGTGGGGTCCTCCTGGGTGTCCTACTATTGGGTTTCATTTCATTCAAATGTCGACCGATAGTTTGCGCTGACAGTTATGCCCCTGAGCCTGCAGGACAGCTTGATTTTCATTATCCACCATCCAAACTATCCTGCATTGCAACCTTCATGTTTAAAACTACACCGGGGAGGAAGGGGGAGACTGGAGTTACTGCAACTACCCTTAGGGTCACAATGAGACTCCATTCACTTGTATTGCATAACAATAACACCTAGCAAATGGCCAAAGTCATCTATTATCCCCAACATTAATATTACTTCACTACATATAAGACAACAATACCGCTTTAAAAAAATTATATAGTAAATTAAATAATAATAATAATCTTTATTTATATAGCGCCAATATATTCCGCAGTGCTTTACAGTTTAACAGTTTCAAACACAAACAGTAACAACGTTAACAATACAATAATTAAAACGAAATAAGAGGACCCTGCTCGTGAGAGCTTACAATCTACAATGAGGTGGGGGAGATACAAAGCACAGGTGTGTATTTACAATGATGTATTTACAATGATGGTCCAGCCATCTTCAGGGGGTGGGGGATAGATGGAGATAGTGAATGGGCTACACACAAACATAAAATGAGTTTGATTACTGAACGTGATAGGCCGCTCTGAACAAATGTGTTTTGAGCGAGCGCCTAAAACTATGCAAATTGTGGAAGGTCCTAATATCTTGGGGTAGAGCATTCCAGAGGATTGGCGCAGCACAGGAGAAGTCTTGGAGTCGGGAGTGGGAGGTACGGATTAGTGCAGAGGTTAGTCGAAAGTCATTTGCAGAGCGCAGCGGTCAGTTAGGCCGATAGACAGAAATGAGGGAGGAGATGTGTTATGATAAGGTAATTCAGTACCACAATGGACATAGAGGTCAGAGCACATACAGTGACCTGACAATAACCCAAAAACATAGAACGAGCTCTGAGACGTGGGAACTCTGCTGACCGCAATCCCTAATCCTCTCCAACCACACTAGAGGCAGCCGTGGATTGCGCCTAACGCTCCCTATGCAACTCGGCACAGCCTGAGAAACTAGCTAGCCTGAAGATAGAAAATAAGCCTACCTTGCCTCAGAGAAATACCCCAAAGGAAAAGGCAGCCCCCACATATAATGACTGTGAGTTAAGATGAAAAGACAAACGTAGAGATGAAATAGATTTAGCAAAGTGAGGCCCGACTTTCTGAACAGAGCGAGGATAGGAAAGGTAACTTTGCGGTCAACACAAAACCCTACAAAAACCACGCAAAGGGGGCAAAAAGACCCTCCGTATCGAACTAACGGCACGGAGGTACACCCTCTGCGTCCCAGAGCTTCCAGCAAGCAGGAAAAAACAAATAGACAAGCTGGACAGAAAAAACAGCAAACAAAATAGCAAAGCGAAACTTAGCTATGCAGAGCAGCGGGCCACAGGAATGATCCAGGAGGAAACAGGTCCAATACTAGAACATTGACTGGGGGCCAGGATCAAAGCACTAGGTGGAGTTAAATAGAGCAGCACCTAACGACTTCACCACATCACCTGAGGAAGGAAACTCAGAAGCCGCAGTACCACTTTCCTCCACCAACGGAAGCTCACAGAGAGAATCAGCCGAAGTACCACTTGTGACCACAGGAGGGAGCTCTGCCACAGAATTCACAACAGTACCCCCCCTTGAGGAGGGGTCACCGAACCCTCACCAGAGCCCCCAGGACGACCAGGATGAGCCATATGAAAGGCACGAACAAGATCGGGAACATGGACATCAGAGGCAAAGACCCAGGAATTATCTTCCTGAGCATAACCCTTTCACTTAACCAGATACTGGAGTTTCCGTCTAGAAACATGAGAATCCAAAATCTTCTCCACAATATACTCCAACTCCCCCTCCACCAAAACCGGGGCAGGAGGATCAACAGATGGAACCATAGGTGCCACGTATCTCCGCAACAATGACCTATGGAATACGTTATGTATGGAAAAAGAATCTGAAAGGGTCAGACGAAAAGACACAGGATTAAGAACCTCAGAAATCCTATACGGACCAATGAAACGAGGTTTAAACTTAGGAGAGGAAACCTTCATAGGAATATGACGAGAAGATAACCAAACCAAATCCCCAACACGAAGTCGGGGACCCACACAGCGTCTGCGATTAGCGAAACGTTGAGCCTTCTCCTGGGACAAGGTCAAATTGTCCACTACATGAGTCCAAATCTGCTGCAACCTGTCCACCACAGTATCCACACCAGGACAGTCCGAAGACTCAACCTGCCCTGAAGAGAAACGAGGATGGAACCCAGAGTTGCAGAAAAACGGCGAAACCAAGGTAGCCGAGCTGGCCCGATTATTAAGGGCGAACTCAGCCAAAGGCAAAAAGGACACCCAGTCATCCTGATCAGCAGAAACAAAGCATCTCAGATATGTTTCCAAGGTCTGATTGGTTCGTTCGGTCTGGCCATTAGTCTGAGGATGGAAAGCCGAGGAAAAAGACAAGTCAATGCCCATCCTACCACAAAAGGCTCGCCAAAACCTCGAAACAAACTGGGAACCTCTGTCAGAAACGATATTCTCTGGAATGCCATGTAAACGAACCACATGCTGGAAGAACAATGGCACCAAATCAGAGGAGGAAGGTAATTTAGACAAGGGTACCAAATGGACCATCTTAGAGAAGCGATCACAGACCACCCAAATGACTGACATCTTTTGAGAGACGGGGAGATCTGAAATAAAATCCATAGAGATATGTGTCCAAGGCCTCTTCGGGACCGGCAAGGGCAAAAGCAACCCACTGGCACGAGAACAGCAGGGCTTAGCCCGAGCACAAATCCCACAGGACTGCACAAAAGAACGCACATCCCGCGACAGAGATGGCCACCAAAAGGATCTAGCCACTAACTCTCTGGTACCAAAGATTCCAGGATGACCAGCCAACACCGAACAATGAACCTCAGAGATAACTTTATTCGTCCACCTATCAGGGACAAACAGTTTCTCCGCTGGGCAACGATCAGGTTTATTAGCCTGAAATTTTTGCAGCACCCGCCGCAAATCAGGGGAGATGGCAGACACAATTACTCCCTCTTTGAGGATACCCGCCGGCTCAGATAAACCCGGAGAGTCGGGCACAAAACTCCTAGACAGAGCATCCGCCTTCACATTTTTAGAACCCGGAAGGTACGAAATCACAAAGTCAAAACGGGCAAAAAACATCGACCAACGAGCCTGTCTAGGATTCAACCGCTTGGCAGACTCGAGATAAGTCAAGTTCTTATGATCAGTCAAGACCACCACGCGATGCTTAGCCCCTTCAAGCCAATGACGCCACTCCTCGAATGCCCACTTCATGGCCAGCAACTCTCGATTGCCCACATCATAATTTCGCTCAGCAGGCGAAAACTTCCTGGAAAAGAAGGCGCATGGTTTCATCACCGAGCAATCAGAACTTCTCTGCGACAAAACAGCCCCTGCTCCAATCTCAGAAGCATCAACCTCGACCTGGAATGGAAGCAAAACATCTGGTTGACACAACACAGGGGCAGAAGAAAAACGACGCTTCAACTCTTGAAAAGCTTCCACAGCAGCAGAAGACCAATTGACCACATCAGCACCCTTCTTGGTCAAATCGGTCAATGGTTTAGCAATACTAGGAAAAATTGCAGATGAAGCGACGATAAAAATTAGCAAAGCCCAGGAACTTTTGCAGACTTTTCAGAGATGTCGGCTGAGTCCAATCATGGATGGCTTGGACCTTAACAGGGTCCATCTCGATAGTAGAAGGGGAAAAGATGAACCCCAAAAATGAAACCTTCTGAACACCAAAGAGACACTTTGATCCCTTCACAAACAAAGAATTAGCACGCAGGACCTGAAACACCGTTCTGACCTGCTTCACATGAGACTCCCAATCATCCGAGAAGATCAAAATGTCATCCAAGTACACAATCAGGAATTTATCCAGGTACTCTCGGAAGATGTCAAGCATAAAGGACTGAAACACTGATGGAGCATTGGCAAGTCCGAATGGCATTACTAGATACTCAAAATGGCCCTCGGGCGTATTAAATGCAGTTTTCCATTCATCGCCTCGCTTAATACGCACAAGATTATACGCACCACGAAGGTCTATCTTGGTGAACCAACTAGCCCCCTTAATCCGAGCAAACAAATCAGATAACAACGGCAAGGGGTACTGAAATTTAACCGTGATCTTATTTAGAAGGCGGTAATCTATACAAGGTCTCAGCGAACCATCCTTCTTGGCTACAAAAAAGAACCCTGCTCCTAATGGCGACGATGACGGGCGAATATGCCCCTTCTCCAAGGACTCCTTCACATAACTCCGCATAGCGGCGTGCTCAGGCACAGATAAATTAAACAGTCGACCTTTTGGGAATTTACTACCAGGAATCAAATTGATAGCACAATCACAATCCCTATGCGGAGGTAGGGTATCGGACTTGGGCTCATCAAATACATCCCGGTAATCAGACAAGAACTCTGGAACCTCAGAAGGGGTGGATGACGAAATAGTCAGAAATGGGACATCACCATGTACCCCCTGACAACCCCAGCTGGACACAGACATAGATTTCCAATCTAATACTGGATTATGGACTTGTAGCCATGGCAACCCCAACACGACCACATCATGCAGATTATGCAACACCAGAAAGCGAATAACCTCCTGATGTGCAGGAGCCATGCACATGGTCAGCTGGGTCCAGTACTGAGGCTTATTCTTGGCCAAAGGCGTGGCATCAATTCCTCTCAATGGAATAGGACACTGCAAGGGCTCTAAGAGAAACCCACAACGCCTAGCATACTCCAAGTCCATCAAATTCAGGGCAGCGCCTGAATCCACAAATGCCATGACAGAATACGATGACAAAGAGCAGATCAAGGTAACGGACAGAAGAAATTTTGACTGTACCGTACCAATGGTGGCAGACCTAGCGAACCGCTTAGTGCGCTTAGGACAATCAGAGATAGCATGAGTGGAATCACCACAGTAGAAACACAGCCCATTCAGACGTCTGTGTTCTTGCCGTTCAACTCTGGTCAAAGTCCTATCGCACTGCATAGGCTCAGGTTTAAGCTCAGGTAATACCGCCAAATGGTGCACAGATTTACGCTCACGCAAGCGTCGACCGATCTGAATGGCCAAAGACATAGACTCATTCAGACCAGCAGGCATAGGAAATCCCACCATGACATCCTTAAGGGCTTCAGAGAGACCCTTTCTGAAAATAGCTGCGAGCGCACCTTCATTCCATTGAGTGAGTACGGACCACTTTCTAAATTTCTGACAATATACCTCTATCTCATCCTGACCCTGACACAGAGCCAGCAAATTTTTCTCTGCCTGATCCACTGAATTAGGCTCATCGTACAGCAATCCGAGCGCCAGGAAAAACGCATCAATATTACTTAATGCAGGATCTCCTGGCGCAAGGGAAAATGCCCAGTCTTGAGGGTCGCCACGCAAAAAAGAAATAATAATTCTCACTTGTTGAACTGGGTCACCAGAGGAGCGAGGTTTCAAGGCCAGAAACAGTTTGCAATTATTTTTGAAATTCACAAACTTGGCTCTATCACCATAAAACAAATCAGGAATAGGAATTCTTGGTTCTAACATAGGCTTCTGAACCACCAAATCTTGAATCTTTTGTACATTTATAACGAGATTATCCATTGAAGAGCACAGACCCTGAATGTCCATGTCCACACCTGTGTCCTGAACCACCCAAATGTCTAGGGGAAAAAAAAGGCAAAACACACTGCAAAGAAAAAAAAATGGTCTCAGAACTTCTTTTTTCCCTCTATTGGGAATCATTAGTACTTTGGGCCTCCAGTACTGTTATGATAAGGTAATTCAGTACCACAATGGACATAGAGGTCAGAACCACGCAAAGGGGGCAAAAAGACCCTCCGTACCGAACTAACGGCACGGAGGTACACCCTCTGCGTTCCAGAGCTTCCAGCAAGCAGGAAAAAACAAATAGACAAGCTGGACAGAAAAAACAGCAAACAAAATAGCAAAGCGAAACTTAGCTATGCAGAGCAGCGGGCCACAGGAACGATCCAGGAGGAAACAGGTCCAATACTAGAACATTGACTGGAGGCCAGGATCAAAGCACTAGGTGGAGTTAAATAGAGCAGCACCTAACGACTTCACCACATCACCTGAGGAAGGAAACTCAGAAGCCGCAGTACCACTTTCCTCCACCAACGGAAGCTCACAGAGAGAATCAGCCGAAGTACCACTTGTGACCACAGGAGGGAGCTCTGCCACAGAATTCACAACAGAGATGTATGGGTGTGCCACACTGTGGAGAGCTTTGTGGGTGAGAACAAGTACTTGGAATTGTATCCTGTAATGAATGGGCAGCCAGTTTAACGACTGGCGAAGAGTGGACGAGTCCGAGTAACGATTAGCCAGATGGACGACCCTGGCTGCTGCATTAAGGATGGACTGGGGAGGGGAAAGTCGAGTGAGGGGGAGGCCAATTAATAGAGCGTTACAGTAGTCCAGGCGGGAGTGGATCAGGGCGACAGTGAGGGTTTTAGTTGTCTCCATGGTGAGAAAAGGGCGGATTCTAGAGATGTTCTTTAGGTGTAAGCGGCACGAGCGGGCAAGAGATTGTATATGGGAGGTGAAGGAGAGATCGGAGTCAAACATAACACCCAGACAGCGCGCCTGCTGCCGGGGTGTTATTATGGTGCCATCCACGGAGAGGGAAATGTCAGATTTAGGGAGGTTAGTAGATGGCGGGAGCAGAAGAAGTTCAGTTTTGGAGAGGTTGAGTTTCAGATAGAGAGCAGACATGATATTGGAGACTGCGGTCAGTCAGTGGTGTTCTGTAGTACAGCGGGGGTAAGGTCAGGGGATGACGTATATAGTTGTGTGTCATCAGCATAAAGATGGTACTGAAAGCCAAATCTGCTGATGGTCTGTCCAATTGGGGCCGTGTAGAGGGAGAAGAGAAGGGGCCAAGGACTGAGCCCTGGGGTACCCCGACAGTGAGAGGAAGAGGAGAGGAAGTGGAACCAGAGAACAGAACACTGAAGGAGCGGTCAGAAAGGTAGGAGGAGAACCAGGAGAGAGCAGTGTCCTTAATGCCTAGTGACTGGAGCCTAGAGAGTAGGAGAGGGTGGTCAACAGTGTTGAAAGCTGCAGAAAGGTCGAGGAGAATAAGCAGAGAGTGGTCACCGTTACATTTTGCTGTCAGAAGGTCATTGGTCACTTTGATGAGTGCAGTTTCTGTCGAATGTAGGGCGGAAACCGGACTGTGAAGGGTCTAGGAGGGAGTGAGTTGAGAGGTAACGGGTAAGGTGGGAGTATATCAGGCGCTCCAAGAGTTTAGAGATGAAGGGGAGATTGGAGACCAGTCTGTAGTTGTTTGTGAAGGATGGGTCGAGGGTGGGTTTCTTTAGTAATGAAGTAATGATAGTGTTTGAAGGAGGAGGGGAAAATTCCTGAGGAAAGGGAGAGATTAAAGATTGTAGTTAGGTGAGTTGTGACGACTGGAGAGAGAGACTGGAGGAGGTGTGAGGGAATGGGGTCGGTAGAGCATGTAGTCGGACGAGAAGAGGAGAGGAGCCTGGAGACTTCTTCTTCTGTGATGGGATCGAATGTGGAGAGTGAGCCAGGGGAGACGCAGGGAGGGATGGGAGTCACTGAACTTTGTGTCTGGGAGCGGATTTCCTGACGAATATTATCTATTTTCTCTATAAAGCTGGAGGCCAGGTCATCAGCACAAATGTCTGTGATTGGGGCTTGTGCTTTTGGCCTGAGGAGGGAGTGAAAGGTGTCAAAAAGTTTCTTGGGGTTGTTGGATAGTGAGGAGATCAGGGTGGTGTAGTAGGTCTGTTTGGCGAGGTGAAGGGCAGAGTTATAGGTCCTTAACATAAATTTGAAGTGTGTGAAGTCTTCTGGTGTGCGAGTTTTCCTCCATAAGCGGTCAGCACATCTAGAGCATCGCTGGAGAAATCGGGTTTGCGATGTAAGCCAGGGCTGTTTCACTCTGTGTTTGGAGGTTCTGAGGGTGCTTCTAAGAATGTCATTGTAGTGATGTACAGCCAGATCAGGACAGGAAAAAGAGGAGATTGGGGACAATGATGAGCGTAGGGAGTCTGAAAGTGTATGAGGGTTAATAGCTTGTAGATTTCTGACTGAATGGTAGGTAGGAGAGTGCTGGGGTGGGCGAGCATTTGTGAGCGTGATGGAGAGAATGTTGTGGTCAGAGAGGGGAAGCAGTGAGTTATCAAGGTAGGAGATTGAGCAGAGTCGGGCGAAGACCAGGTCCAGGGTGTTACCGTCTTTGTGTGTTTCAGAGGTTGAGAGCTGTGCAAGGCCTAGAGAAGTGGTTAGTGATAGAAGCTGGGATGCAGATGTGGAAGTGGGGCTGTTAATAGGGATGCTGAGGTCTCCTAGGATAAGGGTTGGGAGTTCTGAGGACACGAAGTGCGGCAGCCAGGCAGAAATGGTCCAGGAAGTGGGTGGGTGAGCCTGGGGGCCGGTATATGACCGCTACTCTGAGGGAGAGGGGACGGAAGAGCCTGATGGTGTGGACCTCAAAAGAAGGCAATGAGAGTGATGGAACTGGGGGGATGACCTGGAAAGTGCATTGTGGGGACAGGAGTATGCCGACTCCACCTAATTAAACATTAGTTTTAAAGTATCACTGCTCTTACAGTAAAGAACCCTTAATTTTTCTGATGGAAAATAGTTGGATCACCCCCAGACACAGGGCCACGCGTTTTGGTAAAGGGCCTCTCTGGTTCGGTTCTGAGGCTGTCACGGTGGCTAGACCCGGTCCGCGACCCTGCTAAGGGGCGTCCAATGAAAGTAATGGAACAGTCTGTCAGGGGTTCGTGACACCACCTGTGGTGTTCGGTCAGGGTGACCGACGCTGCTATGGGGTCCACTGGGGTGATGGAATGGCAGCTGGATGGTATACCTTCCCACAGGTGAAGTATGTCCCCAGGGCTTCCCAGTAAGGTGGATGGTGATGGTGTGAGGTACAGTCAATAATGAGGACACAAGGTTGCAGTCTCTTTACCTCTATCTAGAGTACGTTTAACAGGGCTCTCAGAGACCGGCCGGTCCGATGGGCACATCCAGAGTTTCCTTCACAGATGGAAATCGTTGCCCACCACTAGCGCCTGTGTGTTGTAGTCCTATCCTGCTAAGCATTCGGAATAGTCCTCACAACTGCTGTTCTCGTTCGTTCGTTCTCTACAGTTCTCTCCGTTCTTTGGTTCCAGATGTTACTAGTTTCTAACGTCCCCCAGGTATGTTATGGCTAGGACGCCACCCGTATGACGGGAAGGCTTGGAGGTCTTCCGGGACCCTAGAGACGGCCCTCTCCCAATGTTGCCCCCTATGTCTTCGTAGGTGTAGTAAGGTAGACAGCCAACCTATGACTGACTGTCCAGCGGAGTTTGAAGTAAGGCCTGAAGTCAGTTACTCCTACGGTGATCCGGCCACCGACTACGCGCCTCAGTAAGATGTTGCCTTTCTCTCTCTCGGCACGACTCCTACTGGCTCTCCTTTGTGCTTGATCTCGTTTACACGGTTCCACAATATCCTTCCCTTCGTGTCTCTCTCTTGGATACCGCCGCGGGGTGTGCAGGCGCGGTTCCGTCACGTTCTGTTCTGTTCGCTAGGCACCTTCCAGGTTCCCACGCCCGACAGGGGCCCCCCTGTGCCTTCTCCCTGCAACACCCCCTGCCACGGGATGTTGCCTGGTTCCAAACCAGTCAGCTTCTGACTAACTTCCTCCCCAGCCCCTAGTTTTACCAGTGTGAGGAGTGGCCCAATAAATAAAGCCTTTTTCTCCCCCTAGTGGCCGGAGTGTGAAGTGTAATGTGTTCTGGTGATACCTGGTCAGGAGAACTCCTTAGTGCCATCAGACGTACCGCTGCTCCCCTTAGCGGCAGAGCGCCATACTGCAACGACCAGGTCTCTGGGGCGCTGCACTATCTTCTCTGTAGAGATAAAAGATACCACCTTCCAGAGTAAACCTCTCTTGTGATGCCCCTCACTATTCTACCAGCTATGCTCACTGTCTAAGAAGGTCCATCATTCATTGGGACTTATTACTTTCCAGCCCTACCAAATTGTAATGATTTCTTGGATGGAAGCATGGTGGGTTCTAATTTTGGAGAAATTGGAGATGTAGAAAGCTCAGTTTTGTTGATACATATCTCCAAGTTCCATCCATAGCCAAAGCTGTCTTTAGCCCAAAGAAGCCGCAAGATGCCAAACAGGTTACAACTCAGTGGGGTACCGGCCCTTTAAACATTCACGGATCAGAATGTCAATCTTGGTCCAGTTTCAACAATTTTTAAGCTCGGTGAAAACCTTCCCCAAAAGATAATTTTAGCCTTTCCCTGCAGCAAAATGAAAGTTTGCAGCTGCAAATAAATCAGAAAGAACAGTGACAGGAGAGATTGCACTTTGTGAAAGGTAATTAAGTCCAACTTATTTTGGGTATAATTTCCTTTTCAAGCACCTTCTCAGATCCGAATGAAGTAGAAAATGTTATTATAGCTATTAGAGATATGCAAATATAAGACATGGAATATACTGCAGAGATGTGGCAGCCGCCCAGCAAATGGCGCACTTTCATTAGCAGAACGGAGAGGTTTTCTTTGATTTCTCAGAGAGAATTAACATAAAAAATCAGAAATTTACGAATATAGTAGAAAATAACATGAAACAATATGCAATCACGTAGAAGGACTGTGACCACTTCAGGCTTAACTTCTATATGGGGCAGTATTATAGTAGTAGTTATATTCCTGTATATAGGGGCAGTATTATAATAGTTATATTCTTGTACATAGGAGCAGTATTATAGTAGCTATATTCTTGTACATAGAGGCAGTATTATAGTAGTTATATTCTTGTACATAGAGGCAGTATTATAGTAGTTATATTCTTGTACATAGAGGCAGTATTATAGTAGTTATATTCTTGTACATAGAGGGCAGTATTATAGTAGTTATATTCTTGTACATAGAGGCAGTATTATAGTAGTTATATTCTTGTATATAGGGGCAGTATTATAGTAGTTATATTCTTGTACATAGGAGCAGTATTATAGTAGTTATATTCTTGTACATAGAGGCAGTATTATAGTAGTTATATTCTTGTACATAGAGGGCAGTATTATAGTAGTTATATTCTTGTACATAGAGGCAGTATTATAGTAGTTATATTCTTGTATATAGGGGCAGTATTATAGTAGTTATATTCTTGTACATAGGAGCAGTATTATAGTAGCTATATTCTTGTACATAGGGGCAGTATTATAGTAGTTATATTCTTGTATATAGGAGCAGTATTATAGTAGTTATATTCTTGTACATAGGAGCAGTATTATAGTAGTTATATTCTTGTACATAGAGGCAGTATTATAGTAGTTATATTCTTGTACATAGAGGGCAGTATTATAGTAGTTATATTCTTGTACATAGAGGCAGTATTATAGTAGTTATATTCTTGTATATAGGGGCAGTATTATAGTAGTTATATTCTTGTACATAGGAGCAGTATTATAGTAGTTATATTCTTGTACATAGAGGCAGTATTATAGTAGTTATATTCTTGTATATAGGGGCAGTATTATAGTAGTTATATTCTTGTACATAGGAGCAGTATTATAGTAGTTATATTCTTGTACATAGAGGCAGTATTATAGTAGTTATATTCTTGTATATAGGGGCAGTATTATAGTAGTTATATTCTTGTACATAGGAGCAGTATTATAGTAGTTATATTCTTGTACATAGAGGCAGTATTATAGTAGTTATATTCTTGTATATAGGGGCAGTATTATAGTAGTTATATTCTTGTACATAGGAGCAGTATTATAGTAGTTATATTCTTGTACATAGAGGCAGTATTATAGTAGTTATATTCTTGTATATAGGGGCAGTATTATAGTAGTTATATTCTTGTACATAGGAGCAGTATTATAGTAGTTATATTCTTGTACATAGAGGCAGTATTATAGTAGTTATATTCTTGTACATAGAGGCAGTATTATAGTAGTTATATTCTTGTACATAGAGGCAGTATTATAGTAGTTATATTCTTGTACATAGAGGGCAGTATTATAGTAGTTATATTCTTGTACATAGAGGCAGTATTATAGTAGTTATATTCTTGTATATAGGGGCAGTATTATAGTAGTTATATTCTTGTACATAGGAGCAGTATTATAGTAGCTATATTCTTGTACATAGGGGCAGTATTATAGTAGCTATATTCTTGTACATTGGGGCAGTATTATAGTAGTTATATTCTTGTACATTGGGGCAGTATTATAGTAGTTATATTCTTATACATAGGGGCAGTATTATAGTAGTTATATTCTTGTACAGATGGGCAGTATTATAGTAGTTATATTCTTATACATAGGGGCAGTATTATAGTAGTTATATTCTTGTACATAGGGGCAGTATTATAGTAGTTATATTCTTGTACATAGGAGCAGTATTATAGTAGTTATATTCTTGTACATAGGGGCAGTATTATAGTAGTTATATTCCTGTACATAGGAGCAGTATTATAGTAGTTATATTATTGTACATAGGGAGCAGTATTATAGTAGTTATATTCTTATACATAGGGGCAGTATTATAGAAGTTATATTCTTGTACATAGGGGCAGTATTATAGTAGTTATATTCTTATACATAGGGGCAGTATTATAGTAGTTATATTCTTGTACATAGGGGCAGTATTATAGTAGTTATATTCTTGTACATAGGAGCAGTATTATAGTAGTTATATTCTTGTACATAAGGGCAGTATTATAGTAGTTATACTCTTGTACATAGGAGCAGTATTATAGTAGTTATATTCTTGTACATAGGAGCAGTATTATAGTAGTTATATTCTTCTATATAGAGGCAGTATTATAGCAGTTATATTCTTGTACATAGGGGCAGTATTATAGCAGTTATATTCTTGTACATAGGGGCAGTATTATAGCAGTTATATTCTTGTACATAGGGGCAGTATTATAGTAGTTATATTCTTGTACATAGGAGCAGTATTATAGTAGTTATATTCTTGTACATAGGAGCAGTATTATAGTAGTTATATTCTTGTACATAGGGGCAGTATTATAGTAGTTATATTCTTGTACATAGGGGCAGTATTATAGTAGTTATATTCTTGTACATAGGAGCAGTATTATAGTAGTTATATTCTTGTACATAGGGGCAGTATTATAGTAGTTATATTCTTGTACATAGGGAGCAGTATTATAGTAGTTATATTCTTGTACATAGGAGCAGTATTATAGTAGTTATATTCTTGTACATAGGGAGCAGTATTATAGTAGTTATATTCTTGTACATAGGAGCAGTATTATAGTAGTTATATTCTTGTACATAGAAGCAGTATTATAGTAGTTATATTCTTGTACATAGGGAGCAGTATTATAGTAGTTATATTCTTGTACATATGGATCAGTATTATAGTAGTTATATTCTTGTACATAGGGGCAGTATTATAGTAGTTATATTCTTGTACATAGGAGCAGTATTATAGTAGTTATATTCTTGTACATAGAAGCAGTATTATAGTAGTTATATTCTTGTACATAGGGAGCAGTATTATAGTAGTTATATTCTTGTACATAGGGATCAGTATTATAGTAGTTATATTCTTGTACATAGGGGCAGTATTATAGTAGTTATATTCTTGTACATAGGGAGCAGTATTATAGTAGTTATATTCATGTACATAGGAGCAGTATTATAGTATTTATATTCTTGTACATAGGAGCAGTATTATAGTAGTTATATTCTTGTACATAGGAGCAGTATTATAGTAGTTATATTCTTTTACATAGGGGGCAGTATTATAGTAATTATATTCTTGTACATAGGAGCAGTATTATAGTAGTTATATTCTTGTACATAGGTGCAGTATTATAATAGTTATATTCTTGTACATAGGAGCAGTATTATAGTAGTTATATTCTTGCACATAGGAGCAGTATTATAGTAGTTATATTCTTGTACATAGGGGGCAGTATTATAGTAATTATATTCTTGTACATAGGAGCAGTATTATAGTAGTTATATTCTTGTACATAGGTGCAGTATTATAATAGTTATATTCTTGTACATAGGAGCAGTGTTATAGTAGTTATATTCTTGTACATAGGGGCAGTATTATAGTAGTTATATTCTTGTACATAGGAGCAGTATTATAGTAGTTATATTCTTGTACATAGGTGCAGTATTATAGTAGTTATATTCTTGTACATAGGAGCAGTATTATAGTAGTTATATTCTTGTACATAGGAGCAGTATTATAGTAGTTATATTCTTGTACATAGGTGCAGTATTATAGTAGTTATATTCTTGTACATAGGTGCAGTATTATAGTAGTTATATTCTTGTACATAGGGGCAGTATTATAGTAGTTATATTCTTGTACATAGGGGCAGTATTATAGTAGTTATATTCTTGTACATAGGGGCAGTATTATAGTAGTTATATTCTTGTACATAGGGGCAGTATTATAGTAGTTATACTCTTGTACATGGGCAGTATTATAGTAGTTATATTCTTGTACATAGGTGCAGTATTATAATAGTTATATTCTTGTACATAGGAGCAGTATTATAGTAGTTATATTCTTGTACATAGGGGCAGTATTATAGTAGTTATATTCTTGTACATAGGAGCAGTATTATAGTAGTTATATTCTTGTACATAGGTGCAGTATTATAGTAGTTATATTCTTGTACATAGGAGCAGTATTATAGTAGTTATATTCTTGTACATAGGGGCAGTATTATCACATTTATATTCTTCTACATCCTTCAGACATCTATTTGGAAAGATTTCTGGTTTTGGTGTTTCCTCTGGTGTGTAACTGACGGTTCCGTATATTACAGTGCACAGAGTAATGAAACACTCTAGAACTTGCTGCAGAATGTTGAATTTTTGGTGATTCTTGAGCCTTCGCGTCTTGCTTCGTCCTCTCATTTCCTGCATTAAGAATAATACAATATGATCATGTTGTTCAGAATCCTTCAAGGTTTCAGGTTTATCATATCTGTTATTCCGACTGTGATTCTGTCGGATCTGTTGTTTTTGTTTTTAATTTTGCAGTGTCTGTTTGTTTTGCTGACGGGAGCTTACCCCTAAGTGATTGCAGAAGGAACGAATCTAAACAATGTTTATTATGTGCCGAATGACTACAAACAGCTCCTGATTGTCTGCAATTTAACCTTCAGCGAATGCGGAAGACGGAGAGAGAATTTTATAAACCTCTCGATACAGATCGTGAAACAAAACAATTTTCAAATGCATTTACCTTTTTAAAGGTGAAATTGAATCAAAACCACTTTGCAATTTGTTCGGAATATTTTATATCGGTCTACAAAATATAAAAAAGTACGGTAATACTTGGCAAGATAGTAACCTGGATAAGTATGAGGGGCAATAGGGTGCAATGTGCACAGCCAAAGTATAGGTGGGCTCATAGTAGTGATGATGACATGTCCCCCCCTGTCTGGTGTTGGTTAAAGATCTTGTCCAGGATTCTAAAAATATGTGTTTGTTCCAACTTCGGCGGCACAAATGTCCTCAAGTTGCTGCTTAACCCCGTTCACTTCAATGCAGCTGAGATGGAGGGAGAGATACAACTGATAAAGAAGTGTACTGGTGCTTCTGAAATAAGGTTTATTCATTAGGACAGGTGATAACTTGCGGAAACTTAGGTGCCCAACTAGAGATGATAAAGTCGATTTATCCAAATTTGAATCAAATTTTATGAATTGCGTAGTTCCCGGTGAATTTGAACAATTTACTATGCAATTTGCACAAAAAGACAAAAAAAAAAATTGACTGCCCCCTTTCACGCTTTGAATAGAACGCTGACATGACCTCTCCTGAAATTATACAGGCGTCCCCATAATGCTTTGAAGCTATCACTCTATGTGGTATAGCACAGCCAATGAGAAGAGACGATCAAAGCCTGTATAAAAGCCAAGGCAGGGAATGCAGCAGCTGCTTTGTGATGAATCTTGCTCAATGATCAGTAATAGAGATGGGAAAAGAATGATGTATTGAATACATGCAGCTGTGAAGATGATGAGTGTAGTAGTCTGGGAATAATTCAGACATTCTGTTGATAGGGGGAGAAAGAGAGGAGCCAGAGCCAGTGTGATTGATCAGTAATATGGCGGAGCTGACGTCCCTCCTGTTTCATGGGAATTACAACTACACTATTTTTTCTTCGTTCTTAAGGTACTAAAAGGAAACGCAAGACGCAGAGAAGAGAATCAGAAATCAGCGTCAGACAATTGTTTTTGTGAAGAGGGGAATAAATGTTTTTTTTTTAGTTTTTAAATAAAAAATTCCTCAAAATCCAGACATTTATCTGCGACAGTCGGCTTCATTGAATGAATGTCAAAAACTATTTTGTTTGCAAATTTCTTTTTCCAAGTTAAATTTTATATCTGTGCACACCAAACCCATACAAGTCACACCTATACTGCGACCTGTTGTCACCTTTTGCTTTTTCTACGGGTACCTATCTGCCTCGCATTCATTGTTATGTCATATTAGGGAAGGGTTGAATAATTGGAGGAGTTAAAGTTTTCAAAAGTCAATTACTGTGCTGCAGAAAATGGTGGCAATGGATACGGTAATGTACAAAAAAAAGTGAACTACAGCTAAGAAGCAGTAGTACTGCCAAATGCAGGTCACTATCGGCTTCCTTTGCCACCGGCAAACATATTGGTGGGGAGGAAGTGGACGGATTATGGAATATATGGCATGTCCCTTTGTTTCAGTCAAAACAGCATAATGTTACCTCTGTCAGTAACACTGCCAGTTTGCTTCAGAGTCTGCACAGTATGTTCTTCCTCATCATAATTGATTAAAAGGGATAATTTTTTGACTTTTTTTATTAAAAAAAAGAAAAGTCTGCCAGTGCACTGTTAGTAATTTTATTTTAGAAAAAGATGCAAAATCTTGGGAGTGCGAAATTCAAAAGGTTTGCTCATCTGTAATGTTGCCATATAATGTCCACATGATATAACATTCAGTACTTTCATACTTTGAAAATGAAAATAGGCAGGGTATTAAAAAGGAAACAAATCATTACCATGACTAAGAATGTGGGAGCCTGTGGTATTCGGTCAGGGTGACCGACGCTGCTTAGGGGTCCGCTGGGGTGATGTTATGGCAGCTAGATGGTATACCTTCCCGCAGGTGAAGTATGTCCCCAGGGCTTCCCAGTGTATAGATGGTGGATGTTGTAAGGCGCAGTGAAGAACGAGGACACAAGGTTGCAGTCTCTTTACCTTTACTGAAGGCTTCAGCGTTCACAGTCCAGAGCACCAGACTACAGGGTAGGCAGAGTCCGGCCGGTCTGAAGGCAAATCCAGAATCCCCTTATCCAGGTGGAATTCAGTAGCCTTCCTCTAGCGCCTGGGTGTTGTAGTACCTCCCTGCTGAGCAACTCGGTAAGGTCCTCACAACTGTTGTAGATGTTCTAGATGTTATTTCTTCCTCTCTGTCCCCCAGATGGTGTGAATAGGACAACCCATATGACTGATGGCCTGATGCTTGTTTATAGGGACCCTAGAGACGCCCCGACCCCCCCAGTTGCCACCGTGCCTCCTGGGTATATGGTCGGGCAGCCAACTTGGAATTGACTGTCCTGCCAGTCTCTGAAGTGAAGCGTAGAGTCTATTACTCCCTCGGTGTTCTGGCTACCAGTTCTGCGCTCCAGAAAGAGGCAGCCTTTTACAGGGCAGAACTCCTTCTGGTTTTCTTCTCCTTGTGCTATGACTTCATTTCTCACTCTCTACAATACAATTCTCATCATATCCTTTCTTAGGATGCTGCCGCACGTGGGGCAGGCGCAGCTCCGTGTCTTTCTGTCTATGCCTCTGACAGGATCACACCCCTGTCTGGGGCCCTCTGTCTGCAGCTTTGTGGTGTTCCTCCTTTCCTCTGTCTGCCTGACAGGAACTGACTGGGTGAAGCCCAGGCAGCGTCTGGCTAACTTTCTATCCAACCCACCAGTTTTACCCTAATGTGAGGAGTGCCCTAGTAGATAGGAGCAAGGCTCCCCCTGGTAGACTGGAGTGTGAAGTGTAGTGTATGGTTTGTGATACCTGGCAAGGTGAACTCCTTTAGTGCCATCAGACGTAATATCACTCCCCCTGGTGGAAGAATAACATTACTGCAACGACCAGGACTCTGGAGCGCTGCAGAAGCACTTCCACCACTGCTGGCCTCAGCCATCCGGTCAGTAGTAATATCAAACACCATTCATAATTGGCCTCATTTGCCTTCAGCAAGTGTATCAGTGGGCATGAAGTGCAGGATTTTAAAGAATATGTGGCACATCATTCATCTCAGCCACAAAAGATTGATGTTACCTCTGACAGTGACACTGTCAGTTTGAGTATGTTCTCTGCACAGAATGTTGACCTGATCATAAAGGACTAAGCTGGATAATTTTTGGACTGTTTTGTAATTTATAAAATATGGAAAGTCTGTCAGGGCACAGTGTTTTTCAATGGATTATTGGTTAATAACAGGTTACTATCTATTTCTATGTTGAGGTCCAATGAACATTTCTAAGACAGTGTTTGCATTAAGATTATGTACTACAGTGAGCCAGACCCCTGCACGGCTCTCTGTATGTGAGACACACAGCAATACACAAATACACTTTAATTGGGTGCAGATGGTGGCTTTTTGAGGGAGTCCTGTTTAGGGTCGGGGAGGGCTAGTCAACGTGGAGCGGGGCGCCATTTTGTTTATTATAAGAGAGCCAACCTCCGCTGGGAGGAAGGGTCATTTAGGGCTACACAAGACCTATCTTCTTTACACCTTTTCCTAGTGTATAAATCTATGCTTGCCATATGCTGGGTATCTATGGCTGATTGTGTTGTCCTACCCTAGAATATTTGTGTTGGCTAACCCGGACCCTTTTTATGTCTTTTATAATATAAAATTGGTTTATTTCTTAGTATTTTTATTATATGCCAATAAAAGATTTTTTTTCATCTTTGGTCTACTTTATACTTTTCTTCCCAGAAATATTACTGCCTACATTGTTTCTCCTGAAAAACTTTTTGTCCTACACTGAGCCACCCGAATATAATACTGCCAAACACTGTACTCCATAAGAATAATACTCCTACACACTGTGCCCATCAACTATAATACTGGTACACACTTTACCCATGAATATAATACTACTGTCACACACTGTACCACCTGAATACAATACTGATGAACACTGTGCCCCCTAAAAATAATACTGCCATACACTGAGCCACCTGAATATAATACTACTGTCATACACTGTACCACCTGAATACAATACTGATGAACACTGTGCCCCCTAAAAATAATACTGCCATACATTGTGCCACCTGAATATAATACTACTGCCATACACTGAGCCACCTGAATATAATACTACTGCCATACACTGAGCCACCTGAATATAATACTGATGAACACTGTGCCCACTAAAAATAATACTACCATACACTGTGCCACCTGAATATAATACTACAGTCATACACTGTTCCACCTGAATACAATACTGATGAACACTGTGCCCACTAAAAATAATACTACCATACACTGTGCCACCTGAATATAATACTACAGTCATACACTGTACAACCTGGAATACAATACTGATGAACACTGTGCCCCCTAAAAATAATACTGCCATACACTGTGCCACCTGAATATAATACTACTGTCATACACTGTACCACCTGAATACAATACTGCTGAATACTGTGCCCCCTAAAAATAATACTGCCATACACTGTGCCACCTGAATATAATACTACTGCCATACACTGTAACTTCTGATTTATATCACTACTGTCATACACTGTACCACCTGAATACAACACTGACAAATACTGCGCCCCCTAAAAATAATACTGCCATACACTGTGCCACCTGAATATAATACTACTGTCACACACTGTACCACCTGAATACAATACTGCTGAACACTGTGCCCACTAAAAATAATACTGCCATACACTGTGCCACCTGAATATAATACTACTGTCATACACTGTAACTTCTGATTTATATCACTACTGTCATACACTGTACTACCTGAATACAATACTGACAAATACTGCGCCCCCTAAAAATAATACTGCCATACACTGTGCCACCTGAATATAATACTACTGTCATACACTGTAACGTCTGAATATATTACTACTGTCATACACTGTACCACCTGAATACAATACTGCTGAACACTGTGCCCACTAAAAATAATACTGCCATACACTGTGCCACCTGAATATAATACTACTGTCATACACTGTATCTTCTGAATATAATACTACTGTCATACACTGTACCTTCTGAATATATTACTACTGCCATACACTGTGCCAACTGAATATAATACTACTCTTATACTCTGTACCTTCTGAATATATTACTGCTGTCATACTGTACACTGTACCACCTGAATACAATAAAGACAAATACTGCGCCCCCTAAAAATAATACTGCCATACACTGTGTCACCTAAATATAATACTGATGAATACTGTACCCCTAAAAATAATACTGCCATACACTGTGCCAACTGAATATAATACTACTGTCATATTCTGTACCACCTGAATACAATACTGATGAACACTGTGCCCCCTAAAAATAAAACTGTCACACATTGTGTCAACTAAACACTGCTGCACATTGTGCCTCCTAAAATTATTACTGTCATACACTGTGTCCCCTGAAAAAATAGATTGTGCCTCCTAAAATTATTACTGCCACACACTGTTCCCCTGAATATAATACTGTCACACACCATGCGACAGACACCAATGTAATACTGCCCCAAGATGTGCAGTTTTAGTAGTGACCCTGTTGCGCCTCCTGGACACAGTCGGACACATACGTGTGACCCTCTCCGATCTCGTTCTGGACAGTTCCTGCAGCAATGATTGTCTGCAGCGCCGCACATCCACCGCTCCGGCCTGGACCTTCAGGGTCTTCGCTCTGAACCTTCCTGATTACCCCTTTGTCATCAGAATGAAGTCGTTCTTCCTTTCTTCCCGCCGATATTTCTCATTATTATTATTTCTGCTGACGGGAGACATATTTATGTGATTTCTTCTTCCTAGAAATGAAGGCTCCCATGAATATTTCATTCCCGGCCTTATTTCTCGTTTCCCTCCGACGCGTTTCGTTGGCTGTATGAGCTTACAAATACGAGATCGCATTTAGCTAATGGGTGCATGATGGGAATTGTAATTTTACTGCGGCGTACATGGTAAAGACGCCGGGCCGGGGTATTACAAGCGTAAGCCCACCATAAATACAGCCCGTGGCGCCTTCTACTTATCCCGGACTTTCACTATTTCACTTAATCTTAAGCTTCCAGATAAAATAGAACCAAAGCAAATACTATTCCCCCCGGTTCCATCCCGAGGAGCCACGTTCCCCTCCCCCGCCCGGCCGGCGCTCGGCTTTGCCGGTATGTTTGTAGCCCGCGTAATCTTAAGGAACATTCTGAGACATGTAACAAATACCTTTTGATTAATAATTCCAAAGATGTCTTCCCGGAAGCCAAGGAAATCAGATAAGTGAAGACTAAGAGATGTGACGGTCGCTTCTCACTCTCGTCTTATCGCCTGAAAGTCAGAGCGCGGTATTCCTATTAATGTGTCAGTCGCCCCCCAGGACCTCACTGAACTCGCGGCACAGATAGACCCAACAGGAGATCCATTTCTTTAAATACAATTCCATCAGATAAGAAAACCTTAAAGAGAGCTTTGCTTTATGAGTATGAAAGTGAGAGGGGGAGGAGGGAGGCGCAGCTTCACAGTCCTCGTCAGCATACGCCTGGGCTAAAGCAATACAATACAGCAATCCATGGAAGCTACAATGATGGCCTTCCTTCCGCTTCCCCGCAGAGCAGACCAGTGTCTGGCGTTACAGCTCCTCTCTACGTCTGCTGCAGACCCCTGTACCGGTCCCCTTATTCTGTCAGTTATGGGGGTCTTATTACAGCATCACTGTCACCTGTCACATTGTCATAGTAGTCACTACAGCAGTCACAGTTGGCTGACACTTTTCTCCTACTCACTTGTTAGCTTTGCTGTATAGACTGGGACAGAGCAGCCAAGTCATCTCCTTATCATTAAAGAGCTGGAGAGTTATTGTTCTGTGGTAGTAACTCTCTATGTTATACATGGCTCTGAGATGGATACATAGATATGAGGTTGATGTGACGAGACGACGTTTCTGTTCACAGACTGAACCCTTTTTCAAGTCGGTGAACCAAAACGTCACCACGTGGTGAAAATAAGGAATCTTTACACTGAATTCTGGAGTAACGCTCAATGTTTGGATGTATTTGAAAAGGTTGGGTAAATGCACTGGGGGCCTGACACCCAAAGATGGAGAGTCTGGGGTGGATTTATTTTGTTATTACATGGATAACTAAATATATAGATATAATAAATAAATAGATACTGTAATAAATACATAGATAGATAGATAGATAGATAGATAATAGATTATAGATCGATAGATAGATGATCAATAGATAGCTATAGATAGATAGATGATAGATAGATAGATATAGATGATAGATAGATAATAGATAAATAGATAATAGATAGATAGATAATAGATAGATAGATAATAGATAGATGATAGATAGATAATAGATAGATGATAGATAGATAATAGATAGATGATAGATAGATACAGTGGGGAAAATAAGTATTTGATACACTGCCGATTTGGAAGTTTTCCCCCCTACAAAGAATGGAGACATCTGTAGTCTTTATTTTATGTACACTTCACTTATGAGAGACAGAATATAAAAATAAAGCCAGAAAATCACATTGTATAAATTTTTAATTTTTAAATTGTTTAATTAAATAATTCTTTAATTTAAATAATTAAAGAGGCAGCGCACCATATATAGGCAAAAAGTGTGGACTTTATTATATATATATTTATATGTATATATTATACAATATATAGATGATAGATTGGTAGATTATAGATAATAGAAAGACAGATAATAGATAATAGATACGATAGGTGACATAGACATTAAATAGAGAAACATGAAATAAATATGGTAGATACATATATCTATATATGATAAATAAACAATAAATAGATTAAGAAATAGAAAAGATACCTCTATATGAATAATAAAAAAATAGAATGGATGGATGGATGGATATACTGTGTTCTGCACCCCCTCTTACACTTTGACACTTCTGGCGATAGATGAACATTTATTTTGTTTTCTCCAGGTCTACAGATTACGGAACAACGTATGAGAAATTTAATGAGAAGGTGGGGCTGAAGACCGTCCTCAGCTACCTGTACGTGAGCCCCACCAACAAGAGGAAGGTAATGACTTATCTCAGGATGATTGATACATTGTACAGATATTTGTAAACACTGCCGCCCTTTCTTGTCCATTGTGCGCACTTCCATTACTTACTGTCCACGTGTCCCTGTGTGGGATCACAGAGCAATAATGTCCTTTATATGCAGGATTTGCCCCCACGTACAATGTGCCATCTCTTCTTATGTGTTAGGGTGGGCCGGGTGTGACTGCTCTCGCTGCATCCTCTGCCATAATAACATGTGAAGGGTCAATGCACATGATGCGTATTTCATACTTTTTTTTAATTCTTCATCAGTTATAGATTTTGATGCGTTTCATGTAGCAGATTTGTGATTTGTTCAGTGTTAGTTCATTTTCCCCCCCAGCATTTATTTTGCGGATCTTCTTGTTCCTTTCACGCGACATCCTAGAACCTCATCATGAATCAATTTATGGTTGGGCAAAAAAAATTCTAATTTAATTGCTGATATTTCGGTGTTTTCTTTCCCATGGAAATTGCCACAACAGCTAGTGGGTTATGACGGCCAGCACCGTGGAGCACTGGTCCTCCTGCAGTCCTATGTAAGCACTCATGAAGACTGTACACGTTTCCTAACAGACTAAAGTAAAGTGGAATCTGCTGAGTGGGAGTAAGTTATAAAGAAGATTTAGCAAGTTCTGGAGGATATAATTGGGAGTCACTGGAGATGAGAGTGCGGAGAATGTCTGACTGTGCAGAGAACAGAACACGCTGCAGATGAGAAAGAGAAAATCCTGAGAACTCGTCCAACCTGAGCTGCCGCTAATCACTCGCCTCTTATCACTTCGACCGGCTCGTAACCTATATTCTATGTAATGGGACCAGACTGCAGCGTTCTGTGCACAAATCAACCTGAAAATGCTTCATCCAAAGTCATTGCTAATGGAGAGGGAAGAACAAAGAGCTGGGACTGAGATTTATGACATCAATGTGCTGTCTGTGATGTCACTTTATCCAAATGCTCAAAGTATTGACCATTCTAGTATTTTAGAGTTAATGCACATTGTTACACACAAACTATGCATTGTACACTGTAATGTTTTCTGACACAGAGCTCAAAATCCACTGAGTAGACGTAGTCACACTGCAGAGGCCACAAGGGGAGCTCCAGGCATAGAGAAATGCATGATAATAAGATCCTGTCTGCAGTCACCACTAGGGGGACCTCCCTGTATACAGAGATACATGATAAGATCCTGTCTGCAGCCACCACTAGGGGGAGCTCCCTGTATACAGAGATACATGATAAGATCCTGTCTGCAGCCACCACTAGGGGGAGCTCCCTGTATACAGAGATACATGATAAGATTCTGTCTATAGTCACCACTAGGGGGAGCTCCCTGTATACAGAGATACATGATAAGATCCTGTCTGCAGTTACCACTAGGGGAGCTCCCTGTATACAGAGATACATGATAAGATCCTGTCTGCAGCCACCACTAGGGGGAGCTCCCTGTATACAGAGATACATGATAAGATCCTGTCTGCAGTTACCACTAGGGGAGCTCCCTGTATACAGAGATATATGATAAGATCCTGTCTATAGTCACCACTAGGGGGAGCTCCCTGTATACAGAGATACATGATAAGATCCTGTCTGCAACCACCACTAGGGGGAGCTCCCTGTATACAGAGATACATGATAAGATCCTGCCTGCAGCCACCACTAGGGGGAGCTCCTTGTATACAGAGATATATGATAATATTCTGTCTGCAGCCACCACTAGGGGGAGCTCCCTGTATACAGAGATACATGATAAGATCCTGTCTGCAGCCACCACTAGGGGGAGCTCCCTGTATACAGAGATACATGATAAGATCCTGTCTGCAGCCACCACTAGGGGGAGCTCCCTGTATACAGAGATACATGATAAGATCCTGTCTGCAGCCACCACTAGGGGGAGCTTCCTGTATACAGAGATACATGATAAGATCCTGTCTGCAGCCACCACTAGGGGGAGCTCCCTGTATACAGAGATACATGATAAGATCCTGTCTGCAGCCACCACTAGAGGGATCTCCCTGTATACAGAGATACATGATAAGATCCTGTCTGCAACCTCCACTAGGGGGAGCTCCCTGTATATAGAGATACATGAGAAGATCCTGTCTGCAGTCACCACTAGGGGGAGCTCCCTGTATACAGAGATACATGATAAGATCCTGTCTGCAGTCACCACTAGGGGGAGCTCCCTGTATACAGAGATACATGATAAGATCCTGTCTGCAGCCACCACTAGGGGGAGCTCCCTGTATACAGAGATACATGATAAGATTCTGTCTGCAGCCACCACTAGGGGGAGCTCCCTGTATACAGCGATACATGATAAGATTCTGTCTGCAGCCACCACTAGGGGGAGCTCCCTGTATACAGAGATACATGATAAGATCCTGTCTGCAGTTACCACTAGGGGAGCTCCCTGTATACAGAGATACATGATAAGATCCTGTCTATAGTCACCACTAGGGGGAGCTCCCTGTATACAGAGATACATGATAAGATCCTGTCTGCAGTCACCACTAGGGGGAGCTCCCTGTATACAGAGATACATGATAAGATTCTGTCTATAGTCACCACTAGGGGGAGCTCCCTGTATACAGAGATACATGATAAGATCCTGTCTGCAGTTACCACTAGGGGAGCTCCCTGTATACAGAGATACATGATAAGATCCTGTCTATAGTCACCACTAGGGGGAGCTCCCTGTATACAGAGATACATGATAAGATCCTGTCTGCAGCCACCACTAGGGGGAGCTCCCTGTATACAGAGATACATGATAAGATCCTGTCTGCAGTCACCACTAGGGGGAGCTCCCTGTATACAGAGATACATGATAAGATCCTGTCTGCAGTCACCACTAGGGGGAGCTCCCTGTATACAGAGATACATGATAAGATCCTGTCTGCAGCCACCACTAGGGGGAGCTCCCTGTATACAGAGATACATGATAAGATCCTGTCTGCAGCCACCACTAGGGGGAGCTCCCTGTATACAGAGATACATGATAAGATCCTGTCTGCAGCCACCACTAGGGGGAGCTCCCTGTATACAGAGATACATGATAAGATCCTGTCTGCAGCCACCACTAGGGGGAGCTCCCTGTATACAGAGACACATGATAAGATCCTGTCTGCAGTCACCACTAGGGGGAGCTCCCTGTATACAGAGACACATGATAAGATCCTGTCTGCAGCCACCACTAGGGGGAGCTCCCTGTATACAGAGATACATGATAAGATCCTGTCTGCAGTCACCACTAGGGGGAGCTCCCTGTATACAGAGATACATGAGAAGATCCTGTCTGCAGCCACCACTAGGGGGAGCTCCCTGTATACAGAGATACAGGATAAGATCCTGTCTGCAGCCACCACTAGGGGGAGCTCCCTGTATACAGAGATACATGATAAGATCCTGTCTGCAGCCACCACTAGGGGGAGCTCCCTGTATACAGAGATACATGATAAGATCCTGCCTGCAGCCACCACTAGGGGGAGCTCCCTGTATACAGAGATACATGATAAGACCCTGTCTGCAGCCACCACTAGGGGGAGCTCCCTGTAGACAGAAATACATGATAAGATCCTGTCTGCAGTCACCACTAGGGGGAGCTCCCTGTATACAGAAATACATGATAAGATTATGTCTGCAGCCACCACTAGGGGGAGCTCCCTGTATACAGAGATACATGATAAGATCCTGTCTGCAGCCACCACTAGGGGGAGCTCCCTGTAGACAGAAATACATGATAAGATCCTGTCTGCAGCCACCACTAGGGGGAGCTCCCTGTAGACAGAAATACATGATAAGATTATGTCTGCAGCCACCACTAGGGGGAGCTCCCTGTATACAGAGATACATGATAAGATCCTGTCTGCAGCCACCACTAGGGGGAGCTCCCTGTAGACAGAAATACATGATAAGATTATGTCTGCAGCCACCGCTAGGGGGAGCTCCCTGTATACAGAGATACATGATAATATCCTGTCTGCAGCCACCACTAGGGGGAGCTCCCTGTATACAGAGATACATGATAAGATCCTGTCTGCAGCCACCACTAGGGGGAGCTCCCTGTATACAGAGATACATGATAAGATCCTGTCTGCAGCCTCCACTAGGGGGAGCTCCCTGTATACAGAGATACATGATAAGATCCTGTCTGCAGCCACCACTAGGGGGAGCTCCCTGTATACAGAGATACATGATAAGATCCTGTCTATAGTCACCACTAGGGGGAGCTCCCTGTATACAGAGATACATGATAAGATCCTGTCTGCAGCCACCACTAGGGGGAGCTCCCTGTATACAGAGATACATGATAAGATCCTGTCTGCAGCCACCACTAGGGGGAGCTCCCTGTAGACAGAAATACATGATAAGATTATGTCTGCAGCCACCGCTAGGGGGAGCTCCCTGTATACAGAGATACATGATAATATCCTGTCTGCAGCCACCACTAGGGGGAGCTCCCTGTATACAGAGATACATGATAAGATCCTGTCTGCAGCCACCACTAGGGGGAGCTCCCTGTATACAGAGATACATGATAAGATCCTGTCTGCAGCCTCCACTAGGGGGAGCTCCCTGTATACAGAGATACATGATAAGATCCTGTCTGCAGCCACCACTAGGGGGAGCTCCCTGTATACAGAGATACATGATAAGATCCTGTCTATAGTCACCACTAGGGGGAGCTCCCTGTATACAGAGATACATGATAAGATCCTGTCTGCAGCCACCACTAGGGGGAGCTCCCTGTATACAGAGATACATGATAAGATCCTGTCTGCAGCCACCACTAGGGGGAGCTCCCTGTATACAGAGATACATGATAAGATCCTGTCTGCAGCCACCACTAGGGGGAGCTCCCTGTATACAGAGATACATGATAAGATCCTGTCTGCAGCCACCACTAGGGGGAGCTACCTGTATACAGAGACACATGATAAGATCCTGTCTGCAGTCACCACTAGGGGGAGCTCCCTGTATACAGAGATACATGATAAGATCCTGTCTGCAGCCACCACTAGGGGGAGCTCCCTGTATACAGAGATACATGATAAGATCCTGTCTGCAGCCACCACTAGGGGGAGCTCCCTGTATACAGAGATACATGATAAGATCCTGTCTGCAGCCACCACTAGGGGGAGCTCCCTGTATACAGAGATACATGATAAGATCCTGTCTGCAGCCACCACTAGGGGGAGCTCCCTGTATACAGAGACACATGATAAGATCCTGTCTGCAGTCACCACTAGGGGGAGCTCCCTGTATACAGAGACACATGATAAGATCCTGTCTGCAGCCACCACTAGGGGGAGCTCCCTGTATACAGAGATACATGATAAGATCCTGTCTGCAGTCACCACTAGGGGGAGCTCCCTGTATACAGAGATACATGAGAAGATCCTGTCTGCAGCCACCACTAGGGGGAGCTCCCTGTATACAGAGATACAGGATAAGATCCTGTCTGCAGCCACCACTAGGGGGAGCTCCCTGTATACAGAGATACATGATAAGATCCTGTCTGCAGCCACCACTAGGGGGAGCTCCCTGTATACAGAGATACATGATAAGATCCTGCCTGCAGCCACCACTAGGGGGAGCTCCCTGTATACAGAGATACATGATAAGACCCTGTCTGCAGCCACCACTAGGGGGAGCTCCCTGTAGACAGAAATACATGATAAGATCCTGTCTGCAGTCACCACTAGGGGGAGCTCCCTGTATACAGAAATACATGATAAGATTATGTCTGCAGCCACCACTAGGGGGAGCTCCCTGTATACAGAGATACATGATAAGATCCTGTCTGCAGCCACCACTAGGGGGAGCTCCCTGTAGACAGAAATACATGATAAGATCCTGTCTGCAGCCACCACTAGGGGGAGCTCCCTGTAGACAGAAATACATGATAAGATTATGTCTGCAGCCACCGCTAGGGGGAGCTCCCTGTATACAGAGATACATGATAATATCCTGTCTGCAGCCACCACTAGGGGGAGCTCCCTGTATATAGAGATACATGATAAGATCCTGTCTGCAGCCACCACTAGGGGGAGCTCCCTGTATACAGAGATACATGATAAGATCCTGTCTGCAGCCACCACTAGGGGGAGCTCCCTGTATACAGAGATACATGATAAGATCCTGTCTGCAGCCACCACTAGGGGGAGCTCCCTGTATACAGAGATACATGATAAGAGCCTGTATCCATCTATCTATCTATCTATCTATCTATCTATCTATCTATCTATCTATCTATCCATCTTTCTATCTCTTCCTTATATTCTTATAAATGAGCCTTACCATTACATCCTTGGTAATAAACTCAGAGAGAAGAAATCTATATTTCCCCATAATTGCAGGTGTAGGAGCCGTGACAATAATTCTTAAAATTATTAGAGGAGTTTCGGGCACTCGGGGAATGAGACGCGGAGCTCTCCCTCGGGGGGAGATATTTATGCCTAATTAGAACAACAAGATCCTGGATGTTATTCAACTCAGGAAATAAAGGAACTGAATCCTGAAAAATATTGGAAGTTTCTCATCATTTTCTCTGGGCACAACACTCGATTAGTATGTAAATGTATCCAGCGATGGAAAATGAGCAGGTATACTACTGATAATGAAACCACGGGAAGAAGAATGAACTGCGCCAAAGTCATACATAAAAATACAGAACGAGCAATGAAGGAGGAGGGAGGGGGTCGTAGTCTCACTGATGAAGAGACCTAAAATATAGTTTACAATTCAGAGTAAACCTTATCGCAGACACGGTGACAATAATTTACAGAAGCAGGAAATCAATTTATTTTCTATTGATTTTAGCTTTTTTATTGAATGAAAATGTTTACATTACTGAATTACAACTAAATGTGGAGTGAACGATGCAATGTACAGTACAGAGCAAAAGTTTGGACACATCTTCTCATTTAAAGATTTTTCTGTATTTTCATGACTCTGAAAATTGTACATTCACACTGAAGGCATCAAAACTATGAATTAACATATGTGGAATTATAGACTTAACAAAAAAGTGTGAAACAACTGAAATTATGTCTTATATTCTAGGTTCTTCAAAGTAGCCACCTTTTGCTTTGATGACTGCTTTGCACACTCTTGGCATTCTCTTGATGAGCTTCAAGAGGTAGTCACCGGGAATGGTCTTCCAACAATCTTGAAGGAGTTCCCAGAGATGCTTAGCACTTGTTGGCCCTTTTGCCTTCGCTCTGCGGTCCAGCTCACCACAAACCATCTCGATTGGGTTCAGGTCTGGTGACTGTGGAGGCCAGGTCATCTGGCGTAGCACCCCATCACTCTCCTTCTTGGTCAAATAGCCCTTACACAGCCTGGAGGTGTTTGGGGTCATTGTCCTGTTAAAAAATAAATGATGGTCCAACTAACCGCAAACTGGATGGAATAGCATCCCGCTGCAAGATGCTGTGGTAGCCATGCTGGTTCAGTATGCCTTCAATTGTGAATAAATCCCCAACAGTTCACCAGCAAAGCACCCCCACAACATCACACGTCCTCCTCCATGCTTCACGGTGGGAACCAGGCATGTAGAGTCCATCCGTTCACCTTTTCTGCATCGCACAAAGACACGGTGGTTGGAACCAAAGATCTCAAATTTGGACTCATCAGACCAAAGCACAGATTTCCACTGGTCTAATGTCCATTCCTTGTGTTCTTTAGCCCAAACAAGTCTCTTCTGCTTGTTGCCTGTCCTTAGCAGTGGTTTCCTAGCAGCTATTTTACCATGAAGGCTGCTGCACAAAGTCTCCTCTTAACAGTTGTTGCGGAGATGTGTCTGCTGCTAGAACTCTGTGTGGCATTGACCTGGTCTCTAATCTGAGCTGCTGTTAACCTGCGATTTCTGAGGCTGGTGACTCGGATAAACTTATCCTCAGAAGCAGAGGTGACTCTTGGTCTTCCTTTCCTGGGGCGGTCCTCATGTGAGCCAGGTTCTTTGTAGCGCTTGATGGTTTTTGCCACTGCACTTGGGGACACTTTCAAAGTTTTCCCAATTTTTCGGACTGACTGACCTTCATTTCTTAAAGTAATGATGGCCACTCATTTTTCTTTACTTAGAATTTGTATTATGGCAAGAAAAAAGCAGCTAACAGTCTATTCAGTAGGACTATCAGCTGTGTATCCACCAGACTTCTGCACAACACAACTGATGGTCCCAACCCCATTTATAAGGCAAGAAATCCCACTTATTAAACCTGACAGGGCACACCTGTGAAGTGAAAACCATTCCCGGTGACTACCTCTTGAAGCTCATCAAGAGAATGCCAAGAGTGTGCAAAGCAGTCATCAAAGCAAAAGGTGGCTACTTTGAAGAACCTAGAATATAAGACATATTTTCAGTTGTTTCACACTTTTTTTTTCAGTATATAATTCCACATATGTTAATTCATAGTTTTGATGCCTTCAGTGTGAATTTACAATTTTCATTGTCATGAAAATACAGAAAAATCTTTAAATGAGAAGGTGTGTCCAAACTTTTGGTCTGTACTGTGTGTACAGGGTGACCAGCAGAATAGTGAGTGCAGCTCTGGAGTATAATACAGGATGTAATTCAGGATCAGTAATGTAATGTATGTACACAGTGACTGCACCAGCAGAATAGTGAGTGCAGCTCTGGAGTATAATACAGGAAGTAACTCAGGATCAGTAATGTAATGTATGTACACAGTGACTGCACCAGCAGAATAGTGAGTGCAGCTCTGGGGTATAATACAGGAGGTAACTCAGGATCAGTAATGTAATGTATGTACACAGTGACTGCACCAGCAGAATAGTGAGTGCAGCTCTGGGGTATAATACAGGAGGTAACTCAGGATCAGTAATGTAATGTATGTACACAGTGACTGCACCAGCAGAATAGTGAGTGCAGCTCTGTTGTATAATACAGGAGGTAACTCAGGATCAGTAATGTAATGTATGTACACAGTGACTGCACCAGCAGAATAGTGAGTGCAGCTCTGGGGTATAATACAGGAGGTAACTCAGGATCAGTAATGTAATGTATGTACACAGTGACTGCACCAGCAGAATAGTGAGTGCAGCTCTGGGGTATAATACAGGATGTAACTCAGGATCAGTAATGTAATATATGTACACAGTGACTGCACCAGCAGAATAGTGAGTGCAGCTCTGGGGTATAATACAGGATGTAACTCAGGATCAGTAATGTAATGTATGTACACAGTGACTGCACCAGCAGAATAGTGAGTGCAGCTCTGGAGTATAATACAGGATGTAACTCAGGATCAGTAATGTAATGTATGTACACAGTGACTGCACCAGCAGAATAGTGAGTGCAGCTCTGGAGTATAATACAGGATGTAACTCAGGATCAGTAATGTAATGTATGTACACAGTGACTGCACCAGCAGAATAGTGAGTGCAGCTCTGGGGTATAATACAGGAGGTAACTCAGGATCAGTAATGTAATGCATGTACACAGTGACTGCACCAGCAGAATAGTGAGTGCAGCTCTGGGGTGTAATACAGGATGTAACTCAGGATCAGTAATGTAATGTTTGGACACAGGGACTGCACCAGCAGAATAGTGAGTGCAGCTCTGGAGTATAATACAGGATGTAACTCAGGATCAGTAATGTAATGTATGTACACAGTGACTGCACCATCAGAATAGTGAATGCAGCTCTGGAGTATAATACAGGATGTAACTCAGGATCAGTAATGTAATGTATGTACACAGTGACTGCACCAGCAGAATAGTGAGTGCAGCTCTGGAGTATAATACAGGATGTAACTCAGGATCAGTAATGTAATGTATGTACACAGTGACTGCACCAGCAGAATAGTGAGTGCAGCTCTGGAGTATAATACAGAATGTAACTCAGGATCAGCAATGTAATGTATGTACACAGTGACTGCACCAGCAGAATAGTGAGTGCAGCTCTGTTGTATAATACAGGAGGTAACTCAGGATCAGTAATGTAATGTATGTACACAGTGACTGCACCAGCAGAATAGTGAGTGCAGCTCTGGGGTATAATACAGGAGGTAACTCAGGATCAGTAATGTAATGTATGTACACAGTGACTGCACCAGCAGAATAGTGAGTGCAGCTCTGGGGTATAATACAGGATGTAACTCAGGATCAGTAAGGTAATGTATGTACACAGTGACTGCACCAGCAGAATAGTGAGTGCAGCTCTGGAGTATAATACAGGATGTAACTCAGGATCAGTAATGTAATGTATGTACACAGTGACTGCACCAGCAGAATAGTGAGTGCAGCTCTGGGGTATAATACAGGAGGTAACTCAGGATCAGTAATGTAATGCATGTACACAGTGACTGCACCAGCAGAATAGTGAGTGCAGCTCTGGGGTGTAATACAGGATGTAACTCAGAATCAGTAATGTAATGTATGGACACAGGGACTGCACCAGCAGAATAGTGAGTGCAGCTCTGGAGTATAATACAGGATGTAACTCAGGATCAGTAATGTAATGTATGTACACAGTGACTGCACCAGCAGAATAGTGAATGCAGCTCTGGAGTATAATACAGGATGTAACTCAGGATCAGTAATGTAATGTATGTACACAGTGACTGCACCAGCAGAATAGTGAGTGCATCTCTGGGGTATAATACAGGAGGTAACTCAGGATCAGTAATGTAATGTATGTACACAGTGACTGCACCAGCAGAATATTGAGTGCAGCTCTGGGGTATAATACAGGATGTAACTCAGGATCAGTAATGTACGTACACAGTGACTGCACCAGCAGAATAGTGAGTGCAGCTCTGGGGTATAATACAGGATGTAACTCAGGATCAGTAATGTACGTACACAGTGACTGCACCAGCAGAATAATGAGTGCAGCTCTGGGGTATAATACAGGATGTAACTCAGGATCAGTAATGTAATGTATGGACACAGTGACTGCACCAGCAGAATAGTGAGTGCAGCTCTGGAGTATAATACAGGATGTAACTCAGGATCAGTAATGTAATGTATGTACACAGTGACCGCACCAGCAGAATAGTGAGCGCAGCTCTGGGGTATAATACAGGATGTAACTCAGGATCAGTAATGTATGTACACAGTGACTGCACCAGCAGAATAGTGAGTGCAGCTCTGGGTTATAATACAGGATGTAACTCAGGATCAGTAATGTAATGTATGTACACAGTGACTGCACCAGTAGAATTGTGAGTGCAGCTCTGGAGTATAATACAGGATGTAACTCAGGATCAGTAATGTAATGTATGTACACAGTGACTGCACCAGCAGAATAGTGAGTGCAGCTCTGGGGTATAATACAGGATGTAACTCAGGATCAGTAATGTATGTACACAGTGACTGCACCAGCAGAATAGTGAGTGCAGCTCTGGAGTATAATACAGGATGTAACTCAGGATCAGTAATGTAATGTATGTACACAGTGACTGCACCAGCAGAATAGTGAGTGCAGCTCTGGAGTATAATACAGGATGTAACTCAGGATCAGTAATGTATGTACACAGTGACTGCACCAGCAGAATAGTGAGTGCAGCTCTGGGGTATAATACAGGATGTAACTCAGGATTAGTAATGTAATGTATGTACACAGTGACTTTACCTTTTAGTTACATTTTATCTATAAAGAAGCGTTATATACATATATATATATATATATATACATTTTACATTACTGCTAGCACACATTGTTTTCTTCAGGCTGTTGCGATACGAGTTGCGTTCAGGACAGAATCTCCTTCTGAAATAATTTCTAATGGGAGTTGATTGTAATCATTAATTGCAGTCTACATTGGGGGGATTAGAGGGGTGTCCGGGGCGGACTGTGTGATGTTTTCTTCTCCGAGTCTTACGCTCGTCTCCCTTTTCTTCTGACAGCTCCTTATTAGTTTAATAATATTGCAGACGCTCATTAGCGGCCGGTGGATTAACAGCTACTTGGTGCAGGAGAGAAGTGTAACATCTACCTCTAATTGATTTACTTGTGAGCAGGATAATGACTTGTCTGGGATTACACATGTACAATATCCTCCACAGAAGATGACACCGGAGGCGTCGCGCTCCCGAAATCCTGCAGGAAAATAATTACCAGTAATGAGGAGATGCCGGTGTTATGGTGAACCCAGAGCATGCATGGAAGGAGGCGACTTTCTGTAATTCTCCATGACCCCGGTTGATATGCTGTCTATGGTCACATTCACACGGTCAGTATTTGCTCAGTATTTTACATCAATATTTGTAGCCAAAGCCAGGAGTGGGTGATAAATGCAGCAGTGGTGACGAGTTTCTATCATACTTTCTCTCTGATTTCGCTCCTGCTAACAACTACTGATGTGAGATACTGACCAAATGAACGTGACCTATGGGTGGACAGTAGCAAAAGGGTTAGTCCCAACCGGAGAAACGATCCCCTGTCCACAGGATAGGTCATAACAAGCCGTCCACTGTGGTCTCCAACATCCCAAGGACTGGGCTCTAAAATACCCCATTAAAGTGAAGCAATAAGCTTGTATTGTGTATGGGACTAGTAGAGTGCAGCGCTTGGCTACCTCCAGCCATGCCATAGACAATGAATGCAGCACGCACGATACCCGTTGAGCGTGCATGTGTCCCTGCGGGTGTCTGTAGACCCGATGTCAGCAGCATTCCTCCATCCTGATGATCAGCACTGGAGAGACTCTTTAACACCGTCCATATTGGTTGAAACATTTTTTCCCTTCCGCCCCCCCCCCCAAAAAAAAATAAATAAACCTAGGAATGAAAAATGACTACGAATGTTCCTCACACCCCTCGTATTTCATGGCGGGACCACAACTATTTGCCCCAACTGCTCCAAGTGTAGGTGGTGAAGGTCTAATTGCTGACCCGACCATCGTGGATCTATCGTGCAGCCTCTCTATACGGTTCCTTAAGACCGGGGGGGGGGGGGGCGACCATTACCTGTAATTGCTTCTATCACTTAATTACACGAATACAATGTATCCAAATTGTCTGTTGATATATTGCAGTGATTGGCTGTTCCATAGCGAATGCTGGCGGTCTTGAGTTGCAGCGGGGGGTCCTTCCGATTGATTACCACACTGTCGGCCTATTTTAACCTGTGGGGTCCGGTAGTTGTCTGTCTGATGGTAATACTGTAGAGAATAAAGGGTTAAATGAAGAGGACAGCGGCCATTGGGGGGCACCTGATCTGGAGGGCCACTCTTCTCACTTTGCATGAGCTGATGCTTGGGTTCTACCTCTAAGGTTCAGCACTCTATAGGGTACGTCATATTTTTATGTAAATGAACCCTCCTGATTTGCATACTGTTTTCCCATGGGGCAATGTATGTAAATAAGTCTCTATTTTCCAGCTGCGTCTCTTCAATGAGAATCAGTCCTTCCCGCCCCAGAGGAAGGTTGTCAATGAACAATAAGAATTGTGGGATCTGGCTGCAGAGATCTTCATTGCCCCAGAAGATCAGGTCACATCCATAATGGCAAGGCTGGCGACCACAACTGCCCTTGCCTAAGGCGGCGACACAGATGGCAGAATACTTGAGACTAGTGAGCTACAATAATTATCAATTGTATAGCGGTATTATTAGATGACCTCATGTAGGAATGTGTCACTTTAGCATACTGTGTCTGTATCATGTAAGCACTGTATGGCGGTATTGCACCGCTGCATTATAGTACATGTGTAACTGTCTGTGTAATATTTTCACAGCGTGTGTTTATGGCGGCACTATATTGTTAGAAAGGTAAACTATGGCAGTGTTACGTTACCGGTGTGCGGCACAACTGCATGGTCACTGTACCGTATGGCGCTGCACCATAGGGCGATGCACCGGGCACCATCCGCTGCACTCTCTGCACCCCAGACCTCCGCTGACCTCCGCTCACATCTGATTGACAAGTTATAACATTTCTTTACTGGAAAACGCTTCTCTCAATATTTAAGCGAACGCTCAGGGGGAATTTAATATGAACCATCCATCATCTTCTCGATTAAACACGTAATATCCAGTTTATTCATCTTCTCCGGCCTAAAAAGTAATTCAGAAAGAACGTCAATATGTTGTTAAGTGCTCGCTAACCCGTGAGCCCGCTGCTCTCCGTGGTGTTCTGCCGGAGAAATATCATGTAGACGTATAGAAATCGGATCTTCTCGACCACTAACACTTGTACAACGTGCAGCACAGAGGCTTCATCATGGACACGTTCCACTACCAGACCTTCCACTTCCATCCTCTTCAGTCTCCGATACAAGTGAATGGGCCATTTTGTAACATGTTTCCAATGTTGCAATAAATTGTATCTCTAGAAAAGTGCTGCTTAAAAGAACTATGAGTCCGATCCATCCCTTGTCAGGTTTTTCTATGTCACTTTTCTTTTTTTTTTTTTGTATTATGGGATAATAATTAGATACCGTAATTAGTACATGGCATCCACCTGTGTGTGATTTGTTCTCAGTATAACTACAGCTGTTCTGTGAGGTTTGTGTGAGAACATTAGGGATCAAACAGCATCACGAAAACCAATGAGCCCACCAGACAGGTCAAGGATAAAGTTGTGGAGAAAAGTAAAGCAGGGTTAGGTTATAAAAAATAGCCAAAGATCTGAGCATCTCATGGAGCACTGTTCAATCCATCATCCACAGATGGAAGGAGTGTGGCACAACTGCAAATCTACCGAGACTTGCAAGAATAACTGAAAAGTCATTTGTAGCAGAGTCACATTTATTGTATCACTTCAGCTCGGTAAGAAAGTTATCAAATCTCCAGATAAGGTCCAATGGTATCTCCACTGGTTGTGCCGGATGACAGTCCCGTTGCTGCTGCATCTAACCACCTTAGCTCTGCTGCATCTAACCACCTTAGCTCTGCTGCATCTAACCACCTTAGCTCTGCTGCATCTAACCACCTTAGCTCTGCTGCATCTAACCACCTTAGCTCTGCTGCATCTCCACACTTATACAATTCATGCTTCAATTTTAGAGCCTTTTCTAATAACTGACGGATCGATTCCTCGCCTTCGCTGTCCGCCACTTGCCATCGTTTTCCCGTTTTATTCCTGTGCCTCTGATTCGACGGATTAAAAGGTGTTTGTGGCTTTTAGCGCGGAGTCGTGTACGTGAACAGACCATAATCGCCCAGGTTCCCGGCCGCTCGCGGGAATGAAGCTCGCGTCTTAAATCCTCCGACACAATGAAGAGAATTTGCGCCTGAAAGTGACTGCTGTGAAAGCGGGAAAAACTTTCCTGTTCTGCAGCCTCAAACTGTTTCTCATTATTTGCTTTGTTGCGCCCCCGCGTTCCTTTTCTCGCTTTCCCAAAAACCTCATTAGAGCCGCGGACGCTTTCTCTGATTTATTGGAAATTTTTATTTCTTTTTTTTTTTTTACTTGTGATAAGTGACATTATTATTATTTTCTAATGGCAGCGGCGCCGCTCCCTTCCTTTGTTGGGTCAGAACAATTTATCAGATGTGCTAATATGTTTGCACCTAGAGTTTAGTGAAAAATGTGCGATAGAAAAATGAACCTTGGCACATTGTTCAGCATAAGGTCGCATTAAATGGAACCTGTCAGCAGCAATTTACTAAGTACAGACATTTCCATATTGGCGCTGTCAGACTGATTAAAATGATGCCTCGGGTGCAGAAATGCGTTTTGTAGATGTTTTTTAATCTTTGTTTGAAGTTTCATTGTATTCATATCTTCGTGCATCGGGGCGGGTCTGTGGGCGGAGCCTGGACATATTCCTGCAATAATGCCCCCTTTGTCCTGCCCCCCATCCTATAACAATGTCCCACATTCTGGGCCCCTTCCTGTAATAATGCCTCACCACCCTATAAAAATATCTCACATCATCAGCCACTTCCAGTTATTATGTCATCCATCCTGGGCCCCTTCCTGTAATAATGTCCCCCTCCTGGTCCCTTACAGAAATAATGTCACCCTCCTATAACAATATCCCCCAACTTGGGTCTCTTCCAGTAAAAATGTCCCCCATCCTGGGCACCTGCTTGGTATAATGTCCTCCATCCTTGGCCCCTTCCTGTAATAATGTCCCCCTCCTGGTCCCTTACAGAAATAATGTCCCCCTCCTAAAACAATATCCCCCAACCTGGGCCTCTTCCAGTAAAAATGTCCCCCATCCTGGGCACCTGCTTGGTATAATGTCCCCCATCCTGGGCACCTGCTTGGCCCCTTCCAGAAATAATGTCCCTTATTCTTCTCCAGCACATTTTAAAAAAGAAACAACCAGTTCTTCTTACCTTTTCCCGCTCCCATGTCGTGCCAGCAGCGCATGATGAGCAGCGCAAGACATCACTGCCCATGATGGGCCATCCAACATCCCCTAAATTATTTCAGCCCCCAACCCATACCCTAAAATAATTCAGACCCTTTTACCAGACTGCTGAATCAAACAGCACATCAAACCTGAACATTAATCCGGTTCCCAAATTAAACTTCTTAATTAATGCAGATCATAGATCTCGAAATGAATGACACCCACTAAAAAAAGAAGAACCTTACCTTTCTTCCTTCTTCCATAAACAGCGCCCCCCTGACCACAGGTCGTGTTCGGTATTGCAGCACAGCAAGTAAAGTGAATGGTGGACGAAGTGCAATTCCACACACAACCTGTAGACGAGGGGGTGCTGTTTTGGTAAGAAGGCAGCCATGTATCTCTAATTTGGATATCCTAACTTTTAATGACAAGGAATAGTTTAAGAGCCATTTCCCGTTTCCCCTGCTGGGTTTGTGTCAGTTTTCACCGCAGCTGTAGAATTTCATTCGTTAACCATATATAGCGGTATTAATAGTCCGCACCCCTAGGAAAGTGCAGGCGTATTCTGAAGTTGGGGATACGACGAGAGGTAACTCTTTTTATATGTAATTGTATCAATATGCAAAAATATACAAATTACAGAAAAAGTTAAAACATAAAGTAAGAGATACAAAAACATAATGTTCCACTTCTGTTACCTAGATGAACGCCACAGTTCTCATTTTACGTGATCCGGAGCCCATGGAAAGCGCATTCTGGGGGCCGATATCCCCTCGTAATGCAGAGGTAATAACAGCGGAGGTAACAGTTTAATAAGTTTTCTATCTAAATTGTAACAGTAGAAGAAGTTGTCCGGGAAACACGATAATTAATCGTAAATCCCTTCGTTAGAATGAAACAATGCGGCCTAATGAGCGCGGTAAATGCAGATTGTAATTAGTTTAGCACTGCCGACCAATAATAACAGGAAACTTTATGATCCTATTTATTTTTATAAGCAACTTTAATTAGCCGAGAAGTTGTTGTTGTTTTTTTTTGTAAGTTTTTCTTTTTTTTTTTCCCCCTGCTTTGTGTATTAAAGGTGCGAAATAAATCCTGATAATGAATATTGCAGTAATTACGACCCGTAATGTCAGACTGTCGGAATAAGACATAGTCAAATAATTATCACAATCGTTCCATTCTGATATTTTCAGCCGCGAAAAAAACTAAAAATACACAAACCTGTGAAAAAAGTCAAAGGTTACGGCTCCCTGGACAGGAAACGGGTCAAAACTTTCTTTTTTTTTTTTTTTTTTTTAGATTTTTGCTGTGAAAGGCCGCTGAGCCATCATTCTTTGGTTATATATAGAGAGATAAAGGCCAATAATGAGTTTGCACATGAGCCGCGTGTTTAGTGCCAGAGATGAGAATCCAACCTCTGGGCCAAGTCTTGGAAAAGACTCCAATTCTAGTAACGCTTCATACACAGAACTATAATACCGCACAATGTATGAGTCCCAATACATAGAGCTGCGAAAACATCACACAGTGCCTACTAACATATAGTACTGATATAATACTGCCATAGACCCGCCGTGATAGCGCTATATACTGGAAACATTACACAGTGCCCACTATCATATAGTACTGATATAATACTGCCATAGACCTGCCATGATAGCGCTATACACGGGAAACATTACGCAGTGCCCACTAACATATAGTACTGATATAATACTGCCATAGACCCGCCGTGATAGCGCTATATACTGGAAACATCACACAGTGCCCACTATCATATAGTACTGATATAATACTGCCATAGACCTGCCATGATAGCACTATACACGTGAAACATCAAACAGTGTCCACTATCATATAGTACTGATATAATACTGCCATAGGCCTGCCATGATAGCACTATACACAGGAAACATCACACAGTGCCCACTATCATATAGTACTGATATAATACTGCCATAGACCTGCCATGATAGCGCTATACACTGGAAACATCACACAGTGCCCACTATCATATAGTACTGATATAATACTGCCATAGACCTGCCATGTTAGCGCTATACACTGGAAACATCACACAGTGCCCACTATCATATAGTACTGATATAATACTGACATAGACCCGCCATGATAGCGCTATACACGGGAAACATTACACAGTGCCCACTAACATATAGTACTGATATAATACTGCCATAGACCCGCCGTGATAGCGCTATATACTGGAAACATCACACAGTGCCCACTATCATATAGTACTGATATAATACTGCCATAGACCTGCCATGATAGCACTATACACAGGAAACATCACACAGTGCCCACTATCATATAGTACTGATATAATACTGCCATAGACCTGCCATGATAGCACTATACACAGGAAACATCACACAGTGCCCACTATCATATAGTACTGATATAATACTGACATAGACCCGCCATGATAGCGCTATACACGGGAAACATTACACAGTGCCCACTAACATATAGTACTGATATAATACTGCCATAGACCCGCCGTGATAGCGCTATACACAGGAAACATCACACAATGCCCACTATCATATAGTACTCATATAATACTGCCATAGACCTGCCATGATAGCGCTATACACTGGAAACATCACACAGTGCCCACTATCATATAGTACTCATATAATACTGCCATAGACCTGCCATGATAGCGCTATACACTGGAAACATCACACAATGCCCACTATCATATAGTACTCATATAATACTGCCATAGACCTGCCATGATAGCGCTATACACTGGAAACATCACACAGTGCCCACTATCATATAGTACTCATATAATACTGCCATAGACCTGCCATGATAGCGCTATACACTGGAAACATCACACAATGCCCACTATCATATAGTACTCATATAATACTGCCATAGACCTGCCATGATAGCGCTATACACTGGAAACATCACACAGTGCCCACTATCATATAGTACTCATATAATACTGCCATAGACCCGCCATGATAGCGCTATACACGGGAAACATCACATAGTGCCCACTATCATATAGTACTGATATAATACTGCCATAGACCTGCCATGATAGCGCTATACACGGGAAACATCACACAGTGCCCACTATCATATAGTACTGATATAATACTGCCATAGACCCGCCATGATAGCGCTATACACGGGAAACATCACACAGTGCCCACTATCATATAGTACTGATATAATACTGACATGGACCTGCCATGATAGCGCTATACACGGGAAACATCACACAGTGCCCACTATCATATAGTACTGATATAATACTGCCATAGACCCGCCATGATAGCGCTATACACGGGAAACATCACACAGTGCCCACTATCATATAGTACTGATATAATACTGACATGGACCTGCCATGATAGCGCTATACACTGGAAACATCACACAGTGCCCACTATCATATAGTACTGATATAATACTGCCATAGGCCCGCCATGATAGCGCTATACACGGGAAACATTACACAGTGCCCACTATCATATAGTACTGATATAATGCTGACATAGACCCGCCATGATAGAGCTATACACTGGAAACATCACACAGTGCCCACTATCATATAGTACTGATATAATACTGCCATAGACCTGCCATGATAGCGCTATACACTGGAAACATCACACAATGCCCACTATCATATAGTACTCATATAATACTGCCATAGACCTGCCATGATAGCGCTATACACTGGAAACATTACACAGTGCCCACTATCATATAGTATTCATATAATACTGCCATAGGCCTGCCATGATAGCGCTATACACTGGAAACATCACACAGTGCCCACTATCATATAGTACTGATATAATACTGCCATAGACCTGCCATGATAGCGCTATACACTGGAAACATCACACAATGCCCACTATCATATAGTACTCATATAATACTGCCATAGACCTGCCATGATAGCGCTATACACTGGAAACATCACACGGTGCCCACTATCATATAGTACTGATATAATACTGACATAGACCTGCCATAATAGTGCTATACACGGGAAACATCACACAGTGCCCACTATCATATAGTACTCATATAATACTGCCATAGGCCTGCCATGATAGCGCTATACACTGAAAACATCACACAGTGCCCACTATCATATAGTACTGATATAATACTGACATAGACCTGCCATAATAGTGCTATACACGGGAAACATCACACAGTGCCCACTATCATATAGTACTCATATAATACTGCCATAGGCCTGCCATGATAGCGCTATACACTGAAAACATCACATAGTGCCCACTATCATATAGTACTGATATAATGCTGACATAGACCTGCCATGATAGCGCTATACACGGGAAACATCACACAGTGCCCACTATCATATAGTACTGATATAATGCTGACATAGACCTGCCATGATAGAGCTATACACGGGAAACATCACACAGTGCCCACTATCATATAGTACTGATATAATACTGCCATAGACCCGCCATGATAGCGCTATACACGGGAAACATTACACAGTGCCCACTATCATATAGTACTGATATAATACTGACATAGACCCGCCATGATAGCGCAATACACAGGAAACATCACACAGTGCCCACTATCATATAGTACTCATATAATACTGCCATAGACCTGCCATGATAGCGCTATATACTGGAAACATCACACAGTGCCCACTATCATATAGTACTGATATAATACTGACATAGACCTGCCATAATAGTGCTATACACGGGAAACATCACACAGTGCCCACTATCATATAGTAGTGATATAATACTGCCATAGGCCTGCCATGATAGCGCTATACACTGGAAACATCACACGGTGCCCACTATCATATAGCACTGATATAATACTGACATAGACCCGCCATGATAGCGCTATACATGGGAAACATCACACAATGCTCACTATCATATAGTACTGATATAATACTGACATAGACCTGCCAAAACATCACACAGTGCCCACTATCATATAGTACTGATATAATACTGACATAGGCCTGCCATGTTAGCGCTATACACTGGAAACATCACACAGTGCCCACTATCATATAGTACTGATATAATACTGCCATAGGCCCGCCATGATAGCGCTATACACGGGAAACATTACACAGTGCCCACTATCATATAGTACTGATATAATGCTGACATAGACCTGCCATGATAGCGCTATACACTGGAAACATCACACAATGCCCACTATCATATAGTACTCATATAATACTGCCATAGGCCCGCCATGATAGCGCTATACATGGGAAACATTACACAGTGCCCACTATCATATAGTACTGATATAATACTGCCATAGGCCTGCCATGATAGCGCTATACACTGGAAACATCACACGGTGCCCACTATCATATAGCACTGATATAATACTGACATAGACCCGCCATGATAGCGCTATACACTGGAAACATCACACAATGCTCACTATCATATAGTACTGATATAATACTGACATAGACCTGCCAAAACATCACACAGTGCCCACTAACATATTGTACTGATATAATACTGAAATAGACCCGCCATGATAGCGCTATACAGTGGAAACATCACACAGTGCCCACTATCATATAGTACTGATATAATACTGACATAGACCTGCCCTGATAGCGCAATACACAGGAAACATCACACAGTGCCTACTATCATATAGTACTGATATAATACTGCCATAGACCCGCCATGATAGCGCTATACACTGGAAACATCACACAGTGCCCACTATCATATAGTACTGATATAATACTGACATAGACCTGCCATGATAGCGCTACACACTGGAAACATCACACAATGCCCACTATCATATAGTACTGATATAATACTGCCATAGACCTGCCATGATAGCGCTATACACACGAAACATCACATAGTGCCCACTATCATATAGTACTGATATAATACTGACATAGACCCGCCATGATAGCGCTATACACTGGAAACATCACACAGTGCCCACTATCATATAGTACTGATATAATACTGACATAGACCTGCCATGATAGCGCTACACACTGGAAACATCACACAATGCCCACTATCATATAGTACTGATATAATACTGACATAGACCTGCCATGATAGCGCTATACACTGGAAACATCACATAGTGCCCACTATCATATAGTACTGATATAATACTGACATAGACCCGCCATGATAGCGCTATACACTGGAAACATCACACAGTGCCCACTATCATATAGTACTGATATAATACTGCCATAGACCCGCCATGATAGCGCTATACACGGGAATTATCATACAGTGCCCACTATCATATAGTACTGATATAATACTGACATAGACCCGCCATGATAGCGCTATTCACTGGAAACATCACACAGTGCCCACTATCATATAGTACTGATATAATACTGCCATAGACCCGCCATGATAGCGCTATACACGGGAAACATCACACAGTGCCCACTATCATATAGTACTGATATAATACTGACATAGACCTGCCATGATAGCGCTATACACGGGAAACATCACACAGTGCCCACTATCATATAGTACTGATATAATACTGCCATAGACCTGCCATGATAGCGCTATACACTGAAAACATCACACAGTGCCCACTATCATATAGTACTGATATAATGCTGACATAGACCTGCCATGATAGCGCTATACACTGGAAACATCACACAGTGCCCAGTATCATATAGTACTGATATAATTCTGACATAGACCTGCCATAATGGCGCTATACACGGGAAACATCACACAGTGCCCACTATCATATAGTACTGATATAATACTGCCATAGACCTGCCATGATAGCGCTATACACTGGAAACATCACACGGTGCCCACTATCATATAGTACTGATATAATACTGCCATAGACCCGCCATGATAGCGCTATACACTGGAAGCATCACACAGTGCCCACTATCATATAGTACTGATATAATACTGCCATAGGCCTGCCATGATAGCGCTATACACTGGAAACATCACACGGTGCCCACTATCATATAGTACTGATATAATACTGACATAGACCCGCCATGATAGCGCTATACACTGGAAACATCACACGGTGCCCACTATCATATAGTACTGATATAATACTGACATAGACCCGCCATGTTAGCGCTATACACTGGAAACATCACACGGTGCCCACTATCATATAGTACTGATATAATACTGACATAGACCCGCCATGATAGCGCTATACACTGGAAACATCACACGGTGCCCACTATCATATAGTACTGATATAATACTGACATAGACCTGCCGTGATAGCGCTATACACTGGAAACATCACACAGTGCCCACTAACATATAGTACTGATATAATACTGTCATAGACCTGCCATGATAGCGCTATACACTGGAAACATCACACAGTGCCCACTATCATATAGTACTGATATAATACTGACATAGACCTGCCATGATAGCGCAATACACAGGAAACATCACACAGTGCCTACTATCATATAGTACTGATATAATACTGCCATAGACCCGCCATGATAGCGCTATACACTGGAAACATCACACAGTGCCCACTATCATATAGTACTGATATAATACTGACATAGACCTGCCATGATAGCGCTACACACTGGAAACATCACACAATGCCCACTATCATATAGTACTGATATAATACTGACATAGACCCGCCATGATAGCGCTACACACTGGAAACATCACACAGTGCCCACTATCATATAGTACTGATATAATACTGCCATAGACCTGCCATGATAGCGCTATACACACGAAACATCACATAGTGCCCACTATCATATAGTACTGATATAATACTGACATAGACCCGCCATGATAGCGCTATACACTGGAAACATCACACAATGCCCACTATCATATAGTACTGATATAATACTGACATAGACCTGCCATGATAGCGCTACACACTGGAAACATCACACAATGCCCACTATCATATAGTACTGATATAATACTGACATAGACCTGCCATGATAGCGCTATACACAGGAAACATCACATAGTGCCCACTATCATATAGTACTGATATAATACTGCCATAGACCCGCCATGATAGCGCTATACACGGGAAACATCATACAGTGCCCACTATCATATAGTACTGATATAATACTGCCATAGACCCGCCATGATAGCGCTATACACGGGAAACATCACACAGTGCCCACTATCATATAGTACTGATATAATGATATAATACTGCCATAGACCCGCCATGATAGCGCTATACACGGGAAACATCACACAGTGCCCACTATCATATAGTACTGATATAATACTGACATAGACCTGCCATGATAGCGCTATACACGGGAAACATCACACAGTGCCCACTATCATATAGTACTGATATAATACAGCCATAGACCTGCCATGATAGCGCTATACACTGAAAACATCACACAGTGCCCACTATCATATAGTACTGATATAATGCTGACATAGACCTGCCATGATAGCGCTATACACTGGAAACATCACACAGTGCCCACTATCATATAGTACTGATATAATACTGCCATAGGCCTGCCATGATAGCGCTATACACTGGAAACATCACACAGTGCCCACTATCATATAGTACTGATATAATGCTGACATAGACCTGCCATGATAGCGCTATACACTGGAAACATCACACAGTGCCCACTATCATATAGTACTGATATAATGCTGACATAGACCTGCCATGATAGCGCTATACACTGGAAACATCACACAGTGCCCACTATCATATAGTACTGATATAATACTGACATAGACCTGCCATAATAGCGCTATACACGGGAAACATCACACAGTGCCCACTATCATATAGTACTGATATAATACTGCCATAGACCTGCCATGATAGCGCTATACACTGGAAACATCACACGGTGCCCACTATCATATAGTACTGATATAATACTGCCATAGACCCGCCATGATAGCGCTATACACTGGAAACATCACACAGTGCCCACTATCATATAGTACTGATATAATACTGCCATAGGCCTGCCATGATAGCGCTATACACTGGAAACATCACACGGTGCCCACTATCATATAGTACTGATATAATACTGACATAGACCCGCCATGATAGCGCTATACACTGGAAACATCACACTGTGCCCACTATCATATAGTACTGATATAATACTGACATAGACCCGCCATGTTAGCGCTATACACTGGAAACATCACACGGTGCCCACTATCATATAGTACTGATATAATACTGACATAGACCCGCCATGATAGCGCTATACACGGGAAACATCATACAGTGCCCACTATCATATAGTACTGATATAATACTGACATAGACCCGCCATGATAGCGCTATACACTGGAAACATCACACGGTGCCCACTATCATATAGTACTGATATAATACTGACATAGACCTGCCGTGATAGCGCTATACACTGGAAACATCACACAGTGCCCACTATCATATAGTACTGATATAATACTGACATAGACCTGCCATGATAGCGCTATACACTGGAAACATCACACAGTGCCCACTATCATATAGTACTGATATAATACTGACATAGACCTGCCATGATAGCGCTATACACTGGAAACATCACACAGTGCCCACTATCATATAGTACTGATATAATACTGACATAGACCCGCCATGATAGCGCAATACACAGGAAACATCACACAGTGCCCACTATCATATAGTGCTGGTATAATACTGCCATAGACTTGCCATGTTAGCGCTATACACTGGAAACATCACACGGTGCCCACTATCATATAGTGCTGGTATAATACTGCCATAGGCCTGCCATGATAGCGCTATACACTGGAAACATCACACGGTGCCCACTATCATATAGTACTGATATAATACTGACATAGACCTGCCATGATAGCGCTATACACTGGAAACATTACACAGTGCCTACTATCATATAGTACTGATATAATACTGCCATAGACCCGCCATGATAGCGCTATACACTGGAAACATCACACAGTGCCCACTATCATATAGTACTGATATAATACTGACATAGACCTGCCATGATAGCGCTACACACTGGAAACATCACACGGTGCCCACTATCATATAGTACTGATATAATACTGACATAGACCCGCCATGATAGCGCTATACACTGGAAACATCACACAATGCCCACTATCATATAGTACTGATATAATACTGACATAGACCTGCCATGATAGCGCTATACACAGGAAACATCACATAGTGCCCACTATCATATAGTACTGATATAATACTGCCATAGACCCGCCATGATAGCACTATACACGGGAAACATCACACAGTGCCCACTATCATATAGTACTGATATAATACTGACATAGACCCGCCATGATAGCGCTATACACTGGAAACATCACACAGTGCCCACTATCATATAGTACTGATATAATACTGCCATAGACCCGCCATGATAGCGCTATACACGGGAAACATCATACAGTGCCCACTATCATATAGTACTGATATAATACTGCCATAGACCTGCCATGATAACGCTATATACTGGAAACATCACACAGTGCCCACTATCATATAGTACTGATATAATGATATAATACTGCCATAGACCCGCCATGATAGCGCTATACACGGGAAACATCACACAGTGCCCACTATCATATAGTACTGATATAATACTGACATAGACCTGCCATGATAGCGCTATACACGGGAAACATCACACAGTGCCCACTATCATATAGTACTGATATAATACTGCCATAGACCTGCCATGATAGCGCTATACACTGAAAACATCACACAGTGCCCACTATCATATAGTACTGATATAATTCTGACATAGACCTGCCATGATAGCGCTATACACTGGAAACATCACACAGTGCCCAGTATCATATAGTACTGATATAATTCTGACATAGACCTGCCATAATAGCGCTATACACGGGAAACATCACACAGTGCCCACTATCATATAGTACTGATATAATACTGACATAGACCTGCCATGTTAGCGCTATACACTGGAAACATCACACAGTGCCCACTATCATATAGTACTGATATAATACTGCCATAGACCCGCCATGATAGCGCTATACACTGGAAACATCACACAGTGCCCACTATCATATAGTACTGATATAATACTGCCATAGGCCTGCCATGATAGCGCTATACACTGGAAACATCACACGGTGCCCACTATCATATAGTACTGATATAATACTGACATAGACCCGCCATGATAGCGCTATACACTGGAAACATCACACGGTGCCCACTATCATATAGTACTGATATAATACTGACATAGACCCGCCATGTTAGCGCTATACACTGGAAACATCACACGGTGCCCACTATCATATAGTACTGATATAATACTGACATAGACCCGCCATGATAGCGCTATACACTGGAAACATCACACTGTGCCCACTATCATATAGTACTGATATAATACTGACATAGACCCGCCATGTTAGCGCTATACACTGGAAACATCACACGGTGCCCACTATCATATAGTACTGATATAATACTGACATAGACCCGCCATGATAGCGCTATACACTGGAAACATCACACGGTGCCCACTATCATATAGTACTGATATAATACTGACATAGACCTGCCGTGATAGCGCTATACACTGGAAACATCACACAGTGCCCACTAACATATAGTACTGATATAATACTGTCATAGACCTGCCATGATAGCGCTATACACTGGAAACATCACACAGTGCCCACTATCATATAGTACTGATATAATACTGACATAGACCTGCCATGACAGCGCTATACACTGGAAACATCACACAGTGCCCACTATCATATAGTACTGATATAATACTGACATAGACCCGCCATGATAGCGCAATACACAGGAAACATCACACAGTGCCCACTATCATATAGTGCTGGTATAATACTGCCATAGACTTGCCATGTTAGCGCTATACACTGGAAACATCACACGGTGCCCACTATCATATAGTGCTGGTATAATACTGCCATAGGCCTGCCATGATAGCGCTATACACTGGAAACATCACACAGTGCCCACTATCATATAGTGCTGGTATAATACTGCCATAGGCCTGCCATGATAGCGCTATACACTGGAAACATCACACGGTGCCCACTATCATATAGTACTGATATAATACTGACATAGACCTGCCATGATAGCGCTATACACTGGAAACATCACACAGTGCCCACTATCATATAGTACTGATATAATACTGCCATAGACCCGCCATGATAGCGCTATACACGGGAAACATCACACAGTGCCCACTATCATATAGTACTGATATAATACTGCCATAGACCCGCCATGATAGCGCTATACACGGGAAACATCACACAGTGCCCACTATCATATAGTACTGATATAATACTGCCATAGACCCGCCATGATAGCGCTATACACTGGAAACATCACACGGTGCCCACTATCATATAGTACTGATATAATACTGACATAGACCTGCCATGATAGCGCTATACACTGGAAACATCACACAGTGCCCACTATCATATAGTACTGATATAATACTGCCATAGACCTGCCATGTTAGCGCTATACACTGGAAACATCACACGGTGCCCACTATCATATAGTACTGATATAATACTGCCATAGACCCGCCATGATAGCGCTATACACGGGAAACATCACACAGTGCCCACTATCATATAGTACTGATATAATACTGCCATAGACCCGCCATGATAGCGCTATACACGGGAAACATCACACAGTGCCCACTATCATATAGTACTGATATAATGATATAATACTGCCATAGACCCGCCATGATAGCGCTATACACGGGAAACATCACACAGTGCCCACTATCATATAGTACTGATATAATACTGACATAGACCTGCCATGATAGCGCTATACACGGGAAACATCACACAGTGCCCACTATCATATAGTACTGATATAATACTGCCATAGACCTGCCATGATAGCGCTATACACTGAAAACATCACACAGTGCCCACTATCATATAGTACTGATATAATTCTGACATAGACCTGCCATGATAGCGCTATACACTGGAAACATCACACAGTGCCCAGTATCATATAGTACTGATATAATTCTGACATAGACCTGCCATAATAGCGCTATACACGGGAAACATCACACAGTGCCCACTATCATATAGTACTGATATAATACTGCCATAGACCTGCCATGATAGCGCTATACACTGGAAACATCACACGGTGCCCACTATCATATAGTACTGATATAATACTGCCATAGACCCGCCATGATAGCGCTATACACTGGAAACATCACACAGTGCCCACTATCATATAGTACTGATATAATACTGACATAGACCCGCCATGATAGCGCTATACACTGGAAACATCACACGGTGCCCACTATCATATAGTACTGATATAATACTGACATAGACCCGCCATGATAGCGCTATACACTGGAAACATCACACGGTGCCCACTATCATATAGTACTGATATAATACTGACATAGACCTGCCGTGATAGCGCTATACACGGGAAACATCACACAGTGCCCACTATCATATAGTACTGATATAATACTGACATAGACCTGCCATGTTAGCGCTATACACTGAAAACATCACACAGTGCCCACTATCATATAGTACTGATATAATACTGACATAGACCTGCCATGATAGCGCTATACACTGGAAACATCACACAGTGCCCACTATCATATAGTACTGATATAATACTGCCATAGACCTGCCATGTTAGCGCTATACACTGGAAACATCACACGGTGCCCACTATCATATAGTGCTGGTATAATACTGACATAGACCCGCCATGATAGCGCTATACACTGGAAACATCACACGGTGCCCACTATCATATAGTACTGATATAATACTGCCATAGACCTGCCATGATAGCGCTATACACTGGAAACATCACACAGTGCCCAGTATCATATAGTACTGATATAATTCTGACATAGACCTGCCATAATAGCGCTATACACGGGAAACATCACACAGTGCCCACTATCATATAGTACTGATATAATACTGCCATAGACCTGCCATGATAGCGCTATACACTGGAAACATCACACGGTGCCCACTATCATATAGTACTGATATAATACTGCCATAGACCCGCCATGATAGCGCTATACACTGGAAACATCACACAGTGCCCACTATCATATAGTACTGATATAATACTGACATAGACCCGCCATGATAGCGCTATACACTGGAAACATCACACGGTGCCCACTATCATATAGTACTGATATAATACTGACATAGACCCGCCATGTTAGCGCTATACACTGGAAACATCACACGGTGCCCACTATCATATAGTACTGATATAATACTGACATAGACCTGCCGTGATAGCGCTATACACTGGAAACATCACACGGTGCCCACTATCATATAGTACTGATATAATACTGACATAGACCCGCCATGTTAGCGCTATACACTGGAAACATCACACGGTGCCCACTATCATATAGTACTGATATAATACTGACATAGACCTGCCATGATAGCGCTATACACTGGAAACATCACACGGTGCCCACTATCATATAGTACTGATATAATACTGACATAGACCTGCCGTGATAGCGCTATACACGGGAAACATCACACAGTGCCCACTATCATATAGTACTGATATAATACTGACATAGACCTGCCATGATAACGCTATACACGGGAAACATCACACAGTGCCCACTATCATATAGTACTGATATAATACTGACATAGACCCGCCATGATAGCGCAATACACTGGAAACATCACACGGTGCCCACTATCATATAGTGCTGATATAATACTGACATAGACCTGCCATGATAGCGCTATACACTGGAAACATCACACAGTGCCCACTATCATATAGTACTGATATAATACTGCCATAGACCTGCCATGTTAGCGCTATACACTGGAAACATCACACGGTGCCCACTATCATATAGTGCTGGTATAATACTGACATAGACCCGCCATGATAGCGCTATACACTGGAAACATCACACGGTGCCCACTATCATATAGTACTGATATAATACTGACATAGACCCGCCATGATAGCGCTATACACGGGAAACATCACACAGTGCCCACTATCATATAGTGCTGATATAATACTGACATAGACCTGCCATGATAGCGCTACACACTGGAAACATCACACGGTGCCCACTATCATATAGTACTGATATAATACTGACATAGACCTGCCATGATAGCGCAATACACTGGAAACATCACACGGTGCCCACTATCATATAGTACTGATATAATACTGACATAGACCCGCCATGATAGCGCTATACACTGGAAACATCACACGGTGCCCACTATCATATAGTGCTGGTATAATACTGACATAGACCCGCCATGATAGCGCTATACACTGGAAACATCACACGGTGCCCACTATCATATAGTGCTGGTATAATACTGACATAGACCCGCCATGATAGCGCTATACACTGGAAACATCACACGGTGCCCACTAATATATAGTGCTGGTATAATACTGCCATAGACCTGCCATGATAGCGCTATACACTGGAAACATCACACAGTGCCCACTATCATATAGTACTGATATAATACTGCCATAGACCCGCCATGATAGCGCTATACACTGGAAACATCACACGGTGCCCACTAATATATAGTGCTGGTATAATACTGCCATGGGCCTGCGTCTCTTGATTCAGCCACGAAACAAGCTACTGAAACCCTTCCTGGCCGACGCGGATAATTGGGCTCTGAATGCAGCTGATTACAGCACGGCGTAGCTTGGGTTAGACCTCTGCTGATGAAAAGTATGTTAATGATTGTGCGGAACCACGGGACGACATAGCGGGTCACCGGATCGCAGTTCACTGATTCTGAATTGCAGCATTTTAATGGCGTCTGTGCGATTTTGCATGTGGCGGCTCTGAAACGAAAAATCTGCATTATTCTTCCTAAAATGGACCCGGACAAGGTGCGTTCAGCGGGAGACTCACAGTCTGTTCCTCCAAGAATAAAAAGCCTTTTCAAAGAAAAGAAAGAAAATACATTTATCCGGTGAGGATGAGTCTCCGAAGTATAAAACCGTCATTGAAATACGACATCAGGCTCATTGTGTTATCCCAGAATGTATTCCCGGACGAGCCCCCGACTGGACGTTCATCTGGTGACATGACGCAGGTGAAAAGCAGGACAAAAAACCTGTGTTTTTCTCCACTACTAGTAATCTACATAAAGGTTAACGAGACGCTAGTGTTCATTTAGTAATTTCAAAGGAGCCCGACGTCCTGCTGCGATAATTGGCTTTTTTAAGTGTAAATTTTGTTGACAGCAATTTTGGAATTTGTGCCTTGCTGAAATAATGAAAAAAAAAAAAGATGTTTCCACTTTCAGGCTGAGACAAACTTTTGGTGTAAATGGCAATTCGTGTCCAAGTTGACTGGTGCAAAATACAGAAAATGATCACAAATCATCTGACAAGGAGATCCGACAATAACAGACTTTTATACATATTGCTTTATTTCTAAATATAACTACTATAATACTGCCCCATGTACAAGAATACAACTATTATAATACTGCCCATATGTACAAGAATATAACTACTATAATACTGCCCCCTATGTACAAGAATATAACTACTATAATACTGCTCCTATGTACAAGAATATAACTACTATAATACTACCCTTATGTACAAGAATATAACTACTATAATACTGCCCCCTATGTACAAGAATATAACTACTATAATACTGCCCCCTATGTACAAGAATATAACTACTATAATACTGCTCCCTATGTACAAGAATATAACTACTATAATACTGCTCCTATGTACACGAATATAACTACTATAATACTGCTACTATGTACAAGAATATAACTACTGTAATACTGCTCCTATGTACACGAATATAACTACTATAATACTGCTACTATGTACAAGAATATAACTACTGTAATACTGCTCCTATGTATAAGAATATAACTACTATAATACTGCTACTATGTACAAGAATATAACTACTATAATACTGCTACTATGTACAAGAATATAACTACTGTAATACTGCTCCTATGTACACGAATATAACTACTATAATACTGCTACTATGTACAAGAATATAACTACTATAATACTGCCCCCTATGTACAAGAATATAACTACTATAATACTGCTCCTATGTACAAGAATATAACTACTATAATACTGCCCCTATGTACAAGAATATAACTACTATAATACTGCCCCTATGTACAAGAATATAACTACTATAATACTGCTCCTATGTACAAGAATATAACTACTATAATACTGCCCCTATGTACAAGAATATAACTACTATAATACTGCTCATATGTACAAGAATATAACTACTATAATACTGCTCCTATGTACAGGAATATAACTACTATAATACTGCCCCTATATACAAGAATATAACTACTATAATACTGCCCCTATGTACAAGAATATAACTACTATAATACTGCTCCTATGTACAAGAATATAACTACTATAATACTGCCCCTATGTACAAGAATATAACTACTATAATACTGCCCCTATGTACAAGAATATAACTACTATAATACTGCTCCTATGTAAAAGAATATAACTACTATAATACTGCCCCTATGTACAAGAATATAACTACTATAATACTGCCCCTATGTACAAGAATATAACTACTATAATACTGCTCCTATGTACAAGAATATAACTACTATAATACTGCTCCTATGTGCAAGAATATAACTACTATAATACTGCCCCTATGTACAAGAATATAACTACTATAATACTGCTCCTATGTACAAGAATATAACTACTATAATACTGCTCCTATGTACAAGAATATAACTACTATAATACTGCCCCCTATGTACAATATAACTACTATAATACTGCCCCTATGTACAAGAATATAACTACTATAATACTGCTCCTATGTACAAGAATCTAACTACTATAATACTGCTCCTATGTGCAAGAATATAACTACTATAATACTGCCCCTATGTACAAGAATATAACTACTATAATACTGCTCCTATGTACAAGAATATAACTACTATAATACTGCTCCTATGTACAAGAATATAACTACTATAATACTGCCCCCTATGTACAATATAACTACTATAATACTGCCCCTATGTACAAGAATATAACTACTATAATACTGCTCCTATGTACAAGAATCTAACTACTACAATACTGCCCCTATGTACAGGAATATAACTACTATAATACTGCTCCTATGTACAAGAATATAACTACTATAATGCTGCTCCTATGTACAAGAATATAACTACTATAATACTTCCCCTATGTACAAGAATATAGCTACTATAATACTGCTCCTATGTACAAGAATATAACTACTATAATACTGCTCCTATGTGCAATAATATAACTACTATAATACTGCCCCTGTGTATAGGAATATAACTACTATAATACTGCTCCTATGTACAAGAATATAGCTACTATAATACTGCTCCTATGTAAAAGAATATAACTACTATAATACTGCTCCTATGTACAAGAATATAACTACTATAATACTGACCCTATATACAAGAATATAACTACTATAATACTGCCCCTATGTACAGGAATATAACTACTATAATACTGCCCCTATGTACAAGAATATAACTAATATAATACTGCTCCTATGTACAAGAATATAACTACTATAATACTGCTCCTATGTACAAGAATATAGCTACTATAATACTGCTCCTATTTACAATAATATAACTACTATAATACTGCTCCTATGTACAAGAATATAACTACTATAATACTGCTCCTATGTACAAGAATATAACTACTATAATACTGCTCCTATGTACAAGAATATAACTACTATAATACTGCTCCTATGTACAAGAATATAACTACTATAATACTGCCCTTATGTACATGAATATAACTACTATAATACTGCTCCTATGTACAAGAATATAACTACTATAATACTGCCCTTATGTACAAGAATATAACTACTATAATACTGCCTTCATGTACAAGAATATAACTACTATAATACTGCCCTTATGTACAAGAATATAGCTACTATAATACTGCCCCTATGTACAAGAATATAACTACTATAATACTGCCTTTATGTACAAGAATATAACTACTATAATACTGCCCTTATGTACAAGAATATAGCTACTATAATACTGCTCCTATGTACAAGAATATAACTACTATAATACTGCCCCTATGTACAAGAATATCACTACTATAATACTGCCTTTATGTACAAGAATATAACTACTATAATACTGCCCTTATGTACAAGAATATAGCTACTATAATACTGCCCCTATGTACAAGAATATAACTACTATAATACTGCTCCTATGTACAAGAATATAACTACTATAATACTGCCCCTATGTACAAGAATATAACTACTATAATACTGCCCTTATGTACAAGAATATAACTACTATAATACTGCCTTCATGTACAAGAATATAGCTACTATAATACTGCTCCTATGTACAAGAATATAACTACTATAATACTGCCCCTATGTACAAGAATATAACTACTATAATACTGCCCTTATGTACAAGAATATAACTACTATAATACTGCTCCTATGTACAAGAATATAACTACTATAATACTGCCCCTATGTACAAGAATATAACTACTATAATACTGCCCCTATGTACTCTATGTATTTTTACCTGCACCCCCATGTATCTCCTAACACGGTTTTACCGCCTGCGCGGCTCCAGGTTGACCCGTGTCTTTTTGTCAGCGCAGACAAACATTTTGTAAATTAAATAAATTGGGCCAAAGTGGTGTAGTTCGCCGTCACTGAGCTTCCTGGTCTCGTAACCTTTTATGAGCTGTGATCTCAAAATCTCATCTGTGAAAAAACATAAATTTATCTTCCCGAATGTCATCCTGAATACAGATTCGCCTTCCACCCGTCTCTGTAGCGCGGGCTTGATCCGAGATCTCATGGTATTAGCGCTTGATGGCTTTGAGAGATCAGCCGTGCAGAGAAAAAAGGTTATTAACCCTTGTCAGGCTGCATAATTTTACAACCTTAACAGGCTGCATAGGTACAATTGTACCTTCACATATACCTCCACTGTGGGAAGACTTTACTTGGTTTCAGAAACTAAAGTTCATTCAGCTACAAATGTTATGCTGATATCTATTGTTCAGTGTTGTTACTGGTCACTTATGTTGCTGTCAATTAAGTTAATTCAAACTGGGAGTGGCTTCTACTTGTCTTCCTGCCTCCCTCCTCTCATTAGCCATTTTGCTGTTCATCTCATTGCTGTGAGCACACATTTCTAGGCTTGTGAAGTCTTCAATTTCTTGGAAACGAAGGTAGGAAAGTCTCACAGCATCTAACAGCCAGTTATACCTTTATTCTCATTATGTGGGGACAGAACAGTCAAATTGTCTTTCAGCCTGGACTTGGCTTACATATATTTTGTATGAAACTTATCACTATAGGTATAATTTTTATACGAAAAATGGATAATAATTAGTATCTACATATTGTTTTACGATGTTTTATTTATATTCAGCACAAAATACGAAGCCAAAATTCATCTAGCAAGTCATCATGAGTGATAGTAATGCTGGATCTAGTTTCCGCCATAATCCAAGAAAACGTGTTTGCAGGTTAGTATAATTTTGTGAAAAGCCAATAATGTAGTATTTCGGAAAATTATTTATTTTACATTTTTTCATATTTACAGATTTACGTCTGACGAAATAATGCGAATGCTAGAAGAATCTGATTCTGAGCATGAGGATGAACCATATGTTCCATCTGATGATGAAAACTATGTACCACAAGTGGATGTTACTGAAGAAGATTCAGACATTGAACAAGAAATGGTCATAGAGCATGAAAATGAATACGAATCAGACGAAAGTGTTGAGGATGATTCTGTGCCTCAAAGTGCAGGCGACATTTGGACTGCTAAGGATGAAACTCAATGGTGCAGTAATCCACTGCCAAATGCACAAACAAAATCTCGTAATGTCCTACGACAAAGAGGTGGCCCTGCAGCAATCAGCAACCTATATACAGCAAAAGAGCTATTCAAGTCCATCATGACTCCCGAGATGTGTGACATCATATTACGGGAAACGAATCGAAAGGCCAAGAGAGTTTGTGATGCTTACAACAACGAACTGGTACAACGTTTTCCTGATTCTTCCAAACGGCCACCACAAAAAACATTCAAGCAATTTACTGAAACTGAACTTCATGCATTTTTGGGCATACTGATTGCTGCTGGTGTGCACAGAGCCAACAAAGAGAATCTGGAGGAAATGTGGAATGTTGCTGCTCTGCCTCTTATACGTGCAGCCATGTCTCGTGACCGCTTCAAGATGATACTCAGATTTATCAGGTTTGACAACGAAAATACACGTGCAGAACGTGTGCAAACAGATAAAGCTGCACCAATACGGGACATCTGGACAATGCTGAACAGTAATCTGGAGAGAGCCTACAAGCCATATCATTGTATCACCGTCGACGAGCAATTATTTCCATTTAGAGGTCATACTAAATTTACCCAGTATATACCTTCAAAACCAGCTAAATATGGCATAAAGATTTTCTGGGCTTGTGACTCATCAAATGCCTACCCTTTACAAGGTCAGCTCTACACTGGGAAACCAACTGATGGTCCTCGACAAGTAAACATTGGAGAACGAACAGTATTGGACCTAGTGAGCTCGTATAAAGGCTCTGGAAGAAATGTCACCACCGATAACTTCTTTACAACCATGGAACTAGCTAAGGTATTGAACTCCTGGAACATGACACTAGTTGGTACAGTGAGAAAAAACAAAAGGTTCCTACCTAACAACATGCAGCCTGCCAAAGAAAGGCCTGTATACTCGACAAATTTTGCCTACAATCATGATGCAACAGTCTGTTCATATGTACCAAAGAAGAACAAATCAGTCGTGCTTCTATCATCTATGCACATGACGGGAGAAGTTGAAGAGACACTAGCAGCCAAGCCAGAGATAATAAAATACTACAACATAACAAAAGGTGGCGTTGATGTTATGGATAAAATGTTGGGAGAGTACACTGTGAAACGACGAACATCACGTTGGACTTTGGCATTTTTCTACAATATGATTGATGTCAGTGGGTTAGCATCCTACATCATCTACAGAGAACACAATCCAAGCTTCAGGGCAAAGGATCAACGAAGAAAGTTCCTGAAAGATCTCGCAAATCAGCTGTGTATGATTGCAATTGAAGATCGTAGTACAAACAAAATGATAATGAGAAACCATTTTCTTCGAGGTGCAGTAGAAATGGTGCTTGGACGATGCATTGTGGTAGCATCGCAGCCAGCAGCTGGCCCCAAAATACCTCATGGTAGTCGTGGACCCTCCCCTGTTGTTGGTAGTTGCTATGTCTGCAGAGACCTGAGGCGAAAACAACGCAAGACTAGAAAGTCTTGTGTGGTTTGTGTGAAACCCATTTGCGATGAACACTCTGTAGCAAAGCCAACATGCATTACTTGCAAAGAAAATCAATAAAAAAAAGTTTCTTACATTTTCTTTTATAATGTAAATGAACAGTTTTTTACTTGTTTATAATAGTTAAATAGCATTATCATTAAAAAAAAATTTATGCTTTTTCCCTTGCATTATCTTCATTCAAAATATATGAGGTACATTTGTACCTATGCAGCTTGTTATGGATGCAAAAAGATCTCGACCCCTTATCTCGGAAGCGGGTGGAGATATTTTATTGAAATTTGGCCAATATATTCTGGACCAAAAATGTAGAGATGTCACGAAATTTCAGCCCTCTACGTCTTTTCAAAAAAAAGTTATTGCAATTTTAAAACGGAATAGTTACAATTGTACCTATTCAGCCGGATAAGGGTTAAATATGTTCCTCAAAGAAGGTTTTTCTCCTTGTAATAGTTTGCAGGACGCGTTCCATAAGAAAATATACGGATGTCTCCGAGGAACTGTTAGTAAAATCTAAATTTATTCAGCTCGTTCCCATCCCGGCATTACAAGATTTCACTTTACAATGTTTTTCCAACCTTGTCAGTTTCTTCTCTTCTTCATCATTGCCCGATTGTTTTCGTGCCATTATTTATGTGGACAAGTCTGGGGCTGCTAATGAGCTCAGCCTGAGTGGGGTCATCAGAACTTTTCTTAATTACCTCCTATCCTGTAGGATCTGCCGCTGTTGTCCTAGTGAGGACTTTAATCAGTGGAAAAGAGTTTTTCCATAACTTTTATTTCTGTTTTTATTGTTATGGTTATTTTTTTTGTACAGGTTGCAAGAGGTTTAGATGTGAAGCATGATGTTGCTTCTGAACACGAAGGGAACTTCTGATGACCTTAGGTCATCAACAATGGCCATCATCTTAAAAGATCTAGTGACTAAGCAGGGGTGCAGGTAAAGAGAATGTAAAGATAGCCGATGTGTACGAGCCATAATGTCTAAGTAACTTTCCAACATGTTTGAAGACTCCAGCATGAAAAATGGCAGAGGATAGGTTAGAGTCCAGGTACTGAATTTGCATTTTGGCTCAGGAGCTTCAAGTTGCACCTCTGGTGGTTAGACGGAGGCAGCCAAAATGACAGATTTTCTTAGAATGGGATGTAAAGGTCTTCTTATTCTAAGCTGTGTTTCCTACAAAGATCCAAAACGTTTGCCAATGCTGCCAGGATCTACATGCTTAGGTTACTAAGTAGGACCACTGAGCTAAACTTTCTCCAATTTCGATATTTAATATTTTTTTAAAGGTGTGATGGTGTGATATGCTATGTCAATATCATTTTTGTGTATATTTATATTTTACTGATTATCATGGTGTTCTCTTGTAGGATGAGTTATTTGCCAATTGATGAATTGCTGTTATTTGCCATCTGATATCAGCCCCCACAGTACTGTATTGTTATCTCTCCACAGGGTCAGTGAATAATGTTGTTTGCTAATATGCTAATGACATATTGAACTAGATTGTGTAAACAATGAGCCCCTGAGATCCACCCCCTAACCTGTGAATGAGGACAGGGACTTGTAAATATCAGGGAGGTGACACACAGATCAGATCCTGTGTGGAATGACGATGTGAACACAGCAAGTCAGAGAGAAGGGGAAGCATATGGACCATTTTTTATCCTCTGTCTGCTGGATTGTTGGACTTTTATCTGTTAATGAACTGCATTCGTGTTCTGGACTATCTTATCCTTTGTGTGGTGGATTGTATATGGACCTTTCGTATTTTTGCCTAAATAAAGGGCTTGGGATTGTTCACTCTTCGCTAGCTCTGTTGATTGTATGGTACCGGAGAAAGACCCCGTGACAACTGGTGGCAGCAGCAGGATCAACAGAGCGTAACCTAATGGAGAACCACACACAGAGTGAGAACAGAAATTGGGCTGTATCCAGTTTACAGGAGAGAGACAGAGACCTGGGCCTGAACTACCAGGGACTGACTAAAGAGGCCTTAATTGACCTACTAGTGGGTTCCTAGCTCGGCCACCTCCACCCATATGCCTGAAGGACGAGCACTGGAGACTAGGACCCCACCCCAAAAATCCAGTGGTTGGTGTGGTACAAAGAAGAGATGGCGGTTCTGGGCCCAGGCCTCTCTCAGGAGTACAAGGAGGAGGCTGCCCACCGGGCACAGCGGAGACGAGAAGCAATGGAGCTTGAAAGAGGGAGTAACGCAATGTGGAGTGTAAACCCAATGATCCGGGAGCCTGTACGGATCACCCGGACAGAGTTTAAGCCATTTGATGAGGCTTCCGGAGATGTGGAGGGGTTCTTCAAGGACTTTGAGCAGCAGTGTGCTGTGATGGAGGTGCCCCACTCTGGCTGGATGCGTTTGTTAGTGGGACTCCTGAACGGTAGCCTGGCGGAGGCTTACCGAACCATTGACTCACAGCGGAATCGTGATTATAACATTGTAAAGCAGACTATCCTGGATTACCATGCTATCACCCCAGACTCATATAGGGCCAAGCTCCGAGACCTCCCATGCACTACGGGGGGATCGTTTATGATGTATGCACATAAGATGTCCCAGGCATGTCGGAGATGGCTGGAAGCAGAAAACGCCTTTACTGTGGAAGATGTTATACAGGCGTTCCTTATAGAACAATTTCTTGCCAAGTGCCCTGCAGAGGTACGGGAATGGGTCCGGGAGCGCACGCCGTGCACCGTGGATAGAGCTGCAGCCCTGGCCGATGAAGCCCTTACTATCCGACCGCAATGGAGGAGGCTTCTGGACAATGAACCATGGCCTTCTCCCGCACCCCGTCCCCCTCCGATTATATCTGCTCTTCCACCTAGTCGCAATCCGATGACAATCACGCCTCACAATCCTGGGCCCCAACAGTTCCGACCACAACCTGGGGGTATCACAGAGAGGAGATGTTTTGGGTGTGGGCAACCTGGACATTTGCAGTCTGGCTGTCCCTCAAGGATTCGGAGTGAGCCCCACGCAGCCCCACCTCGTCCAGTGAATCTTGTGCTCTCCATCACACCTGAGGTAGAGCTACCACCACCCCCACCAGAGTGGACCACCGACCACGGCACCATAGATACCCCTCCTGGAGTGTACGGACTCCGGCCTTTGTCCATCAGAAATACAGAACAATGTCATTGCCACCTGCAGGACATCTTAATTGATGGATACAAAGTGTCAGGATTTAGAGACACGGGGGCATTTCTGACTATCGCTGACCCCCGTGTGGTTTGACCCGAGGCAATTCACCAGGGCCCGGGAATTCCCATTGTCCTGGCGGGGGGTGTCCGCAAATATATACAGCGAGCTTTGGTACGTTTGGATTATGGTTTTGGAGAAAAACTGAGTTGGATTGGAGTTATGGGAGAACTTCCTGCAGATATCCTCCATGGAAATGACATTGGGGAGTTACAAAGTCATTTTGTGGGATCAGAAGGTCCGTGGGCCTCTCACTCTTCTGAAAGAACAATTGGAGGGAGATATCGCAGATACCGGAAAGCCCATCATTCCCTACGTTCTGGAGTTCAGAGACCGTCTCGCCCAGCTAGATACCTTGGCTAAGGAACATCAGCGAACGGCCCAGTCCAGTCAAAAAGCCTGGTATGACCATAAAGCCAGGACCCGGGAATTTATGGACAAGTGCTCATGATTATTGCAACCCCTGCCACTGTTCAAGGAACTATAAACAGCGGAGCAATGTGGACTAAAGTGAGCAGAGGTCTGTGTAGACCTCATAGCATGCTCACTTATTATGAGGGGGGAGAGGTTGTGATGGTGTGATATGCTATGTGGGTATCATTTTTGTGTATATTTATATTTTACTGATTATCATGGTATTCTCTTGTAGGATGAGTTATTTGCCCATTGATGTATTGCTGTTATTTGCCATCTGATATCAGCCCCCACAGTCCTGTACTGTTATCTCTCCACAGGGTCAGTGAATAATGTTATTTGCTAATATGCTAATAACATATTGAACTAGCTTGTTGAAACAATGAGCCCCTGAGACCCACCCCTCTAACCTGTGAATGAGGAGAGGGACTTGTAAATATCAGGGAGGTGACATACAGATCAGTCCTGTGTGGAATGATGATGTGAACACAGCACGTCAGAGAGAAGGGGAAGCATATGGACCATTTTTTATCCTCTGTCTGCTGGATTATTGGACTCTCATCTCCTTGGACTTTTATCCTGTTACTGAACTGCATTTGGGTTCTGGACTATCTTATCCTTTGTGTGGTGGATTGTATATGGATCTTTCGTATTTTTGCTTAAATAAAGGTCTTGGGATGGTTCACTATTCGCTGGCTCTGTTGTGTGGTGCCGGAGAAGGACCCCGTGACAAAAGGGTTTCTCCAATTTGGATAATCCTTAGAAATGTCTTTTAACTGCAAGCCGACTACAAATTATCCAACTTTTGCAAGAATGCTTTTCTGTAATTTGAAGGAACAGTTGTCAGTAAATGCTAAAATTTTCGTGCAGTGCCCCCCACAGGGGAAACTAAGCATTGCACAATGCCAATTCAGTTCAGGGTGTATGTGCGGAACTGGACAGGTCCTCTTAAGCAAGGCACTCTCTTTGACAGTAGAATAATAACTTCCTAATTAGGTGTACATTATATCTTTTCTAAACTAATAAATCTTTTTATTATGACTGAGAAATTATCTTCATATTTAAAATATATATATTTTTCAAGAATTGGAATGATCTGAGTTAATAGAAGCACATCTCCTGTTCAGGATACTTTTATATCATCTAGAGCAGAGAGTTTCTCCAAAAAGACTTTTTTATTCTGGAGTAGCTCCATTATCCACTACATTATGCTAACAAGCCACTGATTTTAATCTGAACAGTGTAATATTTAATTTCCCCTGCGGGGGTGCTGTAGAGGAATTGAACACTTGCTCTTTGATATGTGTGGATTGTAACAATTGGGCAGATTAGGCCTAATTTATCATCTGGGATCCCTAATAATTGAAAGGAAAGAAATGAAGACAACCCTTCTAAGATGTTACTCTTTTTCAGTCCCATACAATTGAAGAAAAATATGAATTTTGCCATCTCTTGCAATTTGATGAATTTATTTAAAGAAGTTTTGCTGGGAAAAAAATGATGTATTGTATTGAGCTTTGTTTTATCTGAACTGCCGGAGAAAAACACAGAGATTCCACTTGGAATATTTTACATATTTTGCATGTTCTGTGGCATCAAGAAACACTTTGTAGCAATTTGTTTTTTTATTTGATAGACTTTTTATCTTTCTATATTCTTCCTTTAAATGATTCAGTGCAGAAGGTGTTAATGTATTAGCGCAGACCACCCATGGAAGCCCAAAGATACAGCATCGTATTATTATTCAAGAGTTTCTTTGCATGGATTCTTCTTAAATGTCATCATTCAATGTGCAGATGGAAACGTGGACGACTTCACAGGCTGCAGAATAAAGCCCTGCTGTGCCTTTCACTACTGAAGTTTCAGATTTCTATGTTATTAGTTTATGATTAGGGTTGAATGTAAGATAGGAGCCGCAATTTCCTATAATTTGCTGCATTTATAATGAATCTCCTCTTAAAGTGAACCCCAGCAATATAAAAGGAGGTATCACTAACTGAGGCTTGCACTAGTACTTACCAAGGTAGCCTTCCCGAGCAGGACGGAAGGAAATCCCCGCATGGCACATATATTGCACTACCATTCATGGCCACTAGACAATGCACCAAACCCTTTAATCAGCTGATCGGTGGGGGTTACATGAGTTGGATTCCAACCGATCTGGTGATTTATCCTAAGAGTAGGTCATCCATTTTAAAATTCTGTAAAACCCCTTTAAAACACTGGCCCTTTACTGATGCGATATTAAAGGTGTCAACTTTCAGGTTCGACATGGGGCATAATCACTTCAGCCAATTAGTGGCCACAATGGTTGTCACGATCGTGGCAGCTCTTATTCCACTCTGTTTTAAAAGTAGCTTTTTTCCTTTCAGGACCATCAAGGGTTAATGTCAGTTTCTCCCCCCCTCTGTCAATCTGGTGTAACTGCATTGTGGCTAGGTCAGCTGATGTAGGTGATGACCACTCCAATCATCTTTTAAATAGTCACCTGGTGCATCAGCTCAAATAAATAAGGCAGCACACTGCGGCGCTAAAACATGCAAACATGAAAATTGAACTGCATTACTGCAATAGAAATATGAAAAAATGAGAGCGTTTAGCGCATAAATTGGCCATTTTTTGTGTATCTGGTAGCCACATTAGGGCATCTCTCTTATACGAGGTCCTACACTTGCCTTTCCTCGCTGAGAATAAACGTCTTCATCTGAATGGGTACCTGCGAAACCTCTTCTTAGACTAAATTTCTCTCTCTGTGGAGGGGTAATGGACCTGCTGCGATTAAAACACCTGTGGCTAGGAGGCAGAGTGCTCAGTCAGAAGGCTAAATAATACAAATTTAAAAAAACTGACAGTCACACCCAAACATAGAATAAGTGTGAACAGGTGCTGAACCTAGAGTCACCAACTCGTATAAAGTCAAATAAATAAGGCAGCACACTGCAGCGCTAAATTGGCCAATTTATGTGTACCTGGTAGCCACATTAGGGCATCTCTCTTATACCAGGTTACACTTGCCTTTCCTCACTGAGAATAAACGTCTTCATCTGAATGGGTACCTGCGAAACCTCTTCTTAGACTTCTTAGAGAGAGAAATTTAGTCTAAGAAGAGGTTTTGCAGGTACCCATTTGTATTCTTTAGCCTTCTGACTGAGCACTCTGCCTCTTAGCCACAGGTGTTTTAATCGAAGCAGGTCCATTACTGTCATAATTCCAATGGCAGGGAATCACAAAAGGACAAGCACCAACGAGCTCTAGGGTGATGGAACCTGAGCTGACCGCGACCCTAAACCTGAACACACAAATAACAATAGCCGGGGAACGTGCCTACGTTGATCCTAGACGTCTCGCACCAGCCGAAGATCTAACTTCCCCTATTAGAAGAAACACAGACCTCTCTTGCCTCCAGAGAAATACCCCACAGAAATAGCAGCCCCCCACATATAATGACGGTGAAATGAGAGGAAGGCACATACACAGTATGAAATCAGATTCAGCAAAATGAGGCCCGCTAAAACTAGATAGCAGAGGATACAAAAGTAAACTGCGCGGTCAGCAAAAAACCCTTCAAAAAACCATCCTGTAATTACTTGAACTCATGTTCCAACTCATGGAACATGAGGAGCAATTACAGCCCGCTAGAGCAACCAGCAGCAAAGAAACAATTATATGCAAGCTGGACAAGACAAAAATAAATCAAAACGTGGAACAAGAAAAACAAAAACTTAGCTTGTCCTGAAGATTACTGAAGCTAGAAGCTGAGGTAACAAAACACTCTGATAACCTTGATAGCCGGCGGGGAAATGACAAGAAAGCCCGGTTAAATAGGAAACTCCCAAATCCTAATAGAACAGGTGGACACCAGAGACAGCAGAACACAAATCACCCAGTACCATCAGTAACCACCAGAGGGAGCCCAAAAACAGAACTCACAACAGTACCCCCCCTTGAGGAGGGGTCACCGAACCTTCACGAGAACCACCAGGGCGACCAGGATGAGCCCTATGAAAAGCGCGGACCAAATCATCAGCATGAACATCAGAGGCAACCACCCAAGAATTATCCTCCTGACCATAACCCTTCCACTTGACCAAATATTGGAGTTTCCGTCTGGAAACACGAGAATCCAAGATCTTCTCCACAACATACTCCAATTCTCCCTCCACCAGCACCGGAGCAGGAGGCTCAGGCGAAGGAACAACAGGTACCTCATACCTCCGCAACAACGACCGATGGAACACATTATGAATAGCAAACGATGCCGGGAGATCCAAACGAAACGACACAGGGTTAAGAATTTCCAAGATCCTATAAGGACCGATGAACTGAGGCTTGAACTTAGGAGAAGAGACCTTCATAGGAACAAAACGAGAAGACAACCACACCAAGTCCCCAACACGAAGTCGAGGACCCACGCGGCAACGGCGATTAGCAAACTGCTGAGCCTTCTCCTGGGACAACTTCAAATTGTCCACCACATGACTCCAAATCTGATGCAACCTATCCACCACCATGTCCACTCCAGGACAATCAGAAGGCTCCACCTGACCAGAGGAAAAACGAGGATGAAACCCCGAATTACAAAAGAAAGGAGAAACCAAGGTAGCAGAACTAGCCCGATTATTAAGGGCAAACTCGGCCAGCGGCAAAAAGGTAACCCAGTCATCCTGATCAGCAGAAACAAAACACCTCAAATAAGTTTCCAAGGTCTGATTAGTTCGCTCCGTCTGGCCATTCGTCTGAGGGTGGAATGCAGACGAAAAGGACAAATCAATGCCCATCTTAGCACAGAACGTCCGCCAAAATCTAGACACAAACTGGGATCCCCTGTCAGAAACGATGTTCTCCGGAATCCCATGCAAACGAACCACATTCTGGAAAAACAGAGGGACCAACTCAGAGGAGGAAGGCAACTTAGGCAAGGGTACAAGATGAACCATTTTAGAAAAGCGGTCACACACAACCCAGATGACGGACATTTTTTGAGAGACAGGGAGATCCGAAATAAAGTCCATGGAAATGTGCGTCCAAGGCCTCTTCGGGATAGGCAAAGGTGACAACAATCCACTGGCTCGAGAACAGCAAGGCTTAGCCCGAGCACAAACCTCACAAGACTGCACAAAAGAACGCACATCCCTAGACAAGGAAGGCCACCAAAAAGACCTGGCCACCAAGTCTCTAGTACCAAATATTCCAGGATGACCTGCCAATGCAGAAGAATGGACCTCAGAGATGACTCTACTGGTCCAGCTATCCGGAACAAACAGTCTCTCAGGCGGACAACGATCAGGTTTACCCGCCTGAAACTCCTGCAAAGCACGTCGCAAGTCTGGGAAGACGGCCGACAAAATCACCCCATCCCTAAGGATACCAGTGGGCTCAGAATTTCCAGGGGAGTCAGGCACAAAACTCCTAGAAAGAGCATCCGCCTTCACATTCTTTGAACCTGGCAGGTATGAAACCACAAAATTGAAACGAGAGAAAAACAGTGACCAACGAGCCTGTCTAGGATTCAGACGCCTGGCAGACTCAAGGTAAATCAGATTTTTGTGATCAGTCAAGACCACCACACGATGTCTAGCACCCTCCAGCCAATGACGCCACTCCTCAAATGCCCACTTCATGGCCAAAAGTTCCCGATTACCCACATCATAATTCCGCTCAGCGGGCGAAAATTTTCTAGAAAAGAACGCACATGGCTTCATCACCGAGCAATCGGAGCTTCTCTGTGACAAAACCGCCCCCGCTCCAATCTCGGAAGCATCAACCTCAACTTGGAAAGGAAGCGAAACATCAGGCTGACGCAACACAGGAGCAGAAGAAAACCGGCGTTTAAGTTCCTGAAAGGCCTCCACAGCCGCAGGAGACCAATCAGCAACATCAGCACCCTTCTTAGTCAAATCCGTCAAAGGCTTAACAACACTAGAAAAATTAGTTATAAAACGACGATAGAAATTAGCAAAGCCCAAGAACTTCTGCAAACTCTTAAGAGATGCAGGCTGCGTCCAGTCACAAATAGCCCGAACCTTGACGGGATCCATCTCAATAGTAGAAGGGGAAAAAATATACCCCAAGAAAAATTAAATCTTCTGGACTCCAAAGAGACACTTTGAGACCTTTACAAACAAGGAATTAGCCCGCAGGACCTGAAACACCTTCCTGACCTGCTGAACATGAGACTCCCAGTCATCAGAAAAAACCAAAATATCATCCAAATACACAATCATAAATTTATCCAGATATTCACGGAAAATATCGTGCATAAAGGACTGGAAGACTGAAGGAGCATTAGAAAGTCCGAAAGGCATTACCAAATACTCAAAATGGCCCTCAGGCGTATTAAATGCGGTTTTCCACTCATCACCTTGCTTTATTCGTATAAGATTATACGCACCCCGGAGATCAATCTTAGTGAACCATTTAGCCCCCTTAATGCGAGCAAACAAATCAGTCAACAAAGGCAAAGGATACTGATATTTTACGGTAATCTTATTCAAAAGACGATAATCTATACAAGGTCTCAAGGACCCATCTTTCTTGGCCACGAAAAAAAAACCTGCTCCCAAAGGGGACGAAGATGGACGGATATGTCCCTTTTCCAAGGACTCCTTAACATAATCCCGCATAGCAGTATGCTCTGGCACTGGCACTGACAGATTGAACAAACGACCTTTAGGAAATTTACTACCAGGAATTAAATCTATAGCACAATCGCAATCCCTGTGAGGAGGAAGCGAACTGAGCTTAGGCTCCTCAAAAACATCCCGATAATCCGACAAAAATACAGGAACCTCAGAAGGAGTAGATGAAGCGATAGAAATCGGAGGTGCATCATCATGAACCCCCTGACATCCCCAGCTTAACACAGACATTGTTTTCCAGTCAAGGACTGGATTATGAGTTTGTAACCATGGCAGACCAAGTACTAGAACATCATGTAAATTATACAACACCAGGAAGCGAATCACCTCCTGATGAACGGGAGTCATACGCATGGTCACTTGTGTCCAGTACTGAGGTTTATTCATAGCTAAAGGTGTAGAGTCAATTCCCTTCAAAGGAATAGGGACTTCCAGAGGCTCAAGACTAAACCCACATCGCTTGGCAAATGACCAATCCATAAGACTCAGGGCAGCGCCTGAATCTACATAGGCATCGACGGAAATGGATGATAATGAGCAAATCAGAGTCACAGACAGAATGAACTTAGACTGTAACGTACTAATGGCAACAGACTTATCAACCTTTTTTGTGCGTTTAGAGCATGCTGATATAACATGAGCTGAATCACCACAATAAAAGCACAACCCATTTTTCCGCCTATAGCTTTGCCGTTCACTTCTAGACTGAACTCTATCACATTGCATTGTCTCAAGTGCCTGTTCAGAAGACACCGCCAAATGGTGCACAGGTTTGCGCTCCCGTAAACGCCGATCAATCTGAATAGCCATAGTCATAGACTCATTCAGACCCGTAGGCGCAGGGAACCCCACCATAACATCTTTAATGACCTCAGAAAGGCCATCTCTGAACTTTGCAGCCAGGGCGCACTCATTCCACTGAGTAAGCACTGACCATTTCCGAAATTTTTGACAATATATTTCTGTTTCATCTTGCCCCTGAGAGAGAGCTAATAAAGCTTTTTCAGCCTGAATCTCTTGGTTAGGTTCCTCATAGAGCAAACCCAATGCCAGAAAAAACGCATCCACATTAAGCAACGCAGGATCCCCTGGTGCCAATGCAAATGCCCAATTTTGAGGGTCACCCCGCAGGAAAGATATAATAATCTTAACCTGCTGAGCAGGGTCTCCAGAAGAGCGAGATTTCAAAGAAAGGAACAGCTTGCAATTGTTCCTAAAATTCAGAAAACTAGATCTATCTCCAGCAAAGAACTCTGGAATAGGAATTCTAGGTTCAGACATAGGAGCATGTACAACAAAATCTTGTATATTTTGAACCTTAGCAGCAAGATTATTCAAGCTGGAAGCTAAACTCTGGACGTCCATGATAAACAGCTAAGGTCAGAGCCATTCAAGGATTAAGAGGAGGAAAAAAAAAAAAAAAATCAGCCAGGCTGCAATTAGGGCTAGGCAGCAACCTCAGAGGAGAAAAAAAAAAACTTCCTCAGACTACTTTTCCTCCTACTTCAGCCCAAACATTTTTGGCCGGCTATACTGTCATGATTCCAATGGCAGGGAATCACAAAAGGACAAGCACCAACGAGCTCTAGGGTGATGGAACCTAAGCTGACCGCGACCCTAAACCTGAACACACAAATAACAATAGCCGGGGAACGTGCCTACGTTGATCCTAGACGTCTCGCACCAGCCGAAGATCTAACTTCCCCTATTAGAAGAAACACAGACCTCTCTTGCCTCCAGAGAAATACCCCACAGAAATAGCAGCCCCCCACATATAATGACGGTGAAATGAGAGGAAGGCACATACACAGTATGAAATCAGATTCAGCAAAATGAGGCCCGCTAAAACTAGATAGCAGAGGATACAAAAGTAAACTGCGCGGTCAGCAAAAAACCCTTCAAAAAACCATCCTGTAATTACTTGAACTCATGTTCCAACTCATGGAACATGAGGAGCAATTACAGCCCGCTAGAGCAACCAGCAGCAAAGAAACAATTATATGCAAGCTGGACAAGACAAAAATAAATCAAAACGTGGAACAAGAAAAACAAAAACTTAGCTTGTCCTGAAGATTACTGAAGCTAGAAGCTGAGGTAACAAAACACTCTGATAACCTTGATAGCCGGCGGGGAAATGACAAGAAAGCCCGGTTAAATAGGAAACTCCCAAATCCTAATAGAACAGGTGGACACCAGAGACAGCAGAACACAAATCACCCAGTACCATCAGTAACCACCAGAGGGAGCCCAAAAACAGAACTCACAACACATTACCCCTCCACAGAGAGAGAGAAATTTAGTCTAAGAGGAGGTTTCGCAGGTACCCATTCAGATGAAGATGTTTATTCTCAATGAGGAAAGGCAAGTGTAGGACCTGGTATAAGAGAGATGCCCTAATGTTGCTACCAGGTACACATAAATTGGCCAATTTATGCGCTAAACGCTCTCATTTTTTCATATTTCTAGTGCAGTAATGCAGTTCAATTTTCATGTTTCATGTTTGCATGTTTCAGCGCTGCAGTGTGCTGCCTTATTTATTTGACTTTATACGAGTTGGTGAGTCTAGGTTCAGTACTTGTTCACACTTATTCTATGTTTGGATGTGACGGTCAGTTTTTTTAAAATCTGATGCATCAGCTGACTGTTGGTGATAGAGCAATCTACAGTGGCCAAGCCTGGAGGAAGGAGCTCGCTTGCTGCTGTGGTGTATCAACTGGTTTTGTGAGCTCGTGATCCTGGTGCCTTTATTCTGCTGTGCGGTGCAGCAGAGGAAGTTGAAGCTAAGTTGTGTTTTTTATCCCATCCCCTTCATGTTTGTCACTGTCCCCTGTGTGGCATTATCTGCAGTGGTGAGGCTAGCGCCCCTTGCAGGCCAGTGGACTAGTTAGGGCAGTATTAGGTGACAGCGAGGGACGAGGTTCGTGACGGTGGTAGGGGGAAGGACCCACTTATGGCATTAGGGGAGCACAGGGACAGACTCAGGTTTGAGTTCAGGTGGTGACCATCCCTCATTCCCTATCAGTAGGGCCTTCCTTTCCCCTATACCATCCCGTTGTGTGTGTCGTGCCGTCTGCTTACCGACCCCTCTGTTGGGTTGCAATACGTATCCTGACAATGGTGATGTGTTGGTCACTTTTGCAATCACTGATTCATGGCTTATCCAAATCTTCAAAACATTTTTGACCCTTCTTTGGTGACATGCCAGGTCTATTTTTTATTATTATTTATTATTATAGCGTCATTTATTCCATAATGCTTTATATGTGAGGAGAGGAATGCATAATAAAAAACAGGTACAATAATCTTAATTAGTGATGAGCGAGTGTACTCGTTGCTCGGGTTTTCCCGAGCACGCTCGGGAAAACCCGAGCAACGAGTGCACTGGCTCATCACTAATCTTAATCAATACAAGTCATGACTGGTACAGGAGGAGTGAGGACCCTGCCCGCGAGGGCTCACAATCTACAAGGGATGGGTGAGGATACACTAGGAGAGGGTAGAGCTGGTCGTGTGGCGGTTCAGTAGGTTAAGGATCACTCCAGGTTGTAGGCTTGTCAGAAGAGGTGGGTCTTAAGGTTCCTTTTAAAGGTTTCCGTGGTAGGCAAGAGTCTGATATGTTGGGGTAGAGAGTTCCAGAGTAGGGGGGATGTGCGGGAGAAATCTTGTATGTGATTGTGAGAAGAAGAGATAAAAGGGTAGTCGAGAATGAGATCTTGTGAGGATCGGAGGTTGCGTGCTGGTAGGTACCGGGAGACAAGGTCACAGATGTATGGAGGAGACAGGTTGTGGATGGCTTTGTACGTCATGGTTAGGGTTTTGTACTGGAGTCTTTGGGTAATGGGAAGCCAGTGAGGGGATTGACAGAGAGGAGATTCCGGGGAAAAGCGGGGGAACAGGTGGATTAGTCGGGCAGCAGGGTTTAAGATAGATTGGAGGGGTGCTAGAGGGGAGTACACAGAGCAGGAGGTTGCAGTAGTCAAGACGGGAGATGATGAGGGCATGCACCATAGTTTTTGCAGATTCTAGGTTGAGGAATGTACGGATCCGGGAGATGTTTTTGAGTTGAAGTCAGCAGGAAATGGAAAGGGCCTGGATATGTGGGTTGAAGGAGAAATCATAGTCACGGATTACACTGAGGCAGCGAGCTTGTGGGACTGGAGATAGTGGGCATCCATTTACTTTAATGGATAGGTTTGTTGGGAGAGTCGAGTGAGATGGGGAAAGATGCAATTTTTCTATTTTTTGCCAATACTGGGGGAATAAATATATTTCCTTTTTTGTGTCAGATTTCCCCTGTAACTGTGCCTGGTATTTTAGCCGTAGTTACATTGCCGGTTCAGCCTCCTGGCTGTAAGAGCAGAGCTGATCTGGATATGTTTAGACCTACCAGCTCCTGCTCCCTTCCGGCACTCTGTTATCATATGATTGCTGGATCCGGAGGAGGAGTTGCTGTATACACAGCTTGTATTTCATGCTCTTTCAGTGTTGTATATACAGCAATCAGGAAGATGGTTATAAAATGTCTCTTCCTTCTCTTTGGGGAGTCTGGCTGTGTCAGACATTCATCTTTCTGCCGCACCACAATCTCCATAGAGTTGCTGACTCTGTGGTGTAGTTTTAATATGTCAGTGCAGAGAAAACTGTTGACTGCCAGGACGCTTAAAGTCTATGGTTGGCCTGGAAGCAGTTAAGATGGATGTTCTTGCCTTCTCTATGGCGAGTCTGGCTGTACCTGACATCCTTCTCCTTGCTCATACAGCTACATGATCTTCATACAGCTGCTGACAATTCAATTATCTTTTAGTATGTCACTCCAGAGAGAAATGCGGTGTGCCAGGATGTTTTACAATTTTCGGTGGTCCGGAAGCAGTTAAAGTGGATGCGCCTGCCTTCTCTATGCGGAGTCTGGCTGTGTCTGACATCCGTCTCCCTGCTCCTGCTCCATTAACATCTCCATACAGCTACTGATTCTGCAGTAATATTTTACTATGTCACTGCCATGATGTTTTCAGTTTATGGGTGGTCCGGAAGCAATTAAGGTGGATGTGTCCCCCCCCCTCCCCCCCTCATGTTTTCTCCAGATTTTTTTAAGGAGTAAATTAAAACTACAAATTAAATACATTGTGACATCCTAAGAAAACATTGACAGCCTGCACTTCACATCACAAGGCCAAGGCGGCGACCTAAAGACACCTGTAGCATAAATATCTCCTGACAGAGTATCACAAAACCTATTTTTCTTTTCAAAGTTTTTTGCCTCAGGATACGTAGAGAAAGAAGGGGGGCTGTAATGGGCGCAGCTGGATGAAAGCCCCCACATGACTGCGTTGCCAAGAAGGGAGTTTTAGAGTTTTGAATAAAAAAAGGGATCTTATAGGTGATTGGTGGAAATTTTTGAATAAGGGGTGGACCTAGTGGGGAAAGGAGGCAGGGGCTGGAGAAGTGCGGGAAGGATCACTTGTGAGGTGAATCATCAGGAGAGAAGAAGTGTGCAGCTACTCACCATGGCCTCCATAGACAGCCTCGTGGAGCAGCTGCGCAGGGAATCCAGGTCCAGGAGCGATGGATGGCTGGAAGAGCAGCTCACCAGGCTGCTGGGCGACTGCGGGAGCCGGGGCAGCAGGACCAGGAGAACCCGGCCCCCAGAAAGATTGTCCCCCGACATGTCACCGCGCGGCAGGCGCAGGCCGCGGAGCCCCTCCGGGGACCCTGCGGGGGCTGCGGGACGCGGCGCGACCATCCTGCCCGTCCCCCCCTCCGGCAGGAATCCACCCGGCGGCTCTGCCGGCGCGAGGCGGCGACGTGGAGCGGCGACCAGCCAGGCACGGCCCGATGCCAGGGCCGCAGCGGAAGCCAGGGCCGCAACGGAAGTGCGGCCTAGTCCGGGAGCGAGCGGCGGTGCGGCGCCCTCTAGCGGTGCCAGAAGCAGCCGGAGCACAGCGCGGGCAGCTGCGGCAGAGTCAGGAGGAGAAGGGAGCACAGCGACGTCAGCGGTGAGGGCCGCACAGGTAGTGCGGCCTAGTCCGGGATCGAGGGGAAGTGCGGCGCCCCCCAGCGGCGCCAGGAACAGCAGACTTACAGCACAGTCAGCGGCGGCGACAACAGGAGGAGCCAGGAGTCCAGCGACGGCAGCAGTGAGGGGGAGCTATGGAGCAGCGGTGACAGCGGCGGGCTCACCTCCCCTAGGTGGGCCTGGCAGCGGCACGAGACGACAGAGTAGGGCGACGGGCAGGCTGGCATCGGTGGTTCAGCTGGGCCCGGGACGCGTTGGTCGTGGGGCAGGTGCCGGTCGGGCAAGTAGGCCAGGAGGCCGAGGTGGATTGCAAACAGCCGTCAGGTCAAGATCCGCCAGGAGGTCCAGCGACAGGAGTGTATCGCCAGTCTCGGTCCCCCCTGGTGACGTGGAGGCCAGGGGCGCGGGCCTGGGGCAATTCAGCGGCAGCGACGACCCCGGATCTGAGAGCGAACATCCAGAAGATGGCGAACAGCGGGATTCCGGAGACACGGCTGGTGGGGACACAGCACCTGCGCAGCCTCGTGAGTACATGTCTATTCCTATTTCGGTGCCGGGTACGGTGGGGTTAGTGGAGGGGGTAGGGGACGCTGGTTCTGGGCTTCCTGGCGTTAGAGAGCTTTTGGCAGGTATGTCGCATATTTTGAGGCGATTGGACGCGGGGCCAGCAAGTAATATGGGAGGGTCACCTGCTGGGGCTTGGTTGGTGGATCCTGTTAGTACAGCCGGGGGAGGGGGCTCCGGTGAATTAGTGAGGTCTGGGGCGGCCGCGTCGGCCCAGGCAGCTGGGGTGTCAGTGTCGGTTCAAACGGAGACGGGTAAGAAGGATGAGATAAAGTTGGATGATCGGGCAAAAGGGGAGGTCTTTGTGTGCTTTGAGGGTCCCCTCGGTGCCCATTTAAAGAAGGAGGTGAAGGAGAAGATCTGGAAGGATGAATTTGTCGAGATTTTCTCCCTCCTCCCTTTGGAAAAATTTAATCTGGACAAAGGGAAAAAAGATGATAGCAAAAAGGAAGAGGAGGAAAAAAGGCGTTGGCGCCTGATTCCGCAAACGTTTGTTAATTGGCAACAGGCTTTTGCTATCTTGGCCAGTGTGATAGGAGAAAAATTCCCGGAAAATTGCTCGGGTCTTTTCTGTTACTTTGATTCTATTGGTGAGGCACATCGTACGTATGGGGGCCAGGCTTGGCAGCGTTACGATGAACAATTCAGGCAGCGGAAGGCGGTTAGGCCTGAGATAAAATGGGAGCATAAGGACATTGGATTGTGGCTGAAGGTGATGGCCCCTGTGAGGTACGGGCAGTCCTTTCAAGGGGGCGCGGGGAGTAGTAGTCAGCAATCAGGACAAGGGGGAGGAGGAGGACAGGGGTATCAAGGGGCGAAGGAAAAAACGGGAACGTGCTGGCAGTTCAATGACGGCCAGTGCAAGTATGGCAATACCTGCAGGTTTAAGCACGTGTGTTCCCATTGTAGCGGAGCTTCACACGGGGCTTCAAAATGTTTCAGAAAAGCAAGGGGCAAGCCAGCAGGGGGTAGCGGTCATGGGGGTGACGCCGGTGAGGCTTCAAAAGATGGCCCCTTATCTAAGTAGATATCCGGACCGGTTGAAGGCGGTGGTGATTAGGGACGGTTTTGCTGAAGGTTTTAGGATTCCTCACCCGAATCATACGGTCCCCTTTTCTACAAAAAATCTGAGGTCAGCAAGTTTACATGCGGATGTTGTTTCGAGTAAGTTAGCAAAAGAGGTGGAGTTAGGAAGAATGGCGGGCCCGTTTAGTTCGCTGCCTATGGAAGGGGTGATCGTTTCTCCATTGGGGGTGGTGCCCAAGAAGGAGCCAAATAAGTTTCGTTTAATCCAGCACCTATCGTACCCAAAAGGTTGTTCTGTTAACGATGGCATTGCGGAGGAATTATGCTCGGTTGTATACACGTCGTTCGATGCGGCAGTGCAATGGGTTCGTATGTACGGAGCGGGGGCCTTGATGGCGAAGACAGACATCGAGTCTGCCTTTCGGCTTCTGCCGGTACATCCGGAGAGCATTCCGTTACTAGGTTGTTTTTGGAATGAAGAATTTTATTTAGACAGGTGTTTGCCGATGGGCTGTTCCATTTCTTGCTCGTTGTTTGAAACTTTCAGTACTTTTTTGGAATGGGTTGTTAGAGACGTTTCTGATGTTGCTTCGGTCATTCATTATTTGGATGACTTCATGTTTGTGGGCCCCCCGGACTCTGCGGTTTGCGGTAATTTATTGGCCACCATGGAATGGGTGTCCGGGCATTTCGGGGTCCCTTTGGCGCAGGAGAAAACAGAGGGTCCCTGTACGGTCTTAAGTTTTCTCGGGATTCTTATCGATTCTAGAAAGATGGAATGCAGGTTGCCCGACGACAAATTGTTGTTGCTGAAGCAGGAGGTGTCCAGAATCGGAAAATTGAGGAAAGTGACGTTGAAGGAGTTACAGTCGTTGCTAGGGCGCTTAAATTTTGCGTGCCGGATCATGCCTATGGGCCGGATTTTTTGCCGAAGGTTGTCCAGAGCTACGGCGGGAGTCCGTGCAGCTCATCATTTCATACGTTTGAGCCGGGAGCACAAGGACGATCTGTTGGTTTGGCAGCGTTTCTTGGAAAATTATAATGGCAGATCATTGATTCAGCAGGAGGATTTGAACGCCTTTGATTGTGAAATTTATACGGACGCAGCAGGGGGAGCCGGTTATGGCGCCTACTGTGCAGGCAAATGGAGTGTCGGAGTGTGGCCGGAAGAATGGCGGCAAAACGGGCTAACCAAAAATTTGGCATTGTTGGAGTTGTTCCCAATTGTAGTGGCAGCGTTTATTTGGGGCGAGAATTTTAAGGATCGTCGGGTACGATTCCATTGTGATAACTTGAGTGTCGTGTCAGTTATCAACAGTTTATCTTCCTCTTCTCCCCCCGTGATTAGGTTGGTTAGGGAATTGGTGTTGAGGTGTTTGGAATTGAATTCGTGGATTTCGGCGGTGCATGTACCAGGTGTCCAAAACAATATAGCTGATGCTTTATCTCGTTTTCAGTGGGACCGATTCCGGGAACTGGCGCCAGATTCGGAACCTACAGGAGCGGGATGTCCTTCGCATCTGTGGCAGATTGTTGCGGAAGGGGAGGTCGCTTGATACAGGCCTCACTGTCGAGCAGGACATGGTCGGATTATGCAGCGGCGTGGGAGATGTGGGAAGGTTGGTTGGTCCAATGCGGCCCAGTGGAATCCGACGGCGATAAGATTATGGCTCTGCTGGCTTTGATGGGTAAGGCGGCCGAATGGGGATGGTCCGTTTCGAGGTTAAACAAAGTTGTTGCGGGTCTGGCCTTTGGTTTTCGGTTGCAAGGTTCAGCTGATCTGACAAAAGATTTTTTGATAAGGCAGGCTTTGAAGGGTTTTCGGAAGGGCAATGTGTCTTTTGATAAGCGTAGGCCGATTTCTTTTGGTATGCTGGAACGGCTTGGGGAGGCTTTGGGCGGTATTTGTAGTTCGCAGTTTGAGGTTGTATTGTTTAGGTTAGCCTTCTCTTTAGCGTTCTTTGGCGCTTTGCGCCTGGGGGAGCTGGTGTCCCCAAATAAAAATAAGGTGGGTGGTCTGTTAGCGGAAGATGTTGACTTTTGGGCAGGAGGTATTGTATTTTGGATCAGGCGTTCTAAGACTGATCAGCTTGGTAGGGGTAGGCGAGTGGTGCTGGGGAGAGTTGACGGTAGCGGGATGTGCCCGCAGCACTGTTTGGAATCTTATTGGCGTCTGTCGGCACTGAGGGCAGGCCCTTTGTTACGACATCAGAACGGGGAATTTTTGTCGCGCTACCAATTTACGGCGCTGTTGAAGAGGGGTTTGGGATCGTTGGGTGTTGACCCGAAGAATTTCGGGTCGCATTCATTTCGAATTGGTGCTGTGTCCGAGGCGGATGGTCTGGGCCTAGGCGTTGATGTTATCAAAAGAATAGGCAGATGGAGTTCGGATCGATATCTGTCTTATATTAGGAATTAGGTCTGTGGGGGAGAGAGCCTTGTTATGGTGTTAATCATTGTTGTGTTTTTTCAGGTCGAACCTCCCTCCTGGCATGGATTATCGGACATTCATTTGTTCATTGGGGTGCGCTTCGTGCGGATGTCAGGCGAAATGGTAGGCAATTAGGCTTTGTAAGGGATTCGGTGGTTATTAGATGGTTGGGATTCCGGGGTATGTTATGGCGGAGTTTGTTGCCGGCAGTTGCCAACGCCGCTAGATTGGATCGACCCCCGGACATTTTGGTGGTTCACCTTGGAGGAAATGATTTGGGAGTTAGGCCAGTGAGGGAGTTGATCAGAGACATTCGTTTTGATTTTTTACGGTTGTGGGTATCTTTCCCGGGTGTTGTGACGGTGTGGTCGGACATTGTACCAAGGCGGAAGTGGCGTGATGTACGGTCCCATAGAGGGATCAATAGAGCCCGGGTGAAGCTGAATAGGGCGGTGGCAGGATTTGTGTCTCGGAACGGGGGTATTGCCGTTAGACATTTGGAGCTGGAGGATGGGATTGGCAATTATTGGAGGGATGATGGAGTGCATCTTAATGATGTTGGTATGGATTTATGGGCACTCGGGCTACAGGAAGGAGTCGAGAGAGCTTTGGTGGCGGTGGGGCACTCACGAGCCTGAGGTGGTCAGGGCTGTTCGTGTGTGGCGGGGGGTGGGGTTCTTGGAGGTGGTGATGACGTTTTTACGGGGTTGATCTGGCTTTTGTTTACGGGCTCTGGACGGGGAATTTACCTCGGGAGCTTTGGGGTTTTGGTTTGCCCGAAATGGGTTACATGGTGCCCTTGAGCTGGTGGTCACGGCTGAGGGTAAAGAAGTGTTTGGTTTTAAAGTTGGTGGTGGCTTTATGCCTATTTTTGAGCCAGATTTCTTACCCCCAAGAACCCTCCCCTCCAGGTTTTTACATATGGTATATATGTTGTTATTTATGTTATTGTTTGTTTAATAAAATGGCCGCTGTGGCCAAAATTATCCAAAGAAATTTACGTGTTGGTGTTTAATTTAAATTTACAGGAGAAGGGGAGAATGGCCCCCTGGGGATGGGGTGGGGGTCAGGAAGATTGAGTACGGGAAAGACCCTGTTTTGGCGATACGCGGTCAAGAAGGGGGGCTGTAATGGGCGCAGCTGGATGAAAGCCCCCACATGACTGCGTTGCCAAGAAGGGAGTTTTAGAGTTTTGAATAAAAAAAGGGATCTTATAGGTGATTGGTGGAAATTTTTGAATAAGGGGTGGACCTAGTGGGGAAAGGAGGCAGGGGCTGGAGAAGTGCGGGAAGGATCACTTGTGAGGTGAATCATCAGGAGAGAAGCCCACCCTCCCTCCCTTTATTGTGGATTAGTTTAAGTGAACAGTTTGATGGAGGGGTAGCCGGGGAGTTGGGTTTTTTCTCATCTCGGTTTTTTAATCAGTTATTGCCAGAGGGGAGTTTTCGTTATCATTGTCACAGTGGCAGTTTTGGCGGGGGGTGGGGTTCTTGGAGGTGGTGATGACGTTTTTACGGGGTTGATCTGGCTTTTGTTTACGGGCTCTGGACGGGGAATTTACCTCGGGAGCTTTGGGGTTTTGGTTTGCCCGAAATGGGTTACATGGTGCCCTTGAGCTGGTGGTCACGGCTGAGGGTAAAGAAGTGTTTGGTTTTAAAGTTGGTGGTGGCTTTATGCCTATTTTTGAGCCAGATTTCTTACCCCCAAGAACCCTCCCCTCCAGGTTTTTACATATGGTATATATGTTGTTATTTATGTTATTGTTTGTTTAATAAAATGGCCGCTGTGGCCAAAATTATCCAAAGAAATTTACGTGTTGGTGTTTAATTTAAATTTACAGGAGAAGGGGAGAATGGCCCCCTGGGGATGGGGTGGGGGTCAGGAAGATTGAGTACGGGAAAGACCCTGTTTTGGCGATACGCGGTCAAGACAAAAACAGACGGCACATCTGTATCTGTGGATCTGTGGATGCTGAACCAAGTCAGTTACCTGAACAACCGAGTCTGCAAGAGGAAGAGAAAAAGGTTTTTTTCTTTTTACAAGTTTTTATGAGTTTTGCAAAACTTTACAAACGGAAAAGGTTTCATTTTAAAGTTGAGCTTCTGACATTTTCCGAATGCATTACGGGATAACAAGTAATCAGTGGAGGAGACAAGGAGGATCGAGGCGCGCGCTCAAAAGGTCTTTTAATAACCCAGAAGAATTGGGAGCGGGAGATGGTAGATACTGTGCACGACTGTATCTTCTGCGGGTGACACACACTTTATTATGGAGTCGGAGTCAGGCATTAATACGGCTCGTAGTATTGCAGCAGAACGGAGTAGCCCGACTTTCAGATTAAGTTATTTAAGAAATATGACCTGAAACGAAAAAAATCTGTAAACCGCCATATTGTGTGAGCGGCGCTCCATGTCCTTCCATGGAAGCTGCGCTCTTTGACTATATGCTACACATGGCGCCAACAGGCTTCAAAAGAGGAATCCACTTGAAAAACTTCCTCTATGCAGAAGTGGCCGCTCATACGGAGCTCTCGCCATTCATCTCTATGGAAGTGCTGAGAACTGCTGAGCAGCGCAGCACAGAAGTATAGAACAACCATGTGCATGAAGACTATGCCTTATTACTGGGCCTCGCCACCAAGGATAGCGTCACGTTTGCATTTCTGATCCAAGATGGCAGCAGAAAGTGCAGTCACATAATGGACACCAACGGCCCCCAACAGACCCTTGTGACCACAATTAGGTTTGCTGGGTCTCCGTAATGGTGTTTGTGATATTCCTAGAAGGAATCGTGCTGCTTTCTGAGCTATTCTCGCTACTAGAGATGAGAGAATGACTTTGCAGAACCTTGGTCCAACAACCGGCGGACGGGAGCTCTGCTAACCACCTCCCACCGGCCGGCATCCACAGACCCGTTTTTTATTAGTCGGCCTGGCGCAACGTCATCATTGCAGCGCGATGCAGACACGATGACAGGATGGTTAGTCGAAAGAGGGATCGGGGATGGCGGCAGGTAGGAGGAGGATCGCACATTGGGGGACACAGGAGGAGAAACATGCAAAAGTGCAAGAAAAATAAATGGGCTGTTTGCAGTCCAATAGCTCCTCATAGTGCCCAATTCTTACTGCTTTGGGGGAAGAAATGGACCCCCTTACCTCCTGTGCCCCTATGCAGGTTGCACCAATGATACGTGTGCCCGTGGCTTCCCAGGACTCCCGTGGGATGGCCGCATTGATGTTCTGATGTGGCTGCTGGACCAGAGTCCTGAGAATCGATTGGTTCTTCTTTACTTGCTGCCATTTGTGACGCAGCGTGCACCGACGTTATCCTGTCCGACCAATGATGTTACCGTTTATAAACGAGCTTTACCGATAATCACCTGACCACATAGAGCCCAATTAAGTATAACCCTGGCCCATGAGTAATCTCGAGAATAAAAGCATATATTTAGGCATGGAGTCATGGCCAAAAGTGCTGCCACCCTTGAAATTGTTACAGAAAATTAAGTAACCAAAACTAAGAGTCAAAGTCCGCACTCACAGCAGGTTAAATCAGAGATACTGGGTGGAAACCATAAAGCATGCGTTTCTTCTGCCAGTATTATGGGTTCGGGTGCTCCTTGTGAAAAAACAGAGTCCAAAATTCAGTACAATGAAGGAGAAGTAGAAAGGAGCACTCACCATCCAGAAGAAATGTTCAGTCTTTATTGTGGCATAAAATGTATAGGAAGGTCTCACAGGAGAACGTGGGTGTCACGAGACGACGGCCGTTTCACGCTACTGCGCTTCTACGGGTCTCAAACCCCTCCTTATGTACTCGTGTGCCTTGTTATCTGCTCATGTTTAATGTAATTGTCTATATTTGCCCCGTATTCACATGTAAAGCGCCATGGAATAAATGGCGCTATAAAAATGTATAATAATAATAATAATTGTTCAACAATTTTGGTTCTCAAGTCCTCAGACAGTTCCCGTCTCCTCTTTCAGTTCTCCACGCTTAGTGAGGCACACACAGACACACAATGCAAAGATTGAGTCAACTTCTCCCTCTTTTATGTGGTTTCAGGAAATAAAGGAAATAAACATGTGCAATTGCAATAATTATCTGGCAGAAATACCTCATTTCTGGAACAATTTCAAGGGTGTCAACACGCTCGGCCATGTGTATACATTATATGGATCCTTATCCACATCATTATATGGATTATATACAGTATGCCCCCCACATTCACTTCCGGGGGCTTCTCTGACCTCCATGTACATCCATAGACAATAATATGGAGTCGCCCCTCAGCTGATATAATGGCTCCCGCTCTTCTAAGGAGTATTTATACAAGATTTTGCAGGTGGGAATTTTTGCCCCTTCATCCAGAGGAGCATTTGTGGCGTCAGACTCTGATGTTGGTGGGAAGTCGGGTTCACAGTCTCCATTATAGGTGTTGGATGGGGCTGAGGTCCGGGCTCTGTGCGGCCGCTCATGTTCCCCCCATATCTTTATTGAGCTTGTGAACTGGTCACAGTCATGGGGGACATATCAGGGTCTTCACTAAACTGTTCCCGCAAAGCTGAAGCTACAATTGTCCACAATGTCTTGCACTGAAGGTTAAGATTTCTCTGAGGGGTCCGAGGCCGCCCCTTTGATAACAGCACATAGCATTATCACTAAAATCCATCGACTTTTCACCCAACGTATGGAAGCGTTGTGTGCTCTCGAGATGGAGCTCCTCTGAGTAGTTTCTCTCCTGGAGCCTGGAGATATCTACGACCGTTACCTTGATCCCCACCACCTCATAGTAATCCAATCACAGCATCCACCTGACAGTCTCAGCTCTCATACATCTTCTTACTAATAATGTGCATGTGTTATTTCACCCACGAGATTACAATTACCATCTCATTACCAATGAGGAGCCTAATGCACAGCAACATATCATGGCCGGAGGTCACCCAGAGTGCGGCCGCAGAGCGGAGCGCAGGTCCGACGACCCTCGGCGATAACTTACCACGTTTAGTGCACTTTCATCATTGATTAATAATGATTTTTTTTTTTATTTGCCTTAAGCACGGGAAAGCGGGGGGAGCAATAAAATCCCTGTCTGACCGATGTCATTGAGGACTTTGTATTAGTAATTCACAGAATGACCTTCATAGCATCAAACCTTTCTTCTAAAGAGACCCCCGGAAAACGATCTCTACCAGTGGGCATTTTCTAAGGAGATTTCAAAGATCAGGACATGTTGTGCTAGAAATATCAGACGTGATTAATGCAGATTACACCAATAATATGGGGGCTCCACATGACAGCACCAAATCATTACTACCATACTTCCCGATATTGTGTTGGCAATGTTAGAATTGTTTAAGTCCCACCATCAATCCCACCAAGAAAAGCGCCTAATTCTTCTCTGGGTTGCTCGTTTGTGGACATGCTTTGCGTGAGATGAAGTGTGTGCTGGCCGCCTCTTTAGGTAGCGACATGCAGGAGTGGGACGCAGCCCGTCCTCCCTAGTGATATTCCAGAGGAGCCTGTGGATTAATATGGCATGAAGAAGAACCCATTGGAGATGTGGGAACCTGTCTGGAAATGTGAAGTGTTAGTGATTGTTCTTGTGGGAACTGGTACCAAGGCAATGTGGAGTACAGTACCTGATAAATTTGTTTCCCCTCGTCTGCATGGGTCAACTGAGGGATCTGGCCATATGTTGCTTACACGACTTTTACAGTTCCAGTTTCAGAAATCTCCTGACACTCAATGAAGTTTTTTTTTTTTACAGGTGGGCTTTCCTCATCCCACCTAGGTGAAGGTCTGATTCTCAGCTGCTTTTGGTGCCTGTTATTGCAATCGCACCTGGGCCGTAAAACCTAGGGGGCCAAAAAAGTCCCTTTGGCATATAGGAAAAGACCAATACTATTACAAACTTGCAATAATTGGGGGCCCCAATGGAACTTATGTGTTGGGGCCCAGGAGCTTCAAGTTAAGGCCATTGACTGCAGCACAGACGTTGGTGAGCTCAGAGCCGCTGACGTCTATGGCCGCTGCTCTATCCTTATGAGACATATCAGAACTGGTTTTTGGGGTTCGTAGTGATCGTATCAACCAGCATGGAGCTTGTTATCACCTGTGGATCCTTGCATGGTTGGAATAACCATCTACAGAAGCATACCTCCAACTATTCCCTACACGTCTAGCGGCACGGCAGTCCCTGAACAATCAGGTGGAAGTTTTAGGAAAGGGGGTGTTGAAGAAGGAACTGTGCCAGGATTTTGCGGTAATCGGGCCACCACGTCTGTTGCTTGGTAAACCTGCTGGATCGTCTCCATCCTCATAGTCCTCATTAGTGCCGCTACGTTAGACTCTCTTAGGGAACATTCACATCCCCTAAGTGCGCTGCATTGCTCCACGCCAAGTAATGTCGTAAAATCTCTTTCTGCTCCTTGTCCATGGCCACCAGATTGCAAGTAGCCAGTTGAGACGTAATTTCCCTCTTAATAAAGTCCGCCATTTAATCTAATATTATGGAAAATGATTGGATTTTAAGAAGCCATATATTACATCCGACATGTCCCTGGTGCACAGTTTCTGTCCTTTCGGCAATTACAAATGGCAGCATTGAGTTTTGGCAGGACACTCATTCAGAATCGGAGTTTGTTTATCGGCACTTAATGAAATGCAATTAATCTAAATCAACGGTGGGGAGGATGCATTTGCTGAAGACCGATAATTGCAAGTGGCAGCTACCCTTTAACAAATGAGCTGATCTTTCACCCACAAAAGTCACTGGATGTTTGCAAAGAAAGAAAATGGTTTAATGAGGAGAATTCCCTATGGGGCCTGTTTCATCCTCTGCATTTATCTCCAATAGACAATGCTCAAATAGAGAAAGTCGGTGGGTTCCTCTTTATTATTCTTAAAGAGATAATAGAAAAGTCCTCTTATAAAGCTGCTTTCAGACCACACTCTGTGCTATTTCATTGCTTGGTCATTATGAGCGATGATTCATTGAAGATATGCCGGAAAATTCCTGACATTAATGTTAAGTCTTCCTTAAAGTGAATCTTTTGTCTTGGTAGAATGGAGGCCGCCATCTTGCTGGCCAATATTCAAGAGAATATCCTACACCTTCACTATCTACTACCGGGCCTTTGTTCTTTTCTTAGTATTGGATGAATGTCCCAGGAGCATCGGAGGACAATGCACCATCTCAAATGTTTGCAACCTATATATATATATATGTGTGTGTGTACATATTTACAGTATATGTGTATATATATATACATATATATACATATATATATATATATATATATATATATATATATATATATACACTACTCAAAAAATAAAGGGAACACTTAAACAACAGAATATAACCCAAAGTAAATCACTTCTGTGAAATCAAACTGTCCACTTAGGAAGCAACAATGACTGACAATCACTTTCACATGCTGTTGTGCAAATGGAATAGACAACATATGGAAATTATTGGCAATTATCAAGACCCCCTCAATAAAGGAGTGTTTCTGCAGGTGTGGACCACAGACCACATCTCAGTACCAAAGCTTTCTGGCTGATGTTTTGGTCACTTTTGAATGTCGGTTGTGCTTTCATACTCGTGGTAGCATGAGACGGACTCTACAACCCACACAGGTGGCTCAGGTAGTGCAGCTCATCCAGGATGGCACATCAATGCGAGCTGTGGCAAGAAGGCTTGCTGTGTCTGTCAGCGTAGTGTCCAGAGGCTGGAGGCGCTACCAGGAGACAGGCCAGTACACCAGGAGATGTGGAGGGGGCCGTAGGATGGCAACAACCCAGCAACAGTAAAGCTACCTTCTCCTTTGTGCAAGGAGGAAAAGGAGGAGCACTGCCAGAGCCCTGCAAAATGACTTCCAGCAGGCCACTAACATCCATGTGTCTGCTCAAGCTGTCAGAAACAGACTCCATGAGGGTGGCATGAGGGCATGACGTCCACAGGTGGGGATTGGGCTCACAGCCCAACACCGTGCAGGACGCTTGTCATTTGTCAAAAACCATCAAGATCTGCAGATTCCACATTGGCACCCTGTGCTCTTCACAGATGAGAGCAGGTTCACACTGAGCACATGTGACAGAATCTGGAGACGCCGTGGAGAATGTTTTGCTGCCTGCAACATCCTCCAACCTGACCAGTTTGCCAGTGGGTCAGTAATGGTGTGGGGTGGCATTTCTTTGGAGGGCCGCACCGCCCTCCATGTGCTCGCCAGAGGTAGCCTGACTGCCATTTGGTTCCAAGATGAGATCCTTAGACCCATTTTGAGACCATATGCAGGAGCACTGGGCCATGTGTTCCTTCTGATGCCTGACAATGCTAGGCCCCATGTGACTGAAGTGTGTCAGCAGTTCCTGCATGATGAATACATTGATGCTATGGACTGGCCCGCCCGTTCCCCAGACTTGAATCCAATCAAGCACATCTGGGACATCATGTCTTGCACCATCCACCAACGCCACATCGCACCAAAGACTGTCCAGGAGCTGTCTGATGCTTTAGTTCAGGTCTGGGAGGAGATCCCTCAGGAGACCATCCGCCGCCGCATCAGGACCATGCCCAGATGTAGTAGGGAGGTCATACAGGCACGTGGAGGCCACACACAATACTTAGCATCATTACCTTGTCTTGTTGCATTTCCACTGAAGTTAGGTCAGCCTGTAATTTGAGTTTCCACATTGATTTTGAGTATCATTCCAAATCCAGACCACCATGGGATATTCATTTTGATATACATTGATCATTTTTATGTTTTATTGTTCTCAACACATTCACTACATAATGAATAAAGATTTGCATCTGGAAAATATAGGATGTGGGATTTTAGTGTTCCTCTTATTTTTTGGAGCAGTGAATAAAATTTCACCGGTCTGGCTTCATTATGTAACCTCTCCCACTCAAAGAAACTTCCACTGTTGCAATTCATTGCAAAATTATATCTTGAAACTAGGTACGGAAAAGTAGTGGTATTTTGGCATTATGTGGTATGCCAGCACATAATAATATTGTCTGAGTGCCGCTTTAAAACAAATAAAATGCCCTCCTTTAAAAGTATTAATGCCCCCTGAGTGCTTTCTCCAAATGTAATAATAACATGTTTGTTTTGTTCAATCTCCAACAAAAAATTAAGTGTATGCTCACCGAACCGGAGCAAAGAAATCCTCTTCTCCCTGCAGGAGATGCACTGTCTGCACCACAGGACGGAAAGTGATGGACCCAACTGATTGCCGCCAATCTGAGGCTGATACAGTACAGATTTGCACCTACCTGGAGATTTGGGCATCGGTCACTAGTCCGGGGCATATGCATACTCCTGGGACTTTTGGTGCTTTTGGAGCCATAGATACCCTTCACTTTTTTTCCCTCTGAAATTTTCCGAACCTAAGAATTTTGTTCCCTTCTGACCACCGCCATATTACATCACTGCTATATATTACAGTATGTTGTCACTGTTTACTGCCATTCTTGTGTTTGTATTTGGTTTGATTTAGGAGTAGTATGGCAGTATTATGTGCACAGTGTTTCAGCAGGTTTTACTTTCCATCTTTAGTCGTCTCAGTCAGACGTGATATATTCCCCTATAGCACTTTCCTTTTTCTTTTTCCGTAGCTATTGACAGTGCCATTAAAAAAAGAGCTGCCACTTTCACAACGATCCATCTAAAACATCTTGAGTCACATGGCCCATATTATGGTGGACACCATCCATCCGTTATAGTGAAATCATATATCCAACCTGTGCAGCTGCACAGGTTCCCATTGGATAAAGGGGCCTCCGATACTTTAAAACCAACTTCCCACTGACGACTCGATTGCATGTAAGCGCCCGAGCAGGACTTCAATTGATACCATCAGCAGTGGATGAAGCATGTATATGCCATTATGAACCATGTATATGCAGGCCCGGACAGAGGACAGTCACGAGTGTCAGCTCATCAGACACAGTGTATGAAGAGGGGACTAAGTGTCCTATGACCATAGCGAGAACAGAAGCATCACATGACAGTTACATTCCGCCACATTCCATCTGAGCTGTCACATTCCATCACATTCCAAAACATTCCTTCACATTCCTTCACATTGCAACACATTCCAACACATTCCATCACATTCCAAAACATTCCTTCACATTCCTTCACATTGCAACACATTCCAACACATTCCATCACATTCCAAAACATTCCTTCACATTCCTTCACATTGCAACACATTCCAACACATTCCATCACATTCCAAAACATTCCTTCACATTCCTTCTCATTCTGCCATATTCCATCTGAGCTGTCACATTCCTTCACATTCCTTCACATTCCTTCACATTCCTGTTATGACCCGGTGACCTTGGAGCCGCATGGAACTTTCTCTGGAGTAGGTGGAAACTATACTGACCGCAAATCCTGAACTTAACACCGCACTAGAAGTAGCCGTGGGGTGTGCCTAACAAATCCTAGACACCTCGACACAGCCGGAGGACTAAATACCCCTATAGATGGAAATAGGAATTCTACCTTGCCTCAGAGCAGAACCCCAAAGGATAGGCAGCCCCCCACAAATATTGACTGTGAGTAGTAGAGGAAAAGACACACGCAGGCAGGAAACAGGATTTAGCAAAAGAGGCCACTCTAGCTAAAATAGGAAAGGATAGGACAGAATACTAAGCTGTCAGTATTAAAACCCTTCCAAAAATATCCACAGCAGAAAAATACAAAAAATTCCACCATCTAACTAAAGATGTGGAGCGTATATCTGCAACTCCAGAGAATCCAACAAGACTGAGAAAATGCTGATACAATCTAAGCTGGACAAGAGAAAACAAATGAATAGCACTGAATTATCAAGCACACAGCATGTGTGCCACAGCAACAAAAACCAGACACTTATGTTTGCTGAATTGGCAGCAAGGCAGGAGGAACCAGACAAAGATCCAAAACCTCCCAGAACCATGGACAACTGGCAAGGACTAATGAATCCTGCACACCTAAATACCCCAGTCAGAACTGCAATCAGCAGACCAGGACTGAAACTCAGGGACAACTGCATTACCACCTACAACCACTGGAGGGAACCCAAAAGCAGAATTCACAACACATTCCTTCACATTGCATCACATTCCTTCTCATTCTGCCATATTCCATCTGAGCTGTCACATTCCATCACATTGCTTCACATTCCTTCACATTCCATCACATTCCATCACATTCCTTCACATTCCTTCTCGTTCCGCCATATTCCATCTGAGCTGTCACATTTCATCACATTCCTTCACATTGGATTCCTTTTTATCACATTCCTTCACATTCCTTCTCATTCTGCCATATTCCATTGGAGCTTTCACATTTCATCACATTCCATCACATTTCTTTACATTTCTTCACATTCCTTCACATTCCATCACATTCCATCACATTTCTTCACATTCCGTCATATTCCATTACATTCCTTCACATTCCTACACATTCCATCTGAGCTGTCACATTCCTTCATATTCCGTCAAATACCTTCATATTTCATCACATTCTGTTATATTCCGCCACATTCCATCACATACCTTCATATTTCGTCACATTCCATGATATTATTATTCTTATTTATGTACATTGCACCATTGATTCCATGGTGCTGTACATGAGAAGATATTCCATGACATTCCTTCACATTCCATTAAATTCCGTTAAATTTTGTCACATTCCGTTACATTCCGTCACATTCTGTCACATTCCATCACATTCCTTCACATTCCGTTAAATTCCGTCACATTCCGTTAAATTCCGTCACATTCCGTTACATTCCATCACATTCTGTCATATTCCATCACATTCCATCATATTCCTTCATATTCCATCTGAACCGTCACATTCCATTACCTTCTGTCACATTCCATAAACATTCCATCACATTCCGTTACATTCTGTTAAATTCCTTTAAATTCCATCACATTCCTTCACATTCGGTTAAATTTCTTTAAATTCCATCACATTCCATCACATTCCGTTATATTCCGTAACATTCCATCTGAGCCGTCACATTCCATTACATTCTGTCACATTCCATAAAGATTCCATCACATTCCATTACATTCCATCACATTCCTTCACATTCCGTCACATTCCTTCTCATTCCATCTGAGCTTTCACATTCCATCACATTTCTACACACTTTGTCACATTCCATCACATTCCTTCTCATTTCGTCATATTCCATTACATTCCTTCACATTCCTACACATTCCATCTGAGCTGTCACATTCCTTCGCATTCCGTCAAATGCCTTCATATTCCGTCGCATTTCGTTATATTCCGCCACATTCCATCACATACCTTCATATTCCGTCACATTCCGTAATATTCCATCACATTCTGCTAAATTCCGTAATATTTCATCACATTCCATCAGATTCCGTCACATTCCTTCATATTCCATCACATTCCATGATATTCCATCACATTCTGTTAAATTCCGTCACATTCCATCACATTCCGTCATATTCCTTCATATTTCATCTGAGCCGTCACATTCCATTACTTTCTGTCAAATTCCATAAACATTCCGTCACATTCCGTTACATTCCTTCACATTCCATTACTTTCTGTCACATTCCAGAAACATTCCATCACATTCCGTTACATTCCTTCACATTCCATTACTTTCTGTCAAATTCCATAAACATTCCGTCACATTCCGTTACGTTCCTACACATTTCATTACTTTCTGTCAAATTCCATAAACATTCCGTCACATTCCGTTACATTCCTTCACATTCCGTCACATTCCGTCACATTCCATCTGAGCTGGAAGAAAGATTGTTTCTTCCAGCTTTGCTGCAACATTAACACTTGCTGCAACATTAACACTGCAGCCGATCAGAGATGCTGATTGGCTGCAGCAGTCACGTGATGCTTCCCAGTGGAAGGAGAAGCTAGACCAGCAAGTAACACAGTGCGGATCACATTGGAGTATTTCTGGTCCAGTTGGTGAGAATGCTTTTTTTTTTTTTTTGTACTTTTCCACCAACCTTAGAATATGTTTGAAAGTAGTGGACAATCCCTTTAAGGGTTAAAGGAGCCAGGGGTCTCTATATGGTTCTCTGCTGTATATATCCACCCTTTTCTGATGTTCTTTTTTTTTTTTTTACACGTCATTTGGCCGCAATGATCACAATGATAGATTTTGGTCTGTTCCTTCGGTGAGGTTTATTACGGGCCCTTTAATCTCCCGTCTCATTTACTGTTTACGTCTTGTCTTGTCATGAAAAGGTTAATAGCGTTTCCTATTAAAACAGCTTTGTACATCAACTTCATGAGCATAAAGCAATTTTATAGGTAACAGATTCGGAGCGCGCTGTCTCCAGATGTGTTTTATGTCGGAAAGGATCTCCAGCAGCTACTGAAGTGACGGCAATCTAACACATCATGGCTGGGAGCGATTTTCTGCCGCTGTCATATTTGCTCTAGTGCGACGCCCGCAGTCATCTAACTTTCACTTGTCTTATGTTTCCTTTCTTTGTGATCAGTGGGAACCTCCGCCGCCGCGTCTCTTCATGCTGCTTGAAAATGAAAACTCTCATGAGAGACGAGAAAGAGAGTATTGTGTAACAATCAGGAGGATGAAAGGGAGCAGGAAGGAGACTGCGGCTCACCCGTCATCGGGGACATTTCCTGGGGTGATCCCACTGTAAAGCTCCAGGCATGACCGGCTAAAGGTTGTGCCCGAGACATGAGACCTGAAATTACTACAAGAAGGGCATAGGCACAATAGAAGCAGCTCCTGTGGCAGTGGAGAGCGTGGGCACAGTCAATGTGGGTCCTCTGTCCATGGGTGGTGAGAACTTGTGTGGATCGTCTATACGGAGCAAGGTTTGGCTGGGGGCATGAGATGCTCTTGATGCCGATTTAATGAAAAAATGGATAGGGTCTTCTTAAAGAGGTCACCTAATCTTCTTTCTTCAGGAGCTAATAGTTCCTCTGCTTCTTGGCTGCTGAGAGGAGTGGTGTGCTCCTGAAGATTGTCAGGACAGACCATCGACATTGTCGCTCCCATACTGCAAGAAGACATTTTGGGTGAGAGCATCACTGAACTAATGAGTCTCGTTGGGTGATTCTTGTGTGCAAAAAGTCTTGAACGGGGCAGTGCAGAGCTGTTCATGCAAGATGTATATCCTCGTAAACCGGCAACTGCTGACAGACTGCAGAGGTAACAAGACTGCAGAGGTAACAAGCAGCAAGCTACACAATTATAAAGCCATCCATTGTTGTTTTTATAAAGATTTCGCAATATTACCAATTAAAAAAATTGAGACAACGTCTTCAAGGAGCTCAGCGGAATATGGAGTCGTCCATGGTAAAAACATGCTAATTAGCTGTATACTGGAAGTTGTGAAAACTAGCTCACCACCATCAGAGCAACCAATTGGAGGTGACTTCCCCATAAGTCATTATTAAACTGTTTAACAAGCCTTGAAATATGAATACCGATATTCACCCAGCCAGATCCTCATCCGTCCTCAGACAGCTGTGTCCGGGGTACTTGCCCCTCATCAGTGCTGAGCAGGGATGGGCTCTCTAGGTATAGAATCCTTTTGGCAAGGCCCCTTTGGAAAAATATACAAATGATCTTTTGCCTGGAAAAAAGAAACCTACCTTGTCAATGTCGCCAAAGTCGGACATTGTCATACTGTGCAGCTCGCTCAAATCTCCTATAGGGGGCACTAGCTAAGTTTCTTCTCCCAGGGGCGAGCTAATTTCACATATTTGCTGGAAAACCAGATCTCTTTAGAACTCGATGATTGAGTTTCCAGATGATTTGCTTAATAAAGTTGCACAATCTGTAATTAGTTAAGACTTCACATTCAAACCTCAATTGATATATACAGGGCGATGGTGACTTCAGTAATTGTCATGAAATTGAAATCAATGTTATTTTTTTAACAAACTTTGCATAACTCAGTACAAATAAATATAAAAAATGTAACATATCTTCACTAGGGTTGAGCGAAACGGGTCGTTCATTTTCAAAAGTCGCCGACTTTTGGCAAAGTCGGGTTTCATGAAACCCGATCCGACCCCTGTGCGTGGTCGGCCATGCGGTACGCGACTTTCGCGCCAAAGTCGCGTTTCAATGACGCGAAAAGCGCCATTTCTCAGCCAATGAAGGTAAACGCAGAGTGTGGGCAGCGTGATGACATAGGTCCTGGTCCCCACCATCTTAGAGAAGGGCATTGCAGTGATTGGCTTGCTGTCTGCGGCGTCACAGGGGCTATAAAGGGGCGTTCCCGCCGACCGCCATGTTACTGCTGCTGATCAGAGCTTAGGGAGAGGTTGCTGCCGCTTCGTCAGAAGCAGGGATAGCGTTACGCAGGGTCCATTAACCACCAAACCACTTGTGCTGTAGCGATTTCCACTGTCCAACACCACCTTCGGTGTGCAGGGACAGTGGAAGCTACATTTTTTTTTTTTTTTCCTCAGCGCTGTAGCTCATTGGGCTGCCCTAGAAGGCTCCCTGATAGCTGCATTGCTGTGTGTACGCCGCTGTGCAAACCAACTGCTTTTTTCAAAGCACAAATCCTGTTGTTCCTTCCTTTCTGCACAGCTATCTTTTTGGTTTGTCCACACTTTTTATTTAATTTGTGCATCAGTCCACTCCTTATTGCTGCCTGCCATACCTGGCTGAGATTACTGCAGGGAGATAGTAATTGAAGGACACTCCCTGTTTTTTTTTTTTTTTTTGTGGGAGATTAAGATTGACATTTCTGCTAGAGTGCCATCCCTGTGTGTGCCATCTCTCACTCAGTGGGCCATAGAAAGCCTATTTATTTTTTTGCTTGATTTGGGTTCTAAAATCTACCTGAAAAAATCACTACATCAATCAGTGGGATATAAATATTGGCCTCTGGGCTTGTGTGCCACTCCTGACTCCTGTGTGTGCCATCTCTCACTCAGTGGGGCATAGCATAGAAAGCCTTTTTTTTTTAATTTGGTTTCTAAATTGTCCTTGAAAAAATCATTTTATTTTATTTGGTTTCTAAATTCTTCCTGAAAAAATAATTTTATTTTATTTTGTTTCTAAAGTCTCCCTGAAAAAAATAAATAAAAATAAAACAGTGGGAGATTAACCCCTTTACCCCCAAGGGTGGTTTGCACATCAATGACCAGGCCAATTTTTACAATTCTGACCACTGTCCCTTTATGAGGTTATAACTCCGAAACGCTTCAACGGATCCTGGTGATTCTGACATTGTTTTCTCGTGACATATTGTACTTCATGATAGTGGTAAAATTTCTTTGATAGTACCTGCGTTTATTTGTGAAAAAAACGGAAATTTGGTGAAAATTTTGAAAATTTTGCAATTTTCAAACTTTGAATTTTTATGCAATTAAATCACAGAGATATGTCACACAAAATACTTAATAAGTAACATTTCCCACATGTCTCCTTTACATCAGCATAATTTTGCAACCAATTTTTTTTTTTGTTAGGGAGTTATAAGGGTTAAAAGTTGACCAGCAATTTCTCATTTTTACAACACCATTTTTTTTTAGGGACCACGTCTCATTTGAAGTCATTTTGAGGGGTCTATATGATAGAAAATTCCCAAGTGTGACACCATTCTAAAAACTGCACCCCTCAAGGTGCTCAAAACCACATTCAAGAAGTTTATTAACCCTTCAGGTGTTTAATAGGAATTTTTGGAATGTTTAAATAAAAATGAACATTTAACTTTTTTACACAAAAAATTTACTTCAGCTCCAATTTGTTTTATTTTACCAAGGGTAACAGGAGAAATTGGACCCAAAAAGTTGTTGTCCAATTTGTCCTGAGTACGCTGATACCCCATATGTGGCAGTAAACCATTGTTTGGGCGCATGGGAGAGCTCGGAAGGGAAGGAGCGCTATTTGACTTTTCAATGCAAAATTGACAGGAATTGAGATGGGACTCCATGTTGCGTTTGGAGAGCCACTGATGTGCCTAAACATTGAAACCCCCCACAAGTGACACCATTTTGGAAAGTTGACCCCCTAAGGAACTTATCTGGATGTGTGGTGAGCACTTTGACCCACCAAGGGCTTCACAGAAGTTTATAATGCAGAGCCATAAAAATAAAACAAAATTTTTTTCCCACAAAAATTATTTTTTAGCCCCCAGTTTTGTATTTTCCCTAGGGTAACAGGAGAAATTGGACCCCAAAAGTTGTTGTCCAATTTGTCCTGAGTACGCTGATACCCCATATGTGGGGGGGAACCACCGTTTGGGCGCATGGGAGGGCTCGGAAGGGAAGGAGCGCCATTTGGAATGCAGACTTAGATGGAATGGTCTGCAGGCGTCACATTGCGTTTGCAGAGCCGCTAATGTACCTAAACAGTAGAAACCCCCCACAAGTGACACCATTTTGGAAAGTAGACCCCCTAAGGAACTCATCTTGATGTGTTGTGAAAGCTTTGAACCCCCAAGTATTTCACTACAGTTTATAACGCAGAGCCATGCAAATAAAAAATTTTTTTTTTCCACAAAAATTATATTTTAGCCCCCAGTTTTGTATTTTTCCAAGGTTAGCAGGAGAAATTGGACCCTAAATGTTGTTGTCCAATTTGTCCTGAGTACGCTGATACCCGATATGTGGGGGGGAACCACCGTTTGGGCGCATGGGAGGGCTCGGAAGGGAAGGAGCATCATTTGGAATGCAGACTTAGATGGATTGGTCTGCAGGCGTCACATTGCGTTTGCAGAGCCCCTAATGTACCTAAACAGTAGAAACCCCCCACACGTGACCCCATATTGGAAACTAGACCCCTCAATGAACTTATCTAGATGTGTTGTGAGAACTTTGAACCCCCAAGTGTTTCACTACAGTTTATAACGCAGAGCCGTGAAAATAAAAAATCTTTTTGTTTTCCCACAAAAATTATTTTTTAGCCCCCAGTTTTGTATTTTCCCAAGGGTAACAGGAGAAATTGGTCCACAAAAGTTGTTGTCCAATTTGTCCTGAGTACGCTGATACCCCATATGTTGGGGTAAACCCCTGTTTGGGCACACAGGAGAGCTCGGAAGGGAAGGAGCACTGTTTTACTTTTTCAACGCAGAATTGGCTGGAATTGAGATCGGACGCCATGTCGTGTTTGGAGAGCCCCTGATGTGCCGAAACAGTGGAAACCCCCCAATTATAACTGAAACCCTAATCTAAACACACCCCTAACCCTAATTCCAACGGTAACCCTAACCACACCTCTAACCCTGACACACCCCTAACCCTAATCCCAACCCTATTCCCAACTGTAAATGTAATCTAAACCCTAACCCTAACTGTAGCCCCAACCCTAACCCTAGCCCTAGCCCTAACCCTAGCCCTAACCCTAGCCCTAACCCTAGCCCTAACCCTAGCCCTAGCCCTAACCCTAGCCCTAACCCTAACCCTAGCCCTAACCCTAGCCCTAACCCTAACCCTAACCCTAGCCCTAACCCTAGCCCTAACCCTAGCCCTAACCCTAGCCCTAGCCCTAGCCCTAACCCTAGCCCTAACCCTAGCCCTAACCCTAGCCCTAACCCTAGCCCTAATGGGAAAATGGAAATAAATACATTTTTTTTTATTTTTCCCTAACTAAGGGGGTGATGAAGGGGGGTTTGATTTACTTTCATAGCGAGTTTTTTAGCGGATTTTTATGATTGGCAGCCGTCACACACTGAAAGACCCTTTTTATTGCAAAAAATATTTTTTGCAATACCACATTTTGAGAGCTATAATTTTTCCATATTTTGGTCCACAGAGTCATGTGAGGTCTTGTTTTTTGCGGGACGAGTTGACGTTTTTATTGAAAACATTTTTGGGCACGTGACATTTTTTGATCGCTTTTTATTCCGATTTTTGTGAGGAAGAATGACCAAAAGCCAGCTATTCATGAATTTCTATTGGGGGAGGCGTTTATACCGTTCCGCGTTTGGTAAAATTGATAAATCAGTTTTATTCTTCGGGTCAGTACGATTACAGCGACACCTCATTTATATCATTTTTTTATGGTTTGGCGCTTTTATACGATAAAAACTATTTTACAGAAAAAATAATTATTTTTGCATCGCTTTATTCTCAGGACTATAACTTTTTTATTTTTTGCTGATGATGCTGTATGGCGGCTCTTTTTTTGCGGGACAATATGACGCTTTCAGCGGTACCATGGTTATTTATATCTGTCCTTTTGATCGCGTGTTATTCTACTTTTTGTTCGGCGGTATGATAATAAAGCGTTGTTTTTTGCCTCGTTTTTTTTTTTTTTTTCTTACGGTGTTTACTGAAGGGGTTAACTAGTGGGACAGTTTTATAGGTCGGGTCGTTACGGACGCGGCGATACTAAATATGTGTACTTTTATTGGGTTTTTTTTTTATTTAGATGAAGAAATGTATTTATGGGAATAATATTTTTTTTTTTTTTTCATTATTTTGGAATATTTTTTTTAATTTTTTTTACACATTTGGAAAAATTTTTTTTTACTTTTTTACTTTGTCCCAGGGGGGGACATCACAGATCAGTGATCTGACAGTTTGCACAGCACTCTGTCAGATCACTGATCTGACATGCAGCGCTGCAGGCTTCACAGTGCCTGCTCTGAGCAGGCTCTGTGAAGCCACCTCCCTCCCTGCAGGACCCGGATCCGCGGCCATCTTGGATCCGGAGCTGGACTGAGCAGGGAGGGAGGTGAGACCCTCGCAGCAACGCGATCACATCGCGTTGCTCCGGGGGTCTCAGGGAAGCCCGCAGGGAGCCCCCTCCCTGCGCGGTGCTTCCCTGCACCGCCGGCACATTGCGATCATCTTTGATCGCGGTGTGCCAGGGGTTAATGTGCCAGGGGCGGTCCGTGACCGCTCCTGGCACATAGTGCCGGATGTCAGCTGCGATAAGCAGCTCTTATCGGCTATGACGTACTATCCCGTCCAGGGTCAGATAAGCCCAGGGCACCTCGACGGGATAGTACGTCTAAGGTCACAGAGGGGTTAATATTGCCCTTTCTGCTTGTGTGCCAGTCTTGACTCCTGGGTGTGGCATCTCTCTCTCTCTCTCTCTCTCAAATTGTGGGCCATAGAAAGCCTATTTATTTTTTTGCTTGATTTGGGTTCCAAAATCTACCTGAAAAAATCACTACATCAATCAGTGGGAGAAAAATATTGGCCTCTGGGCTTGTGTGCCACTCCTGACTCCTGTGTGTACCATCTCTCACTCAGTGGGGCATAGAAAGCCTTTTTTTGTTTTTTTATTTGGTTTCTAAATTCTTCCTGAAAAAAAATCATTTTTTTTTATTTTGTTTCTAAAGTCTCCCTGAAAAAAAAAAATAAAACAGTGGGAGATTAATATTGACATTTGTGCTTGAGTGACAGTCCTGCGTGTGTGGCATCTCTGTGATTTGGTGCCACAGAAAACAGAGTGTGTAACATTGTGCCTGATTTTCCTTGTGGTCTCACCAACCTGTAAAGGGATATTGAAATCATACTGAAGTTATAGCTCACCGTGTAAGTTGTTTGACAGCAACAAATAAAGTTACTTTGGTTAAGTTTTTAAAACAATGAGGAAGTCTGGTGCAAGAGGTCGTGGCCGTGGGCGTTCATTGTCAGCTGGTAATGAGGGTAGTGGTAGTGGAGCATCAGGTGGTCGTGGGAAAAAAAATATTCCACCTAAGTCTGGAGCTGTGGAGCCAGGTTCGTCGTCTGGCTACACAAGGCCTCGAACGCTCTCTTTTCTGGGAGTAGGAAAACCGCTTTTAAAGCCGGAGCAGCAACAGCAAGTTTTGGCTTACCTTGCAGACTCAGCCTCTAGCTCTTTTGCCTCCTCTTCTGAAACTGGTAAATGTAAAAGCAGCGAGTCGCTTGTGGATGTTCACGGTCAGGGACAAGTCGCTTCCTTGTCCTCTTCAGCAAAAACAACAACAAGAGAGAAGGATGCAGCAGGCGACACAACGGGTTACTCCATGGAGCTCTTTACACATACCGTCCCTGGCTTAGAAAGTGAAGCAGTTAACAGTCCATGCCCATTACAAGTTGAATCTGACATGGAGTGCACTGATGCACAGCCACAGCCAGACTACTATGCTGGTCCTTTGACTCAGACCACAACATTGCCCTCTCAGGGTACTGATCCACAATCAGACCCTGATGAGACTATGTTGCTCCGTCACGAACGCTATACCACATACCGACACGGTGACACAGACGAAGTTGCACACGAGCTAGAAGAGGAGGTAATAGATGACCCAGTTGTTCACCCCGATTGGCAGCCATTGGGGGAACAGGGTGCAGGCGGCAGTAGTTCAGAAGCGGAGGTGGAGGAGGGGCCGCAGCAGGCATCAACATCGCAACAGGTTCCATCTGCCGGGCCCGTATCTGGCCCAAAACGCGTGTCAAAGCCAAAACCTGTTGGAGGACAGCGTGGCCATCTGGTTAAAGCTCAGTCTGCAATCCCTGAAAAGGGATCCGATGCTAGGAAGAGTGCAGTCTGGCATTTTTTTAAACAACATCCAATTGATCAGCGCAAAGTCATCTGTCAAAAATGTTCAACTAGCTTAAGCAGAGGTCAGAATCTGAAAAGTCTCAATACAAGTTGCATGCATAGACATTTAACCACCATGCATTTTCAAGCCTGGACTAACTACCAAACGTCCCTTAAGGTTGTAGCACCCTCGGCCAATGAAGCTAGTCAGCAACGCAACATCCCTTCCGTCACTGTAAGGCCACCATTTTCCGCACTACCGGCAGTATCTGTGCAGGTTTCTTTGCCAGCCAAAAGCAGTCAGGGTCAGGGAATCACCAGTTTTGTAGGAGGAAATATTGCATCTAGGGCACCGGCGGAAACAATACCGTCTCCAACCGTCTCTCAGTCTGCCATGTCCACCGGCACACCCGCAAGTTCCACGATCTCCAGCTCTCCAGTCCAGCTCACCCTACATGAGACTCTGGTTAGAAAAAGGAAGTACTTATCCTCGCATCCGCGTACACAGGGTTTTAACGCCCACATAGCTAGACTAATCTCGTTAGAGATGATGCCCTACCGGTTAGTTGAAAGTGAAGCTTTCAAAGCCCTGATGGAGTACGCTGAACCACGCTACGAGCTACCCAGTCGACACTTTTTTTCCAGAAAAGCCATCCCAGCCCTCCACCAGCATGTTAAAGAGCGCATCGTCCATGCACTCAGGCAATCTGTGAGTACAAAGGTGCACCTGACTACAGATGCATGGACCAGTAGGCATGGCCAGGGACGTTACGTGTCCATCACGGCACACTGGGTGAATGTGGTGGATGCAGGGTCCACAGGGGACATCAATTTCGGGACAGTTGTGACTAGCCCACGGTCTAGGAAACAGTTGGCTGTAGGCGTTCGCACCCCCTCCTCCTCCTCCTCGTCCTCCTGCAGAAGCGACAGCTCTTCCACAGACCGCAGTCGCACAACCACTCCATCCGCAGCTGCCACTGTTGCACACCAGTTGTCCCATTATGGGCCAGCTACTGGCAAGCGTCAGCAGGCTGTATTGGCTATGAAGTGTTTGGGCGACAACAGACACACCGCGGAAGTTCTGTCCGAGTTCTTGCAACAAGAAACGCAGTCGTGGCTGGGCACAGTAGATCTTGAGGCAGGCAAGGTAGTGAGTGATAACGGAAGGAATTTCATGGCTGCCATCTCCCTTTCCCAACTGAAACACATTCCTTGCCTGGCTCACACCTTAAACCTGGTGGTGCAGTGCTTCCTGAAAAGTTATCCGGGGTTATCCGACCTGCTCCTCAAAGTGCGTGGACTTTGCTCACATATCCGCCGTTCGCCCGTACACTCCAGCCGTATGCAGACCTATCAGCGGTCTTTGAACCTTCCCCAGCATCGCCTAATCATAGACGTTGCAACAAGGTGGAACTCAACACTGCACATGCTTCAGAGACTGTGCGAACAGAGGCGGGCTGTTATGTTTTTGTGGGAGGATACACATACACGGGCAGGCAGTAGGATGGCAGACATGGAGTTGTCAGGTGTGCAGTGGTCGAAGATACAAGACATGTGTCAAGTCCTTCAGTGTTTTGAGGAATGCACACGGCTGGTTAGTGCAGACAACGCCATAATAAGCATGAGCATCCCCCTAATGCGTCTGCTGATGCAAAGTTTGACGCACATAAAGGATCAGGCGTCTGCAGCCGAGGAAGAGGAAAGCCTTGATGACAGTCAGCCATTGTCTGGCCAGGGCAGTGTACAGGACGAGGTAGCGGGCGAAGAGGAGGTGGAGGACGAGGAGGATGATGGGGATGAGTATATTTTTAATGAGGAAGCTTTCCCGGGGGCACTGGAAATTGGTTGCGTGGCAAGGCCGGGTTCTGGTTTTTTGAGGGACACAAGTGACGTAGATTTGCCTGAAACTGCCCCTCAACCAATCACAACCGCAGATTTGACAACTGGAACTTTGGCGCACATGGCGGATTATGCCTTACCTATCCTCAAAAGGGACACACGCATTACGAAAATGATGAACGATGACGATTACTGGTTGGCCTGCCTCCTTGATCCTCGCTATAAAGGCAAATTGCAAAATATAATGCCACATGAGAACTTGGAACTAATATTAGCAACCAAACAATCAACTCTTGTTGACCGTTTGCTTCAGGCATTCCCAGCACACAGCGCCCGTGATCGTTCTCACACGAGCTGCAGGGGCCAGCAGACCAGAGGTGTTAGAGGGGCAGAAATCAGAAGTGGCGTTGGCCAGAGGGGTTTTCTGACCAGGTTGTGGAGTGATTTTGCTATGACCGCAGACAGGACAGGTACTGCTGCATCAATTGAAAGTGACAGGAGACAACATTTGTCCAGTATGGTTACTAACTATTTTTCATCCCTTATCGATGTTCTCCCTCAACCGTCATTCCCATTTGATTACTGGGCATCAAAATTAGACACCTGGCCAGAATTGGCAGAATATGCATTGCAGGAGCTTGCTTGCCCGGCAGCTAGTGTCCTATCAGAAAGAGTATTCAGTGCTGCAGGTTCAATACTAACAGAAAAAAGGACTCGTCTGGCTACCCAAAATGTAGATGATCTAACCTTCATTAAAATGAACCACAACTGGATTTCGAAATCTTTTGCCCCACCTTGCCCGGCAGACACCTAGCTTTCCTACGAAAAGCTCTTGCCTGTGGACTACTGTGAATTACATTTCGAATGTCTAATTTGCTGCAGCTGATTGTCCAGCATACGACATGTTTACACCTCCCTAAATGGCCAAACTCCCCACACGGGGCCGTGGTATCGCGACTTGGCGCAAGCACCCGTGAGAGTGCTGTTTGTCTGAAGAGGTGGGTGTGCCCGCTTTTGGTCGACGGCACTGCCACTGGGTCCCTCATAGTACAATAAAGTGTCTCTGGCGGTGGTGGTGCGCACCCAACGTCAGACACACTGTTGTAACATGAGGGGCCCTGGGCCTGTACCGCCGGCCACAAGAGAGTTCACCCAACCCCAGGTCAAACATTGCTCTACCACTTCCACAGTTATCTCTCACACTTCCACCAATGTTTAGTCTATGCGCTGACATCCTTCCATTCCTGCCACTGACAATACCATTGTGTTGACATGTATGATGGTACTTAACATAGTCAGGGGCAGTGTCCTTTATTTACCACAGTAAATACTTTGCGCTAAATTAGTAGGTCTGAAACTACGCAGAGGATCCCACCCCTGAACCTAATGATTGCACCCTTTAGTGTTTTCGTTTTGTTTTAATGCGAGACATTCACATTTATTTATAGTTTTGGACTACTAACTGGCAGACACTCATTACAATCGGCCTCCGCTGACCAGACCACTGCTGCCCGTCTACCCCTGGAACCAATTTTAAATTGCCTACAGCCAGCCCATTTTATTATGTTAGGCCTTCGAAGCCTGTCTGCGGCCCGTTCTTTCAACTACTACTACACTGACCTGTCTACTGCTGCCCGTGTACTCCTGGAACCAATTATAAAGTGCCTACAGCCTGTCCAATTTTTTTATGTTAGGCCTTCAAAGCCTGTCTGCGGTCCCTCCTTCCACTAGGACTCCACTGACCATTCTACTGCTGCCCGTGTACCCCTGGAACCAATTTTAAATTGCCTACAGCCCAATTTTTTTATGTTAGGCCTTTGAAGCCTGTCTGCGGTCCCTCCTTCCACTAGGCCTCCACTGACCATTCTACTGCCCGTGTACCCCTGGAACCAATTTTAAATTGCCTACAGCCAGCCCAATTTTATTTATGTTAGGCCTTCGAAGCCTGTCTGCGGTCCCTTCTTTCTACTACTACTACACTGACCAGACCACTGCTGCCAGTGTACCCCTGGAACCTATTTTTAATTGCATAGAGCATCCTTTTTTTAATAGTAGGCGTACAAAGTCTGTCTGCGGTCCACTATTGAAATTGTCCTCCACTGCCCAGAGCAATGCTGCCTGTGTACCCTTGTAACCTTTTTTAAGCTGCAGTGAGCCACATTTTTGGTTTAAGGCCTACTACCTGTGTCTGTCTGCGCCACTCAATACAGCTGTGTTCCTTTGAAAAAAGCTGAGCGTCAATAGTCTTGTTTTCAGCCTCTAGGAATTTTACAACTGCATTTCGGGTACAACTTTGGTAGGGCCTACTAACGGTGTCTGCCGCCCCAAGGTGTGCCCCAGGTTTCGTCCACATTGCTTCGGTCTTCCGACTCTCGTTTAGTAGTTGTAGAAAACTACACTGCATTAGGCCTACAAATTGGGTATGGGGTGTAGAGAGAGGGTGTGTTCCACTCCAAGGTGTTCTCCAGGTTGCCTTTCCTGAGCTTCTATCTTCAGGCTCTCGTTTAGTAGTTGTTGGAAACTACACTGCATTAGGCCTACAAAATGGGTATGGGGTGTAGAGAGATGGTGTGTTCCACTCCAAGGTGTTCCCCAGGTTTCCTCGCCATTGCTTCCATCTTAATGCTCTCGTTTAGTAGTTGTTGGAAACTACGCTGCATTAGGCCTACAAATTGGGTATGGGGTGTAGAGAGATGGTGTGTTCCACTCCAAGGTGTTCCCCAGGTTTCCTCGCCATTGCTTCCATCTTCAGGCTCTCGTTTAGTAGTTGTTGGAAACTACACTGCATTAGGCCTACAAAATGGGTATGGGGTGTAGAGAGATGGTGTGTTCCACTCCAAGGTGTTCCCCAGGTTTCCTCGCCATTGCTTCCATCTTAATGCTCTCGTTTAGTAGTTGTTGGAAACTACGCTGCATTAGGCCTACAAATTGGGTATGGGGTGTAGAGAGATGGTGTGTTCCACTCCAAGGTGTTCCCCAGGTTTCCTCGCCATTGCTTCGATCTTAATGCTCTCGTTTAGTAGTTGTTGGAAACTACGCTGCATTAGGCCTACAAATTGGGTATGGGGTGTAGAGAGATGGTGTGTTCCACTCCAAGGTGTTCCCCAGGTTTCCTCGCCATTGCTTCGATCTTAATGCTCTCGTTTAGTAGTTGTTGGAAACTACACTGCATTAGGCCTACAAATTGGGTATGGGGTGTAGAGACGGTGTGTTCCACTCCAAGGTGTTCTCCAGGTTGCCTTTCCTGAGCTTCTATCTTCAGGCTCTCGTTTAGTAGTTGTTGGAAACTACGCTGCATTAGGCCTACAAATTGGGTATGGGGTGTAGAGAGATGGTGTGTTCCACTTCAAGGTGTTCCCCAGGTTTCCTCGCCATTGCTTCGATCTTAATGCTCTCGTTTAGTAGTTGTTGGAAACTACGCTGCATTAGGCCTACAAATTGGGTATGGGGTGTAGAGACGGTGTGTTCCACTCCAAGGTGTTCCCCAGGTTGCCTTTCCTGAGCTTCTATCTTCAGGCTCTCGTTTAGTAGTTGTTGGAAACTACACTGCATTAGGCCTACAAATTGGGTATGGGGTGTAGAGAGATGGTGTGTTCCACTCCATGGTGTTCTCCAGGTTGCCTTTCCTGAGCTTCTATCTTCAGGCTCTTGTTAAATAGTTGTTAAATGGAACAACTGCATTTGGCGTACTAGTTGGTTTGGGGCCTACTATCGGTGTCTGCCGCTCCTTGCTGTTCTCCTGGTTTCCTGTCCTGAAATTCCATTTTCAGGCTCTCGTTAAGTAGTTGTTAATGTCAGACTGCATTTGGCCTACTAGTTGGGTTGGGGCCTACTATCGGTGTCTGCCACTCCTTGCTGTTCTCCTCCACTAAACAAAGCTGTGCCGCCTGTTTACTACGGTTGCCAATTTTGAACTGCATTTCGACTACTTACTGATTTGGGCCTACTCTCTGTGTCAGCCTCTCATTCCAGTTGTCCTCCACTGCAATGCCCCCTGGTTAGTCCTGTGTTACCAATTTTGAATTGCATTTAGCCAACTTTATTCTTTGGGCCTATATCTGTGTTTCCTCCTCATCCTGCCCATTGCCCAGCCAGTGATAGATGAGTCGGCTGGTACATTGACCCATAACGCAAAATTCCCCGTGCACGCTACACAGCAAGATTGTGACCCTGCTGAAAGTCAGGTTCCTCTTCCCGCATACCATACCACCTTACACGGGGACAAAGAGGAAGGTGCAGATGAAAGTGCAGGTTCCTTCATCAGGTGGGGGGAGGAATACTAGTTGGCGACGTCACTGGCACAGGGCCTCTCATAGTACGCAAAAGTGTTGCTGCCGGTGGGAGGCGCCCCCGCCGTGCAAACACACCGCTGTACTTTGAGGGGCCCTGTGCCAGTGCCAATGCCAACGAGTGGGCCCCCCCTGCTTGCTCAGGTTCACAGCACTTGCAAAGTTGAAATACTTACCTCTCCCTGCTCCACTGCCGTGACGTGGTCCAGATTTCCTGGGCCCACTAATTACTTGAACCAGCCCTACCCCGCACAACTTTAGCCAAATGACCCCCAATTTCCAATGCCTAACTATTATTATAAGGTAAATTACGATTGACAAGCTTCTGTAACAAGAATGGATGTTTTTGCCATTAAAATGGGCAGTGTAGGTGTTTTCCTGGCCTCCACTCACTGCCGACTATGCTCCCCCATTGACTTGCATTGGGTTTCGTGTTTCGGGCGATACCTGACTTTTCGTGATAATCGGCCGATTCCACTCGACTCGACTTCTAAGATAGTCGGGTTTCGCGAAACCCGGCTCGACTCTAAAAAGGTCAAGGTCGCTCAACCCTAATCTTCACATATAAATCTGCGTGTTTCTCCACTCATGAGCCACTTCTTTTTTATAGCTACACCCTGACTCATGCTGCAGCTTTCTAAAAAGTGTTTATCTCACCCCCATAGCTGGATTCACAGCTACACTGCTCAGGACTGGTGTATTATAACCTCCATGCTGCTGCTGCTTCTGAACATGTGCTACATAGAGGCAGGAGAGCAAGAGTCCCTCATGTCTGCGTGTTGTGTATGGGAGACATCATTACAGTTAGTATCTGCCCACCAGCTCAGAGACAACTAAAAATCAGAGCAATCATTTATTATCTGGTGACAGAGGTGCAACTTATGAGGCATCAAGGAGCACTGTGTTGGAAGCAGGAATAATGAATGTATGTATAGACATTCCTTATAAATCTCTAAAACAACGAGTCTTGTGGGGTGTTCCCGGTACAGGGCAGGCCTTGTGGGGTGTCCCCAGTATACGGCAGGTCTTGTGGGGTGTTCCCGGTATGTGGCAGATCTTGAGAGGTGTTCCCGGTATACAGCAGGTCTTGTGGGGTGTTCCCAGTATATGGCAGATCTTTTGGGAGGTTCTCGGTATACCTATGTCTAGTGGAGTGATGCCAGTATACAGAAGCTGTTATGGGGTTTTCCTGGTACACGGCAGGTCTTGTGGAATGTTCCTGGTATATAGTAGGTCTTGTTTGTGGGGTGCCCCTGGTATATGGCAGGTCTTGTTTGTGGGGTGCCCCTGGTATATGGCAGGTCTTGTTTGTGAGGTGTCCCTGGTATACGGCAGGCCTTGTGGGGTGTTCCCAGTACACGGCAGGTCTTGTTTGTGGGGTGTCCCTGGTATACGGCAGGCCTTGTGGGGATGTTCCTGGTATACGGTAAGTCTTGTGGGATGTTCCTGGTATACAGTAGGTCTTGTTTGTGGGGTGTCCCTGGTATACGGCAGGCCTTGTGGGATGTTCCTGGTATACGGCAAGTCTTGTGAGGTGTCCCTGGTATACAGTAGGTCTTGTTTGTGGGGTGTCGCTGGTATATGGCAGGCCTTGTGGGGTGTTCCCGGTACACGGCAGGTCTTGTTTGTGGGGTGTTCCCGGTACACGGCAGGTCTTGTTTGTGGGGTGTTCCCAGTACATGGCTGGTCTTGTTTGTGGGGTGTTCCCGGTACACGGCAGGTGTTGTAGGATGCTCTTGATAGTCAGTGGTTGTCCACTGTTCCGGTATCGGGGTTGGGTTGGTTGCTGCTATCAGTCACACCAGAGCAAGAGCAGATGCTTCATTGCAAGTGATAAGTTAGACACTATAACAAAAAATGGTTGTCTACCACCTTCAGTGCTGGCAAAGCTTGGCTCAGAGGTGTGAATTTCTTTAGCCTAAATGCAACGTGTGCACCAGCGCTTCACCTACCACGTGTCACTCATTATACAGGTGTCTTCTTATGTAGCAGTAGGGCCTCGGGGCCCCAGGAACCAAGTGTTACTTATTCTGCAGTGCCCTAATTCTGTAATGCCATGATTACAAACAATGTTTGCAGAATATTTTCTTGATTATGTTGATGCCTTGTAATGGAGATTTTATTTTTGTCTTCTAGATCATGCTCCTGAGCGATCCGGACATGGAGAGCAGCATACTGATCAGCTCCGACGCTGGAGCCACCTACCAGAAATACAGACTCAATTTCTACATTCAGAGCCTGCTCTTCCACCCCAAGCAGGAGGACTGGGTGCTGGCGTACAGCCTGGACCAGAAGGTAAAACACAATGCCTGACGCGAACAAGCGCTGGTGTCCGAGCCACTATAATTCTGGAGACACCTCCAGAGCTGAACTCTCTGCACAATCTGAGTCTCATAGAAGTGAGATATGTAATATCGGGAGTGATGGGGCTAAATTAGGGCGGCAAGTAAGGGAACATCCAGAGGCTCCGAACCCAATATTCTGCATATTGATTGGGGTCCAAGAGGTCAGATCCTAGCCAATCACAGCAGGGCATTGCTAAGGATGAATCTGAGCCTGTTTCTAGCGGAACATAGTGGAACCCGCTAATATGGGGACATCAGATGCTAATTATTGTCTGTGAAATAGGCTCATCAGCATACGTAGATAATGATGTGCTAATTACACGCTAATCATGCACCATACATATATTAAACCTAAGTGTATCGTAAAGATGAGCCAATTCATTTGAAGCAAGTCAAATTCACCTTGAATATTCCCAAAAAAATGTTTTCACAAGACTGAATTTTTTTGTGATTTGCTTTGGGCGAATTCAGCAAAATGACGGTCGGCCTCCATGTTTCTGGATTACGAAGGGACAAAAAACAGATAAAAAAAGCTTCTGGCTTGGTGTCTCGTGAATGGATGACCAAAACCAGAAGGAAGATAGAAGAATAATAGAATATAAAAGACCCAAGGTAGAAGAAACATTCAGAGAACTGGGGGCGGTGGGTCAGGAGGACTGAGGAGGCGGGTATAAGAATTTTTTAAAAACCCTTTCATGTTCGAATGAATTCCTTTAGAATTTCCTTCGAATTTGCAAACATCAAATTTGACTCAACTCTGGTGTCTGGTAAAGAGGAACTCACCTGCCCGTCAGTCCCCCTTCTACATGACGCCGGGCACTCCAAGTGTGGTTGACTGTTGCAACTCTTCTTGGTGGCCCTTTCTTTCCCACAGGATGACTTTATTGACACCCAAGGACTTGTAGACTCTTGTCTCCTTTGTCAGCTTCTCTTCCTCCAGAGTCTTGTTGGTTGGAGCCTCCTCTTCTTTCCTCTGACCCACCGCCCGCTATCCATAAAGCTTCTCCTCAGTTCAGACTGATCAATCTTCTTCCCCTGTTGGGTTCCAGTAGCTATAAGTAGGCAACATTGACCAGGTGGACGTAATGACGTCACTTCTTCCCACCACCCGTGTAGAGGTCCAAGCTTCTCGTCTGCCACTGGTATGAAGTCAATTATGGCATATAAGAGTACAGGAAGTGTAATATTATAGGGCGGCCATTACCATGAGTAGATGTGCAACTAATACATGGTAGGTCTGGATCTGCTAGAGCAAAAAGCAGCCGCTTGCTTGTTGTTGTGGCTCATCGATGGTGGTCCTGAGTGGGATACTCTTATTCTCCATGGTGCCCATTATGCCAATTGCACGCCTGATGAGTTGAATGGCTTATCCTGGGGCAATATCCTAGATGAGATGTGTGACTGAGCCCATCCTGCTGCTCTTCCTCTCCCCTCTCACAGCTCAGAGATGGAATCCTTGCAGCTGCATCTCCCTCCTCTCCTTCTTCACTCCCCATTTTACACTATAGATATATGTTTGAGGCTTGTGACATAATCAGGGAGTAAAGAGGGAATTATATCTGGCTGCTGCATAGCAAGGGGGATGATAAACATTTCTTCCAACAGGATTTTTGAAAAGTTTTATGAGCAATCGATCCACAGTAAAGATGAGCAAATGATTTGTAGACCCCTGGTGAGTGGCCATGTTGGGTCCTCCTCCCTGCTGTGATCCTGGACGCCTCTTCTGACATCATGAGTGCGTCATAATGACGTCACCGTGGACCTGCTATCCAGACGACGCGGTGATACCTACACGAGACCCATGCTTTTAGTTTTCCGCAGAGCAGGTTTTCCTGAGCTGCTCGCCCTCTGCTGTAGCACATGTTTTAGAGCTCTGCTGTGGGAGCTTTACTGCTGCGCTCAGGTCCGTCAGTCGCTGATATACACGATAAGATGCAGTTATCGGCTTTCCCAGCTAAAAGTGTCCCTGGATGGTGCAAGAAAATAAGTTACCTGCACATAGATGATCTATCCGAGCTTTTAGATAAAGAATGCATGGGATACACAATCGTCAGACGCCGCGCTGTCACACCTCGCAGCTGATTTACTCAGAGTATGGAAGTTTCATGCTGTAAGTCAGCGAGGATCGGGGTCGTCATATGTGCCGCGGACGGCTCTACATCCATATTGGAGCCCATCTCCAGGGCCGGGATGTGACAGTCCGTATTGATCAATTCTCTCATCAGCTCCATGTTCTCCCCGGCTCCTCGGCCATGATCAGTCTTTTCTGCTGACACCCGCGCATAAAGATGGCATGAGAGCGGCGGCTTCACGGGAGCCATAAACATAGCAGAGGCGAGCGCTGCGCCACTCCATTACTTTCTATCAATGTCTGCGCACGCGAGCGTAATGATGCCCTTACATTCACAAAGACGGCATAAAGCATTTTTAGTTTTGCCTATGAAGCTTAAACATCTCTAATATAAAGTGCAGGAAGGTTAGGTAAAAGGACGATAAGTGCAGGCGCTCTCATCACACAGCGAGGAACGGTCTTATATCTCTCTACGACTCCTATGATATTCCAAGACTTTCTGTTTATATCAGTCGTAAAAGAGTTTAATCAAAAAAGCTCCACATTTATCTGGCAAATAAAATAATCTAACATGACATCCAAGAGATATAAAAATGTTACATTCTGTGGAAGGTAAAACAGCCAGAATTAATGCACATAAAAAGTTCAGTATTTAGTATTATTTATCCTGTACTGATCCTGAGTTACATCCTGTATTATACTCCAGAGCTGCACTCACTATTCTGCTGGTGCAGTCACTGTGTACATACATTACATTACTGATCCGGAGTTACATCCTGTATTATACTCCAGAGCTGCACTCACTATTCTGCTGATGCAGTCACTGTGTACATACATTACATTACTGATCCGGAGTTACATCCTGTATTATACTCCAGAGCTGCACTCACTATTCTGCTGGTGCAGTCACTGTGTACATACATTACATTACTGATCCGGAGTTACATCCTGTATTATACTCCAGAGCTGCACTCACTATTCTGCTGATGCAGTCACTGTGTACATACATTACATTACTGATCCTGAGTTACATCCTGTATTATACCCCAGAGCTGCACTCACTATTCTGCTGGTGCAGTCACTGTGTACATATATTACATTACTGATCCTGAGTTACATCCTGTATTATACTCCAGAGCTGCACTCACTATTCTACTGGTGCAGTCACTGTGTACATACATTACATTACTGATCCTGAGTTACATCCTGTATTATACCCCAGAGCTGCACTCACTATTCTGCTGGTGCAGTCACTGTGTACATACATTACATTACTGATCCTGAGTTACATCCTGTATTATACTCCAGAGCTGCACTCACTATTCTACTGGTGCAGTCACTGTGTACATACATTACATTACTGATCCTGAGTTACATCCTGTATTATACTCCAGAGCTGCACTCACTATTCTGCTGGTGCAGTCACTGTGTACATACATTACATTACTGATCCTGAGTTACATCCTGTATTATACTCCAGAGCTGCACTCACTATTCTGCTGGTGCAGTCACTGTGTACATACATTACATTACTGATCCTGAGTTACATCCTGTATTATACTCCAGAGCTGCACTCACTATTCTGCTGGTGCAGTCACTGTGTACATACATTACATTACTGATCCTGAGTTACATCCTGTATTATACTCCAGAGCTGCACTCACTATTCTGCTGGTGCAGTCACTGTGTACATACATTACATTACTGATCATGAGTTACATCCTGTATTATACCCCAGAGCTGCACTCACTATTCTACTGGTGCAGTCACTGTGTACATACATTACATTACTGATCCTGAATTGCATCCTGTATTTACTCCAGAGCTGCACTCACTATTCTGCTGGTGCAGTCACTATGTACATACATTACATTACTGATCCTGAGTTACATCCTGTATTATACTCCAGAGCTGCACTCACTATTCTACTGGTGCAGTCACTGTGTACATACATTACATTACTGATCCTGAGTTACATCCTGTATTTACTCCAGAGCTGCACTCACTATTCTGCTGGTGCAGTCACTGTGTACATACATTACATTACTGATCCTGAATTGCATCCTGTATTTACTCCAGAGCTGCACTCACTATTCTGCTGGTGCAGTCACTGTGTACATACATTACATTACTGATCCTGAGTTACATCCTGTATTATACTCCAGAGCTGCACTCACTATTCTGCTGGTGCAGTCACTGTGTACATACATTACATTACTGATCCTGAGTTACATCCTGTATTATACCCCAGAGCTGCACTCACTATTCTGCTGGTGCAGTCACTGTGTACATACATTACATTACTGATCCTGAGTTACATCCTGTATTATACTCCAGAGCTGCACTCACTATTCTGCTGGTGCAGTCACTGTGTACATACATTACATTACTGATCCTGAGTTACATCCTGTATTATACCCCAGAGCTGCACTCACTATTCTGCTGGTGCAGTCACTGTGTACATACATTACATTACTGATCCTGAGTTACATCCTGTATTATACTCCAGGATAATGACACTGACACTGGGGGTACAGGATAATGACACTGACACTCGGGGTACAGGATAATGACACTGACACTCGGGGTACAGGATAATGACACTGACACTCGGGGTACAGGATAATGACGCTGACACTGGGGGTACAGGATAATGACACTGACACTCGGGGTACAGGATAATGACACTGACACTCGGGGTACAGGATAGTGACACTGACACTCGGGGTACAGGATAATGACACTGACACTCGGGGTACAGGATAATGACACTGACACTGGGGGTACAGGATAATGACGCTGACACTCGGGGTACAGGATAATGACACTGACACTGGGGGTACAGGATAATGACGCTGACACTCGGGGTACAGGATAATGACGCTGACACTCGGGGTACAGGATGATGACACTAATACTCGGGGTACAGGATAATGACACTAATACTCGGGGTACAGGATGATGATACTGACACTGGGGGTACAGGATAATGATACTGACACTGGGGGTACAGGATAATGATACTGACACTCGGGGTACAGGATGATGATACTGACACTGGGGGAACAGGATGATGATACTGACACTGGGGGTACAGGATAATGATACTGACACTCGGGGTACAGGATAATGACACTGACACTCGGGGTACAGGATAATGACACTGACACTCGGGGTACAGGATAATGATACTGACACTCGGGGTACAGGATAATGACACTGACACTCGGGGTACAGGATAATGATACTGACACTCGGGGTACAGGATAATGACATTGCACTAGGGGTACAGGATAATGACACTGACACTGGGGGTACAGGATAATGACACTGACACTGGGGGTACAGGATAATGACACTGACACTCGGGGTACAGGATAATGACACCGACACTCGGGGTACAGGATAATGACACTGACACTCGGGGTGCCGGATAATGACGCTGACACTCGGGGTACAGGATAATGACGCTGACACTGGGGGTACAGGATAATGACGCTGACACTCGGGGTACAGGATAATGACACTGACACTCGGGATACAGGATAATGACACTGACACTAGGGGTACAGGATAATGACACTGGGGGTACAGGATAATGACACTGACACTCGGGGTACAGGATAATGACGCTGACACTGGGGGTACAGGATAATGACGCTAACACTCGGGATACAGGATAATGACACTGACACTCGGGGTACAGGATAATGACACTGACACTCGGTGTACAGGATAATGACACTGGGGGTACAGGATAATGACACTGACACTCGGGGTACAGGATAATGACGCTGACACTGGGGGTACAGGATAATGACGCTGACACTCGGGATACAGGATAATGACACTGACACTCGGGGTACAGGATAATGACACTGACACTCGGTGTACAGGATAATGACACTGACACTCGGTGTACAGGATAATGACGCTGACACTCGGGGTACAGGATAATGACACTGACACTAGGTGTACAGGATAATGACGCTGACACTCGGGGTACAGGATAATGACACTGACACTCGGTGTACAGGATAATGACACTGACACTCGGGGTACAGGATAATGACACTGACACTCGGGATACAGGATAATGACACTGACACTAGGGGTACAGGATAATGACGCTGACACTCGGGGTACAGGATAATGACGCTGACACTCGGGGTACAGGATAATGACATTGACACTCGGGGTACAGGATAATGACACTGACACTGGGGGTACAGGATAATGACACCGACCCTCGGGGTACAGGATAATGACACTGACACTCGGGGTACAGGATAATGACACTGACACTCGGGGTACAGGATAATGACACTGACACTCGGGATACAGGATAATGACACTGACACTAGGGGTACAGGATAATGACGCTGACACTCGGGGTACAGGATAATGACGCTGACACTCGGGGTACAGGATAATGACGCTGACACTCGGGGTACAGGATAATGACACTGACACTCGGGGTACAGGATAATGACACTGACACTGGTGGTACAGGATAATGACACTGACACTCGGGGTACAGGATAATGACACTGACACTGGGGGTACAGGATAATGACACTGACACTCGGGGCACAGGATAATGACGCTGACACTCGGGGTACAGGATAATGACACCGACCCTCGGGGTACAGGATAATGACACTGACACTCGGGGTACAGGATAATGACGCTGACACTCGGGGTACAGGATAATGACACTGACACTGGTGGTACAGGATAATGACACTGACACTCGGGGTACAGGATAATGACGCTGACACTCGGGGTACAGGATAATGACACTGACACTCGGGGTACAGGATAATGACACTGACACTGGGGGTACAGGATAATGACACTGACACTCGGGGTACAGGATAATGACACTGACACTGGTGGTACAGGATAATGACACTGACACTCGGGGCACAGGATAATGACGCTGACACTCGGGGTACAGGATAATGACACTGACACTGGTGGTACAGGATAATGACACTGACACTCGGGGCACAGGATAATGACGCTGACACTCGGGGTACAGGATAATGACACTGACACTGGGGGTACAGGATAATGACACTGACACTCGGGGTACAGGATAATGATACTGACACTGGTGGTACAGGATAATGACACTGACACTCGGGGTACAGGATAATGACACTGACACTGGGGGTACAGGATAATGACACTGACACTCGGGGTACAGGATAATGACACTGACACTGGGGGTACAGGATAATGACACCGACCCTCGGGGTACAGGATAATGACACTGACACTCGGGGTACAGGATAATGACGCTGACACTCGGGGTACAGGATAATGACACTGACACTGGTGGTACAGGATAATGACACTGACACTCGGGGTACAGGATAATGACGCTGACACTCGGGGTACAGGATAATGACACTGACACTCGGGGTACAGGATAATGACACTGACACTGGTGGTACAGGATAATGACACTGACACTCGGGGCACAGGATAATGACGCTGACACTCGGGGTACAGGATAATGACACTGACACTGGTGGTACAGGATAATGACACTGACACTCGGGGCACAGGATAATGACGCTGACACTCGGGGTACAGGATAATGACACTGACACTGGGGGTACAGGATAATGACACTGACACTCGGGGTACAGGATGATGACACTGACACTGGGGGTACAGGATAATGACACTGACACTCGGGGTACAGGATAATGACACTGACACTGGGGGTACAGGATAATGACACCGACCCTCGGGGTACAGGATAATGACACTGACACTCGGGGTACAGGATAATGACGCTGACACTCGGGGTACAGGATAATGACACTGACACTGGTGGTACAGGATAATGACACTGACACTCGGGGTACAGGATAATGACGCTGACACTCGGGGTACAGGATAATGACACTGACACTCGGGGTACAGGATAATGACACTGACACTGGTGGTACAGGATAATGACACTGACACTCGGGGCACAGGATAATGACGCTGACACTCGGGGTACAGGATAATGACACTGACACTGGTGGTACAGGATAATGACACTGACACTCGGGGCACAGGATAATGACGCTGACACTCGGGGTACAGGATAATGACACTGACACTGGGGGTACAGGATAATGACACTGACACTCGGGGTACAGGATAATGATACTGACACTGGTGGTACAGGATAATGACACTGACACTCGGGGTACAGGATAATGACACTGACACTCGGGGTACAGGATAATGACACTGACACTCGGGGTACAGGATAATGACACTGACACTCGGGGTACAGGATAATGACGCTGACACTGGGGGTACAGGATAATGACACTGACACTCGGGGTACAGGATAATGACACTGACACTGGGGGTACAGGATAATGACACAAACACTCGGGGTACAGGATAATGACACTGACACTGGGGGTACAGGATAATGACACTGACACTCGGGGTACAGGATAATGACACTGACACTCGGGGTACAGGATAGTGACACTGACACTGGGGGTACAGGATAATGACACTGACACTCGGGGTACAGGATAATGACACTGACACTGGGGGTACAGGATAATGACACTGACACTGGTGGTACAGGATAATGACACTGACACTCGGGGTACAGGATAATGACACTGACACTCGGGGTACAGGATAATGACACTGACACTCGGGGTACAGGATAATGACGCTGACACTGGGGGTACAGGATAATGACGCTGACACTGGGGGTACAGGATAATGACACTGACACTGGGGGTACAGGATAATGAAACTCACACTCGGGGTACAGGATAATGACACTGACACTGGGGGTACAGGATAATGACGCTGACACTGGGGGTACAGGATAATGACACTGACACTCGGGGTACAGGATAATGAAACTCACACTCGGGGTACAGGATAATGATACTGACACTGGGGGTACAGGATAATGACACTGACACTCGGGGTACAGGATAATGACACTGACACTGGTGGTACAGGATAATGACACTGACACTGGGGGTACAGGATAATGATACTGACACTGGGGGTACAGGATAATGACACTGACACTCGGGGTACAGGATAATGACACTGACACTCAGGGTACAGGATAATGACACTGACACTCGGGGTACAGGATAATGACACTGACACTCAGGGTACAGGATAATGACACTGACACTCGGGGTACAGGATAATGACACTGACACTGGTGGTACAGGATAATGATACTGACACTGGGGGTACAGGATAATGATACTGACACTGGGGGTACAGGATAATGATACTGACACTGGGGGTACAGGATAATGACACTGACACTGGGGGTACAGGATAATGACACTGACACTCAGGGTACAGGATAATGACACTGACACTCGGGGTACAGGATAATGACACTGACACTGGTGGTACAGGATAATGATACTGACACTGGGGGTACAGGATAATGATACTGACACTGGTGGTACAGGATAATGATACTGACACTGGGGGTACAGGATAATGACACTGACACTCGGGGTACAGGATAATGATACTGACACTCGGGGTACAGGATAATGACACTGACACTCAGGGTACAGGATAATGACACTGACACTCGGGGTACAGGATAATGACACTGACACTGGTGGTACAGGATAATGATACTGACACTGGGGGTACAGGATAATGATACTGACACTGGGGGTACAGGATAATGATACTGACACTGGGGGTACAGGATAATGATACTGACACTCGGGGTACAGGATAATGACACTGACACTGGGGGTACAGGATAATGACACTGACACTCGGGGTACAGGATAATGACGCTGACACTGGGGGTACAGGATAATGACACTGACACTCGGGGTACAGGATAATGACGCTGACACTCGGGGTACAGGATAATGACACTGACACTCGGGGTATAGGATAATGACACTGACACTGGAGGTACAGGATAATGACACTGACACTGGGGGTACAGGATAATGACACTGACACTCTGGGTACAGGATAATGACACTGACACTGGGGGTACAGGATAATGACACTGACACTCGGGGTACAGGATAATGACACTGACACTCGGGGTACAGGATAATGACGCTGACACTGGAGGTACAGGATAATGACACTGACACTCGGGGTACAGGATAATGACACTGACACTGGGGGTACAGGATAATGACACTGACACTGGGGGTACAGGATAATGACACTGACACTGGGGGTACAGGATAATGACACAAACACTCGGGGTACAGGATAATGACACAGACACTCGGGGTACAGGATAATGACACTGACACTCGGGGTACAGGATAATGACGCTGACACTGGGGGTACAGGATAATGACACTGACACTCGGGGTACAGGATAATGACACTGACACTCGGGGTACAGGATAATGACACTGACACTGGAGGTACAGGATTATGACACTGACACTCTGGGTACAGGATAATGACACTGACACTGGGGGTACAGGATAATGACACTGACACTCGGGGTACAGGATAATGACACTGACACTCGGGGTACAGGATAATGACGCTGACACTGGAGGTACAGGATAATGACACTGACACTCGGGGTACAGGATAATGACACTGACACTGGGGGTACAGGATAATGACACTGACACTGGGGGTACAGGATAATGACACAAACACTCGGGGTACAGGATAATGACACAGACACTCGGGGTACAGGATAATGACACTGACACTGGGGTACAGGATAATGACACTGACACTGGGGGTACAGGATAATGACACTGACACTGGGGGTACAGGATAATGATACTGACACTCGGGGTACAGGATAATGATACTGACACTGGGGGTACAGGATAATGACACTGACACTCGGGGTACAGGATAATGACACTGACACTCGGGGTACAGGATAATGACACTGACACTCGGGGTACAGGATAATGATACTGACACTCGGGGTACAGGATAATGATACTGACACTGGGGGTACAGGATAATGACACTGACACTCGGGGTACAGGATAATGACACTGACACTGGTGGTACAGGATAATGATACTGACACTCAGGGTGCAGGATAATGATACTGACACTCGGGGTACAGGATAATGATACTGACACTGGGGGTACAGGATAATGACACTGACACTCGGGGTACAGGATAATGACACTGACACTGGGGGTACAGGATAATGATACTGACACTGGGGGTACAGGATAATGACACTGACACTCGGGGTACAGGATAATGATACTGACACTCGGGGTACAGGATAATGATACTGACACTCGGGGTACAGGATAATGATACTGACACTGGGGGTACAGGATAATGACACTGACACTCGGGGTACAGGATAATGACACTGACACTGGTGGTACAGGATAATGACACTGACACTCGGGGTACAGGATAATGACACTGACACTGGTGGTACAGGATAATGACACTGACCCTCGGGGTACAGGATAATGACACTGACACTGGGGGTACAGGATAATGATACTGACACTGGGGGTACAGGATAATGATACTGACACTGGTGGTACAGGATAATGACACTGACACTCGGGGTACAGGATAATGACACTGACACTGGTGGTACAGGATAATGACACTGACCCTCGGGGTACAGGATAATGACACTGACACTGGGGGTACAGGATAATGATACTGACACTGGGGGTACAGGATAATGACGCTGACACTCGGGGTACAGGATAATGACACTGACACTCGGGGTACAGGATAATGATACTGACACTCGGGGTACAGGATAATGATACTGACACTGGGATACAGGATAATGACACTGACACTCGGGGTACAGGATAATGACACTAACACTCGGGGTACAGGATAATGACACTGACACTCGGGGTACAGGATAATGACACTGACACTCGGGGTACAGGATAATGACACTGACACTGGTGGTACAGGATAATGACACTGACACTCGGGGTAAAGGATAATGACACTGACACTGGTGGTACAGGATAATGACACTGACCCTCGGGGTACAGGATAATGACACTGACACTGGGGGTACAGGATAATGACACTGACACTCGGGGTACAGGATAATGATACTGACACTGGGGGTACAGGATAATGATACTGACACTCGGGGTACAGGATAATGATACTGACACTGGGGGTACAGGATAATGACACTGACACTGGGGTACAGGATAATGACGCTGACACTCGGGGTACAGGATAATGACGCTGACACTCGGGGTACAGGATAATGACACTGACACTGGTGGTACAGGATAATGACACTGACACTCGGGGTACAGGATAATGACACTGACACTGGTGGTACAGGATAATGACACTGACACTCGGGGTACAGGATAATGACACTGACACTGGTGGTACAGGATAATGATACTGACACTGGGGGTACAGGATAATGACACTGACACTCGGGGTACAGGATAATGACACTGACACTCGGGGTACAGGATAATGACACTGACACTGGTGGTACAGGATAATGATACTGACACTGGGGGTACAGGATAATGATACTGACACTGGGGGTACAGGATAATGACACTGACACTCGGGGTACAGGATAATGATACTGACACTCGGGGTACAGGATAATGACACTGACACTCGGGGTACAGGATAATGATACTGACACTGGGGGTACAGGATAATGACACTGACACTCGGGGTACAGGATAATGACACTGACACTCGGGGTACAGGATAATGACACTGACACTGGTGGTACAGGATAATGATACTGACACTGGGGGTACAGGATAATGACACTGACACTCGGGGTACAGGATAATGACACTGACACTGGTGGTACAGGATAATGACACTGACACTGGTGGTACAGGATAATGATACTGACACTGGGGGTACAGGATAATGACACTGACACTCGGGGTACAGGATAATGGCACTGACACTCGGGGTACAGGATAATGACACTGACACTCGGGGTACAGGATGATGACACTGACACTCGGGTACAGGATAATGACACTGACCCTCGGGGTACAGGATAATGACACTGACACTGGTGGTACAGGATAATGACACTGACACTGGGGGTACAGGATAATGACACTGACCCTCGGGGTACAGGATAATGATGCTGACACTCGGGGTACAGGATAATGACACTGACACTCGGGGTACAGGATAATGACACTGACACTCGGGGTACAGGATAATGACACTGACACTGGTGGTACAGGATAATGACACTGACACTGGTGGTACAGGATAACGACACTGACCCTCGGGGTAGAGGATAATGACACTGACACTCGGGGTACAGGATAATGACACTGACACTCGGGGTACAGGATAATGATACTGACACTGGGGGTACAGGATAATGACACTGACACTCGGGGTACAGGATAATGACACTGACACTCGGGGTACAGGATAATGACACTGACACTGGTGGTACAGGATAATGATACTGACACTGGGGGTACAGGATAATGACACTGACACTCGGGGTACAGGATAATGACACTGACACTGGTGGTACAGGATAATGACACTGACACTGGTGGTACAGGATAATGATACTGACACTGGGGGTACAGGATAATGACACTGACACTCGGGGTACAGGATAATGGCACTGACACTCGGGGTACAGGATAATGACACTGACACTCGGGGTACAGGATGATGACACTGACACTCGGGTACAGGATAATGACACTGACCCTCGGGGTACAGGATAATGACACTGACACTGGTGGTACAGGATAATGACACTGACACTGGGGGTACAGGATAATGACACTGACCCTCGGGGTACAGGATAATGATGCTGACACTCGGGGTACAGGATAATGACACTGACACTCGGGGTACAGGATAATGACACTGACACTCGGGGTACAGGATAATGACACTGACACTGGTGGTACAGGATAATGACACTGACACTGGTGGTACAGGATAATGACACTGACCCTCGGGGTAGAGGATAATGACACTGACACTCGGGGTACAGGATAATGATACTGACACTCGGGGTACAGGATAATGATACTGACACTGGGGGTACAGGATAATGACACTGACACTCGGGGTACAGGATAATGACACTGACACTGGTGGTACAGGATAATGACACTGACACTGGTGGTACAGGATAATGACACTGACACTGGGGGTACAGGATAATGACGCTGATACTGGGGGTACAGGATAATGACACTGACACTCGGGGTACAGGATAATGATACTGACACTGGGGGTACAGGATAATGACACTGACACTCGGGGTACAGGATAATGACACTGACACTGGTGGTACAGGATAATGACACTGACACTGGGGGTACAGGATAATGACACTGACCCTCGGGGTACAGGATAATGATACTGACACTGGGGGTACAGGATAATGACACTGACACTCGGGGTACAGGATAATGACACTGACACTGGTGGTACAGGATAATGACACTGACACTGGGGGTACAGGATAATGACACTGACCCTCGGGGTACAGGATAATGATACTGACACTGGGGGTACAGGATAATGACACTGACACTCGGGGTACAGGATAATGACACTGACACTGGTGGTACAGGATAATGACACTGACCCTCGGGGTACAGGATAATGACGCTGACACTCGGGGTACAGGATAATGACACTGACACTGGGGGTACAGGATAATGACACTGACCCTCGGGGTACAGGATAATGACACTGACACTGGGGGTACAGGATAATGACACTGACACTGGGGGTACAGGATAATGACACTGACCCTCGGGGTACAGGATAATGACACTGACACTGGGGGTACAGGATAATGACACTGACACTCGGGGTACAGGATAATGACACTGACACTGGGGGTACAGGATAATGACACTGACCCTCGGGGTGCAGGATAATGACACTGACACTGGGGGTACAGGATAATGACACTGACACTCGGGGTACAGGATAATGACACTGACACTCGGGGTACAGGATAATGACACTGACACTCGGGGTACAGGATAATGACACTGACACTCGGGGTACAGGATAATGACGCTGACACTCGGGGTACAGGATAATGACACTGACACTGGGGGTACAGGATAATGACACTGACCCTCGGGGTACAGGATAATGACACTGACACTGGGGGTACAGGATAATGACACTGACACTCGGGGTACAGGATAATGACACTGACACTCGGGGTACAGGATAATGACACTGACACTCGGGGTACAGGATAATGACACTGACACTCGGGGTACAGGATAATGACGCTGACACTCGGGGTACAGGATAATGACACTGACACTGGGGGTACAGGATAATGACACTGACACTCGGGGTACAGGATAATGACACCCGTACTCACACCCGTAGATCACTATTCGTCCCATCGGACGCGTATTTCCAGCACACATCACTATATTTATCCAGTTTGTGACTATTTCCCCCTCGATGATCAGGATGTAAATGGAGCTGGTGATGAATGTTTTTTATAATCCTCATTAGTAGCAGGTATTTAGTTTAGTAATTAGCCCTCATCAAGTCAATTTGAAATTAAAATAGATGCCTTGATTACAAAACTCATTACAGAAGGAGCGCCCTCTCAATAACCCTTTCATTTCCATTTCTTAAGCTAAATCAAGTGTGGAGCCCCTTCATCATGTCCTCAGTTTCCATAAATAGGGGAAAGAATTGGAGCCTGAGGAATTATCAGTGTCAGTAAGCTGCCGATCATCCTTCATAAATACGTTATGTTACTCTTCAACTATTAGATGAATAATCGCAGCGTATACCCTGTGATTCCTCGTGGCAGGACGGGATTTCTAATTTTTCTTTCAACGCATGTGAATTCCATAGCTAGATGTCTAAGAAGTGTAACTTGAACCATTGCAATGTAAAACCCATTATAGTTCCCTCACCTGAGCCAGCGAACGGGAACAACTCTTACCCCTGCACTCTATTTACCGATATTGCTGAGATAGTTGGAGATGTTCTGACATTCTAGAAGAACTTGGCTCTTAGATACTTTTAGATACTTTGTCATGGTTTGGATTCCTCTCGACTTTTTCTATCTTTCATAGAGAGACTTTTTACCATGTTACGACATTCGGTGGTGTAGAAAACCCTTTGTCGTACACCCTGTGGGGAATCTAGAAGATAATAGACCGAGGTCTCCATTTTGGACCCTTATCCACGATCCAGGATAAATAACTCTCTGCAGGACCCCACACGTTCATATAGAAGGGAATATTGTAATACTTTCCATCCCATGTTGGGTCAATACAAGGGAAATGAACACTCAGTATTGGCTTCCTCTGTAGATCCCAGATGGTTAGTTGATGTCCTAGGAACAGGACACTGTAAACGGTGGTTTGTCCGGAACATTGTGGTTGTCAAAAACAAAGCCAAGTGGGCTGAATGGTCTTTTCCAATAAATCGTCTGCTTGTTACATTGCCACATTTTATTACATGTTGTTGTTTTGTTGCAGCATGGGGCATGAGCATTACTTTTCTCTTTCATCTTTAATCATTACACACGTTTTATGTTTGGATCCAGATCTGATGCTCTCTGACCTCGAGATGCAATGAAAACCATCTATGGTGTGTAACCTTTTTCTTCTTGTAAGATTCACGATATCTCTGTACATCTACAGCAATATAATAGACGCAGAGTCAAGAGGAGCGATATCAAACTTCAAAGAAATTGTTAGGTGTGAGAGTCAGCAGAAGTCCAGGCTACTCATCATCATTTATACATGGTGTAGCCTTTCCGCTCTCTTGGCCAGAAGGGGCATTCAACAAAACTTGACCATGAAATCTATTCCCAGGTCTTCATCTTTTGCCTTGTATTTTAGGATCCTATTTTGCCATTTTTTTCTCTTATTTTGTAATGATCTTCTACATGAGTTTTCTTTGTATAGTCTAGTATGGCATACTAAGTGACCTAAATATGCAATTGCTTTTGTTTCCTTTATACGGGGTCCCTAAACTCAAATTCTGGCAATTTAGAAAACAAAAATTGACTTGAATGCACTCAGTATATATCTAAATCCCCTGGTAATGGCAGGATGGCCCCCTCTGACTCCCAATACTCCAGGCATATGCTCCTAACACCTACAGATACTTACCATCTGGGGGTCTGGAGCCCCCCATGCATATTAGATAATTCTATTGACAGATATTGCTCCCGAGTGTCCCATACACGGGAAAACTTGGCTGAGAGTCCCTGTGTTGTCTATGAGAGGGCTGCTGCCAGACACCTCTTTACCCTCCAGACCCCTCTGTCATCTCCTGGCTCCCTTGCCTTCTCCAAACTTCTATATGCTCCTCCAGACTCCTCTTTTCCCTTCAGTCTACTTTGTCCTCTCCACATTCTCCTGTCCTCTCCAAGCTCCTCTTTAACTGACAGACGGCTCTCTACTACTCCAGATTCCCTTTTCCTCGCCATACTACTCTGTTCCCTCCATACTAATCTCTGCTTCTCTAGATTCCTGTATCCCCCCAGGCTCCTCTGTCTCCTCCAGGCTCCTCTGTCTCTACCATGATCCTCTGTCCCCTAGAGGCTCTTCCAGACTCCTCTCTGCTCCTCCAGACTCCTCTATGCTCCTCCAGACTCCTCTATGCTCCTCCAGACTCCTCTTTCCCCTTCAGTCTACTTTATCCCCCGCACGTTCCCCTGTCCCCTCCAAGCTCCTCTTTCAGAGACAGACCGCTCTCTGCTCCTCCAGATTAATTCTTCCTCTCCAGACTACTCTGTTCCTCCTATACTAATCTCTGCTTTTCTAGATTCCTGTATCCCCTCCAGACTCCTCCATAAACCTCTCTGCTCTTCCAGAATCTTCTCTGCTCCTCCAGACTCCTATATGCTCCTCCAGACTCCTCTATGCTCATCCAGACTACTCTTTCCCCGCCAGTCTACTTTATCTCCTCCATGTTCCCCTGTCCCTTCCAAGCTCCTCAGTAACTGATGCACTGCTCTGTGCTTCTCCAGATTCCTTTTTCTTCTCCAGACTACTCTATTCCCTCCATACTAATATCTGCTTCTCTAGATTGCTGTATCCTCCCAGGTTCCTCTGTCTCCTCTAGAATCCTCTATACTCTTCCAGGATCCTCTCTGCTCCTCCAGACTTCTATATGCTCCTCCAAACTCCTCTATGCTCCTCCAGACTACTTTCCCAGACAGTCTACATTATCCCCTCCATGTTCCCCTGTCCCCTCCAAGCTCCTCAGTTACTGACAGACTGCTCTCTGCTCCTCCAGACTGCTCTCTGCTTCTCCAAACTCCTCTTTTCCCTTCAGGCTCCTCTGTTCCCTCCACATTGTTCAATAGCCAAGCCTGGTGATATTGGCTTGTTTTTGCTGACTTTTGTTTAATATGCATGGGGTCCTGCAGGAAAACTTGTCTTTTGAAACATTTGGAGTTAATAAGAGATCTACAGCTTTGTAAATCTCCAACTTTTTCAATGATGATATGCTTATCAATCTCCGAGAATCATGGTCGCTTTAGTTTAACATAGTAACATAGTAACATAGTAACATAGTTAGTAAGGCCGAAAAAAGACATTTGTCCATCCAGTTCAGCCTATATTCCATCATAATAAATCCCCAGATCTACGTCCTTCTACAGAACCTAATAATTGTATGATACAATATTGTTCTGCTCCAGGAAGACATCCAGGCCTCTCTTGAACCCCTCGACTGAGTTCGCCATCACCACCTCCTCAGGGAAGCAATTCCAGATTCTCACTGCCCTAACAGTAAAGAATCCTCTTCTATGTTGGTGGAAAAACCTTCTCTCCTCCAGACGCAAAGAATGCCCCCTTGTGCCCGTCACCTTCCTTGGTATAAACAGATCCTCAGCGAGATATTTGTATTGTCCCCTTATATACTTATACATGGTTATTAGATCGCCCCTCAGTCGTCTTTTTTCTGGACTAAATAAACCTAATTTCGCTAATCTATCTGGGTATTGTAGTTCTCCCATCCCCTTTATTAATTTTGTTGCCCTCCTTTGTACTCTGTTACGCTCACGCCCTGACTGGTGGGCGTGAGGTCGGGGGTTTTGTGGCCCCACTGTGCCACAAACCAGACTACCCTGGAAGGGGCGTGACTATGACAGCTGCCTGGGTTTTCACTGGAGCCTCTGATGGTGAGGACAGGCTTGTGCAGCAGGCAGCTGACAGGTGCTACTCCAGGGTGGTGTCTGGCTGTGGCTGCTGATCCCACTTGGGAGACAGGAACACCTGGATTGGTGCGGGCATTAGGCAGGACTGGCAGAAGAGCACGGCTGGAAACAGGACTGGCTAGGACAGCAGGAACACAGGACTGGAAGGCAGGGCAGGAACGGCAGGACTGGCAGGAACACAGGATTGGGAGGCACGGCAGAGAACACAGGACTGGTTGATGTGGTATATGAAGGAACAGGTAAGGGCCTGTTCACACTGGACGTGCAGGTACTGATATGTAGTTTGGAACACAGGGCTGGCAGAGACACGGCAGAGAACACAGGGCTTGCTAGGACGGCAGGAGACACAGGACTGACTTAGGATGGCAGGAGACAGGACTGGCTAGGACGGCAGGAAACACAGGACTAGCTGATGAGATATTAGAATCAGGCTGCACTCAGATGACACCCGAGTGCAGTCCAATTGTGAGTGAGATGAAGGAACAGGTAGGGATATATAGTTTGGAGGAACAGGTAGGGACCTGTTCACACAGGAGTGAAAGACTGCAGATAGGAATGGAAAAGCAGCAAGCGGTAGCGTAGCGACAAAAGCTGAGCAGAGCCACAAAGAATGTGGAGAGAAGCTGCAGCAAGAGATACTGCAGAAGCTAAGCAAAGTGGAACCGCAAGGATTGCAGAGAGGAACTGCAGCAAGAGGTTTCTGCAGCAACGGGAGCGGAGCAGAGTAAGACGGAGCAGAACCGCAGAAGTGCGGAGCAGCGGTAAAGCCACCAAGATGCAGAGCAGGCAGAGCCGCAAGAGTGCGGAGTGTTAGCAGACTGAGAACACAAGGAAAGACACAGCAGGGAAGGAAGCCACACACAAGGAGACCGAGACAAGACTAAGTACAGACAAGGCAATGGAACAAGACACAAGGACAAAGACACAGGGACAAAGACACAGGGACCAGGATATTCTGCCTCCTGGAGGGCGGACAAAGATCAAGGCAAAAGCACAGAGAAAAGCCTCCAGAGAAGGAGTAACATAGAGCTAGACCTGGCAAACTCAGAAGCAAAACACTAACTGAGCAAACACATTGCACAGGCCCAGACCACAGAGTGGAGCTGCCCTATATACAGGAGGCCTCTTGGCAATTGGCCAGAAGCACCTTAGGGAGGTGCACACAGTCTCAATAAGAATCCGGAGTGGCTGGCGCCGCCCCCCTATGCACACGGCCAGGAAGTGTACACAGAGCAGGCCGCCATGAAGCACATGGCATGGAACCAGCAGCAGACAGATCTCACAGCATGGCACTGGGTGAGTGAGTAGATGTAGCAGGCAGGTGGGGAATGGAAGGCCATGCAGTGATGCCGACAGGGTTGTTACATACTCTCTGTAGTTCCATTATATCCTTCCTGAGCACCGGTGCCCAAAACTGGACACAGTACTCCATGTGCGGTCTAACTAGGGATTTGTACAGAGGCAGTATAATGCTCTCGTCATGTGTATCCAGACCTCTTTTAATGCACCCCATGATCCTGTTTGCCTTGGCAGCTGCTGCCTGGCACTGGCTGCTCCAGGTAAGTTTATCATTAACTAGGATCCCCAAGTCCATGGTTTATGAACCATTAGTGACATGATCTCAGGAGCAACCATTCCTGAGATGTGCCAGGTTATGTAAGGGGATGCCAAGCTTAGGACCCTTGTCTTTTGCTGGAGTGGTGCATTACCGCAAACATTTTCTGTGGAGTCTCCATGCACTACATTGGCAGCTATGGATCTCATTGGGTATCATGAGATGCTTCCTTTCCATTTTGGGGGTGCTGCAGGTAGATTGAACACTTGCTTCTGGGTTCCTTCATATAATACAGCTCATCAATGTTGGTTCCACACGGGCGTCACGCTCCATTTATCTGCTAAGGAAAGCAAGCAATAGAGCTCATCTCCAGGAATCTGTTATTTGCCAAGATTTATTGCTCTTCTGAGGCAAAGCAAATTTGCATACATTTTCCCATGGAGAATATTCTGATTTTCAGTAAGTCCCCATCCACTAGTTAAATGTCTGTAATAATAAATAGTACCACCAAGGTACTGGAAAAACAATGGACAATCTCCTTAGGAGAGTTTTTAGATTTTCTTAAAAGGTGATAACTGGTGGGGGTCTGACTGCTCAGACCCCCAATAATCACCGGAATGTGACTCTTTTGTCTATTGTCCTGGCGAGTGGTAGGAAATTAGCAATCAGATTCCCACCAATCTAGACATTATCGCCAATCCTGTGGATAGGTGATGACTTCTTGTAACTGAAATACCTCTTTAAGAACCATTTTATTACAGTGGATGATCTCTCTAGATTACCATGTGATTGGATTCTAGAACTGATCCTCCAAACTGTGAGAGAACATATTCAACATGATCTCTGTGTATCAATCTTATCTCATTCTCTTGTTCCACGGTGAGCAAATAGTTAACACTGCTTTGCAGTTAAGTTTCACATTTCTGTTCATGCCCCTAAATGCCTGTTAGCTACATCTTTTGGTGGGATGTTTCCTTTGTTTGTGACACTATTTAAAGTTGAGCTGTGCATTAGGAAACCAGAAATTCTACTTAGTACATTATCCTAAGGTTGTGCTGTATTGAACCCCCGAAATCTCTAAACATATCTTATTATTTGGAATTCAAAAGGCATAGAAGAGAGTTGATTTCACTCACAGAAAATTGGCGCCCAAGCAGGGACCAGACGTACATTGTACCATTCGGATTTTGAGTGAGGAAGGACTTTCTCTAGCGACAGTTAGTTTAAAGCTGCAGCATATGGTTACATTTTTTATCCACTTTCATTGTGAGTATGGTCCTCCTCCATTCCGGGTTAGGTAATTTTGCAGTAAATAGTCTGGTTCAGGAACTGAGGAGATACTTATTCTTTTTTGAACTGTGCGCCTGTGATGGATTTAGTGAATAAGTGTGAAATATTGTAGTACTCATACTTGGATGATTATTAGTGTTACTGTGCCTTGTTTGGCTGTTGAGAAGGATCAACTCAACAGAAGGATTATCCTGCAGTCTGTTTACAGGAATTAAGCCAGACGAAAGAACCTCAAATACCCATAATTGGAAGAAATGGGAGAATGTTAGAAAACACACTACATATTGTCTCTGTATATCCATCTTGCCTCACTCTCTTGTTCCATTGCAATTAGATATATTACACTGCTGGCCAGATCAATTTTACATTTCTTTTCACATCCCTAACCTCCTATTGGTTTCATCTTTTAGCGGGAAGTTTCATTTGATTGTGACACTATTTAAAGTTGAACTGTGCTTTAATAAACCAGAAATCCTACTTAAAACGCTATCCTAGAGTTGTGCAGAATCGATTTCCTGAGTTTTCGACAGTTAGCTTATTATTTGGAGTTCAAAAGGCATAGAAGAGAGTTGTTTTGCTCACAAAGCAAACTCTGTTCAATCTGTATCCACAAAATAAGAAAAAGCAGTGACACCAGTGTCCCAGCATGTCTGTTCTGGGAAGCCGAACGTCCAGTATTAACAGAGGCCCAATACTCCTCGATTCTTTACACTGCAGGTCTGATCTTTTAGAACCTAGTGATTCCAGCACAGATGTTTGAACTATTGTGAGTATGAAGTAGTGTGAAGTCATCCTACTTATTGGAGGTTTGAGCTGCTACTTTGTGCTGCCCACATGTTTCACTCTACGCTTTACACTGCAGCACTGCTTCTTCAATACTTTGTATAATCACAAACACTAGTGGAAGTCTTGTAAGACAAGTATACATTCATTGTAAGCTGCAAGGAAGAAACCCATTAGGGAAAAAAGATTATCTGCACAAGAACTGAGGAAAGTGAGTGGAGGTCTTATGATCCACTAATATGATGGTTGCTGTAGAAATAGATATAAACGTGCGGTAAAAGACAATCTGTGCTCTCTTAATAACTTGGTCTTTGGTCAAAGTTGTCAGCGCTAACTTAAGAAAACGACTTGAAGACTCGTATTTCTTGGATAAACACCATAGAGCAGCGATCGCCGCCATCCGTGTCTTTGTTATGAGATGTTTGTCCTTTTATTTGTAACTTCTGTAAATTGGCAGCCATAACACTTACCTCCTTGCTCCGCTCCGCTAGCGCTGAGTGCCGGACCTCCCTCTGAGAGACGCCTTATTATCACGCCAACGGAGAAAGCTTTTATCTGAAAATTACAATGGTTTGTGGCGCGATCACTTCTGCCGGTTTTGGCCGAGGAATTTTTAAGCTGAGCCGCGCTCCAAGTAATTCAGCCTCAATATTGTGCGTGGGGTGGGAGAAATGTCTGATGTATTCGGTGCCTATCTGCATATATAGCAGAGCTGAATATGTGAGATAACGTTTATCGGCAGAGCCATATTGTCCTCGGTTTTGTAGAGCTATGATCACACAATATGTTATTATTAGTGATGAGCGAATATACTCGTTGCTTGGGTTTTCCCGAGATCGCTCAAATGATCTCCGAGTATTTGTTAGTGTTCGGAGATTTAGTTTTCATCGCCTCAGCTGAATGATTTACAGCTATTAGACAGCTTGAGTACATGGGGGGGGGGGGGTTGCCTGGTTGCTAGGGAATCCCCACATGTAATCAAGCTGGCTAGTAGCTGCAAATCATCCAGCTGCGGAGATGAAAACTAAATCTCCGAACACTAACAAAGACTCGGAGACCACCCGAGCAACGAGTACACTCGCTTATCACTAGTTATTATGTGTAGGGTACAGGTCTCTTAGGTGTTTTCCAGAAAAAAAGAAGGTTTGCACTCACCCAGCCTGGTAAAACAATAAAGTCTTTATTAGGACATGTGCCAAATGGACAAGGAGATCATGATGACCACAGGATGACAGCTGTTTCGCGCACACAGCGCTTCCACAGATCCCGGGATGACTGATTATCAATGACTGATAACACTTCTATATAGAGCAGATAACACAGGATCCACCATTCACAATAGATGATGTCACAGCTCACCTCCTCCTCCTGTACAATGACTGATAACACCTCTATATACAGCAGATAACACAGGATCCACCATTCACAATAGATGATGTCACAGCTCACCTCCTTCTCCTGTACAATGACTGATAACACCTCTATATACAGCAGATAACACAGGATCCATCATTCACAATAGATGATGTCACAGCTCACCTCCTCCTCCTGTACAATGACTGATTACACCTCTATATACAGTAGATAACACAGGATCCACCATTCACAATAGTTGATGTCACAGCTCACCTCCTCCTGTACAATGACTGATAACACCTCTATATACAGCAGATAACACAGGATCCACCATTCACAATAGATGATGTCACAGCTCACCTCCTTCTCCTGTACAATGACTGATAACACCTCTATATACAGCAGATAACACAGGATCCATCATTCACAATAGATGATGTCACAGCTCACCTCCTCCTCCTGTACAATGACTGATAACACCTCTATATACAGTAGATAACACAGGATCCACCATTCACAATAGGTGATGTCACGGCTCACCTCCTCCTCCTGTACAATGACTTATAACTCCTCTATATACAGTAGATAACACAGGATCCACCATTCACAATAGGTGATGTCACAGATCACCTCCTCCTCCTGTACAATGACTGATAACACCTCTACATACAGTAGATAACACAGGATCCACCATTCACAATAGGTGATGTCACAGCTCACCTCCTCCTCCTGTACAATGACTGATAACTCCTCTATATACAGTAGATAACACATGATCCACCATTCACAATAGGTGATGTCACAGCTCACCTCCTCCTGTACAATGACTGGTAACACCTCTATATACAGTAGATAACACAGGATCCACCATTCACAATAGTTGATGTCACAGCTCACCTTCTCCTCCTGTACAATGACTGATAACACCTCTATATACAGTAGATAACACAGGATCCACCATTCACAATAGGTGATGTCACAGCTCACCTCCTCCTCCTGTACAATGACTGATAACTCCTCTATATACAGTAGATAACACAGGATCCACCATTCACAATAGGTGATGTCACAGCTCACCTCCTCCTGTACAATGACTGATAACACCTCTATATACAGTAGATAACACAGGATCCACCATTCACAATAGGTGATGTCACAGCTCACCTCCTCCTCCTGTACAATGACTGATAACACCTCTATATACAGTAGATAATACAGGATCCACCATTCACAATAGGTGATGTCACAGCTCACCTCCTCCTGTACAATGACTAACACCTCTATATACAGTAGATAACACAGGATCCACCATTCACAATTGTTGATGTCACAGCTCACCTCCTCCTGTACAATGTCTGATAACACCTCTATATACAGTAGATAACACAGGATCCACCATTCACAATAGTTGATGTCACAGCTCACCTCCTCCTCCTGTACAATGACTGATAACTCCTCTATATACAGTAGATAACACAGGATCCACCATTCACAATAGGTGATGTCACAGCTCACCTCCTCCTCCTGTACAATGACTGATAACTCCTCTATATACAGTAGATAACACAGGATCCACCATTCACAATAGGTGATGTCACAGCTCACCTCCTCCTGTACAATGACTGATAACACCTCTATATACAGTAGATAACACAGGATCCACCATTCACAATAGGTGATGTCACAGCTCACCTCCTCCTCCTGTACAATGACTGATAACACCTCTATATACAGTAGATAATACAGGATCCACCATTCACAATAGGTGATGTCACAGCTCACCTCCTCCTGTACAATGACTAACACCTCTATATACAGTAGATAACACAGGATCCACCATTCACAATTGTTGATGTCACAGCTCACCTCCTCCTGTACAATGTCTGATAACACCTCTATATACAGTAGATAACACAGGATCCACCATTCACAATAGTTGATGTCACAGCTCACCTCCTCCTCCTGTACAATGACTGATAACTCCTCTATATACAGTAGATAACACAGGATCCACCATTCACAATAGGTGATGTCACAGCTCACCTCCTCCTCCTGTACAATGACTGATAACTCCTCTATATACAGTAGATAACACAGGATCCACCATTCACAATAGGTGATGTCACAGCTCACCTCCTCCTGTACAATGACTGATAACACCTCTATATACAGTAGATAATACAGGATCCACCATTCACAATAGGTGATGTCACAGCTCACCTCCTCCTCCTGTACAATGACTGATAACTCCTCTATATACAGTAGATAACACAGGATCCACCATTCACAATAGGTGATGTCACAGCTCACCTCCTCCTCCTGTACAATGACTGATAACACCTCTATATACAGTAGATAATACAGGATCCACCATTCACAATAGGTGATGTCACAGCTCACCTCCTCCTCCTGTACAATGACTGATAACACCTCTATATACAGTAGATAATACAGGATCCACCATTCACAATAGCTGATGTCACAGCTCTCCTACTCACACTACTCATAATCAACTTTGCACACTCTAATTAGATGCTTCAGTACAAAAGCTAAGGTCAGAATCTGTTCATTGCTGCTAATGTACATGTGGTGCTCCTGAAAGGACAGGAAGTTAGAGTCTCAAAAAGCCCCAGTGTTCGATGTGAGAATTGCAATATTTTTATTTTTAATACAGATTGCCAAATTACTAAATTAGTAATAATTAAAAACTAAATGAAAATTAACACAAAAGCCTGATTTAACAACAGGTCATTTTCTGATGGTATCTTTCCTTAAAGGGGCAGAGGCTCCTTTTCCTCTCACCAGTGCACACTGTGTACTTACTCTTCTCTTCCTTTGTGCGCCATTCCCAGCATTTCGTGAGTTAATGAGTGTACTGTCGCGCGTGGAATCTGAATCCCCCAGCTTGATCAGTGTTCTGTGGTTTATCACAGTCGTTAAGTCTCGGATGCCAGATGATGCTGACACGCGCTGTAAGATTTTGCAATTACGTTGCAGAACACTTATAATAAGGCAACGTGTCAGAAAGAAGCGGCTCCCAGGGGCGCAGCCTCCACCCCTGAATAATGGGGAGCGCTAAGTGAGCTCTGGGACTGTGTTCATCAGGTGGACAGACCGAACGTCGCCATTTGTATCATTTTGTCTAATTGACTTGTGAATCCTCACCTATATTTTTATCTAAAACAGAATTCGGCAATGTCAGTGCCCACCCAGCTGTACGGAGGGCGGCGTGCCACACACTGACGGTGGGAGGGAGGGTGCGGAGGATAAAAGAGGGTCTACTACATCCAACCCCCATTATAAGGGATCAAAGGTGACAGATTATCAAAGAACCTGCAACGTCCGGATAGAACATCAATAGAGAACCGGCACCGGCAAGAGATACAAAGTCGCAACATTAACCACCATCGCTCGCTACAAAAATGATAGACTGCGAAAATCAATGGGAAATGCCTCCAACCATCCAGAAAAAGCCCAGTTATTGTTCCTCTCCGCTTATCACATTTATCGCTATTCTGGAAGTACAAGCCTCTGTTATTATCAAACTGCAGCGGTACACATTCACATAGGAGCAGTATTATAGTAGTTATATTCTTGTACGTAGGGGGCAGTATTATAGTAGTTATATTCTTGTACGTAGGGGGCAGTATTATAGTAGTTATATTCTTGTACATAGGAGCAGTATTATAATAGTTATATTCTTGTACATAGGGGCAGTATTATAGTAGTTATATTCTTGTACATAGGAGGCAGTATTATAGTAGTTATATTCTTGTACGTAGGAGCAGTATTATAGTAGTTATATTCTTGTACATAGGGGCAGTATTATAATAGTTATATTCTTGTACATAGGAGCAGTATTATAGTAGTTATATTCTTGTACGTAGGGGGCAGTATTATAGTAGTTATATTCTTGTACATAGTAGCAGTATTATAGTAGTTATATTCTTGCACATAGGAGCAGTATTATAGTAGTTATATTCTTGTACGTAGGGGGCAGTATTATAGTAGTTATATTCTTGTACATAGTAGCAGTAATATAGTAGTTATATTCTTGTACATAGGGGCAGTATTATAGTAGTTATATTCTTGTACATAGGGGCAGTATTATAGTAGTTATATTCTTGTACATAGGGGCAGTATTATAGTAGTTATATTCTTGTACATAGGAGCAGTATTATAGTAGTTATATTCTTGTACGTAGGAGCAGTATTATAGTAGTTATATTCTTGTACATAGGGGCAGTATTATAGTAGTTATATTCTTGTACATAGGAGCAGTATTATAGTAGTTATATTCTTGTACATAGGAGCAGTATTATAGTAGTTATATTCTTGTACATAGGGGGGCAGTATTATAGTAGTTATATTCTTGTACATAGGGGCAGTATTATAGTAGTTATATTCTTGTACATAGGGGCAGTATTATAGTAGTTATATTATTGTATATAGGAGCAGTATTATAGTAGTTATATTCTTGTACATAGGAGCAGTATTATAGTAGTTATATTCTTGTACATAGGGGCAGTATTATAGTAGTTATATTCTTGTACATAGGAGCAGTATTATAGTAGTTATATTCTTGTACATAGGAGCAGTATTATAGTAGTTATATTCTTGTACATAGGAGCAGTATTATAGTAGTTATATTTTTGTACATAGGAGCAGTATTATAGTAGTTATATTCTTGTTCATAGGAACAGTATTATAGTAGTTATATTCTTGTACATAGGGGCAGTATTATAGTAGTTATATTCTTGTACATAGGGGGGCAGTATTATAGTAGTTATATTCTTGTACATAGGGGCAGTATTATAGTAGTTATATTCTTGTACATAGGGGGGCAGTGTTATAGTAGTTATATTCTTGTACATAGGGGCAGTATTATAGTAGTTATATTATTGTATATAAGGGTAGTATTATAGTAGTTATATTCTTGTTCATAGGAGCAGTATTATAGTAGTTATATTCTTGTACATAGGAGCAGTATTACAGTAGTTATATTATTGTATATAAGGGTAGTATTATAGTAGTTATATTCTTGTTCATAGGAACAGTATTATAGTAGTTATATTCTTGTACATAGGAGCAGTATTATAGTAGTTATATTCTTGTACATAGGGGCAGTATTATAGTAGTTGTATTCTTGTACATAGGGGCAGTATTATAGTAGTTGTATTCTTGTACATAGGGGCAGTATTATAGTAGTTATATTCTTGTACATAGGGGCAGTATTATAGTAGTTATATTCTTGTACATAGGAGCAGTATTATAGTAGTTATATTCTTGTACATAGGAGCAGTATTATAGTAGCTATATTCCTGTACATAGGGCCAGTATTGTAGTAGTTATATTCTTGTACATAGGGGCAGTATTATAGTAGTTGTATTCTTGTACATAGGGGCAGTATTATAGTAGTTATATTCTTGTACATAGGAGCAGTATTATAGTAGTTATATTCTTATACATAGGGGCAGTATTATAGTAGTTATATTCTTGTACATAGGGGGCAGTATTATAGTAGTTATATTCTTGTATATAGGGGCAGTATTATAGTAGTTATATTCTTGTCCATAGGAGAGGATAGACGTGTGTTTGTGAGCTCCCAGCAGGGCGGTGGTCTCAGCTTCTGACCCAGGTGGAGGGGAGGGAAGCTGGGCTGATGATCCAGGTGAAGCTCCCAGCCTGGAGTGTGGCCTGCAGCATGGACCTGATGGTAATGGAAACCTGGAAATGGTGGCTGGTGAGTCTTCCAAACCTGCTTGTTATGTTGCTCGACTGAGTACTAAAGTTACAAGGCAAAGTATTATTAAGCTGGAATTGCAAATCTGCAAATTAAAAGATGAAATCCAGAATGAGACTGATCCAAAAATAAAACTGATGAAAAGTGAGAGCCTGGATGACTGCAGACAAGAGTTGGCCATTC